>NC_079170.1:23657266-24264766 GCF_947568905.1 Ostrea edulis
CACGGCCACGAGACCGCGCCGACGGGCCCCACAGCCACCCTCACCACCACCACCTTACTCCCCGGCGACGCCTACAACACCACCACCAGCGATCCCATCGGCACCAGTGGAATACAGCCCGGTGCCGATGAGCGACTCACCAGCGTCACCGGTGGAGTATTCACCGAGGTCACCGTCCCCCGCACCACCTCCCAGTCCAGCCCAGAGTCCGTCGCTGTTGGTGGCAGACACGTCATCACCACCGAGACCAGCAGCCCCTGCAAGACCCCCACCACCTACCATCCGGTTTGCAGGGAGGACTCCACCACCGAGACCAACCCACGCACCGGTGGCAACTCATCCCCCGAGGAACCACCCTATGACTGTCCCTGGCTGGGCAGATAGGGCGGTTCCTATCTGGTTTAAGTGCCCTGTCTGCTGGCAAGACAGGGTACACTCCGGTATCACGTGCAGGGGATGTGGGCAGCGCCCAGTTTGCTGCTCGTGCGTGGAAGAGTTACAGGAGCGGCGACACACCCGGGGACGGTGCCCGTTATGCCGGTTTACCGGAACCAGGGAATGAAAGTCGGTCCTTAGGACCAAACGGCCCTTTTCAGGGCCACCAACTTTTTTGAAAAGACACTTTTTATGGCAAAAATCAAGAAACACACAAGTTTGTTTTAAAAAAGTTTTATTAACACAAGTAATAGCTAGAATAAAGCTATAATAAAGTTACATTTTCTTGACAATGTAAACATGTTTATGATACTGATAAGCAAAGTCACAAATCCATTGTCTATAATGAGTCCAATTGCCTCCGGCTAATTCACATCCAATACGATAAGGAAACGCTAAAGTCTGGTAAGACAAAGTGCCTAATTCCTGTAAACATTGTTGAAACCAAAGTTCACGTTGTTCAGGGGTATCGGCATACAGGGGTAAGCGTTGAGTGCCTCTCCCGTAATCCCATTGCGCTAACAAACAGATCACATCAGGATGAGTAGAATGAGGCATAATACACACAGTACCCGGTATTCCTCGATCCGCTGCTATAGCTAAATTTCTCCGTCCTAAAGGCTGTCGGGTCGCATACAGATTAGCCCAAGGAAATCGGTCGGCAATACGTTGACTTAATCCATGAGGTTTCACCGTTAAACAGTTACATTGTTGTACAATAGCATTCACCCAAGGTAGAGATAATACATCTCCTCGTAGATCCGTCACCGACATGCTGGTTGACAGGTCTCACAGGTACACGTTGACCGGGGTTCTTGACTGTAAGGACAATGTTGAAACAGGTGGGGCTTAAACTTTCTCTGAGTCCAGCGTAGTGTTTTTTGATGAGTCATCAACATGACGTCAGCCATCTGAGGTAGGATATGTTCTCGAGGACGTCCGCGCTCTCGCCTTTTTAAAACGAGCGCAACGTCAAAAATCGGGCATTCCGATTTTTTAAAGGAACCAGAACCATGATCCGTAGAGTAGGACCAGACCCTACAGTGAATGATTATTTTTACAAATGCGAGGAGGATTGGGACCAAGAGATTGCCCCGCCGGCCTCACGGGAGGCTCTTCCCCCACCACCCATGAGCCAGGATCTGCCCCCGCCTGAGGAAAACTGGGACGCAGAGATGGAAGTGGTGCAGCGGCCTCCGGGGAGATTGTTTTTTAAACACGGGTGGTTGCCTGTTTTTGTGTTTGACCACGAGCAACCCCCGGAGGAGCAGAAAAAGAAGAGAAGAAAGAAGAAGAAGAACAGACAGTGAGGGGGACCGAGAAGAAAAGAAGAGAAGGAGAAGAGAAGAAGAGAAGGAGAAGAAGGAGAAGAGAGAAGAAGAAGAAGAAGAGAAAAGACCAAGAACAGAGAGAGAAAGAAAACAGCCCTTTTCAGGGCTACCCATTCTTTTTGAAAAGACATGGTTGATTACAATGACAAGAAAAAAAAAATTTTCCAACGTTTTATTAAACTCCAACTATGAACAATAACAATAACATAGTTTACAATACATTCAGTCTTTGACATTGATAAGTTTGTCCTTGACGGGTTCTCGGTTTTCGGAAGGTCTCTTTAAACCAATCAGCCACAAAACGATCGCGTTGTAAGGCCGTGCCTTTCCAGGGAAGTAACCATTCTTGTACGGTGCTTTTATGGCGATGGCGTTAATGTAAAAAAATACACACAGTATTGTCCACAGACATCCGTATTCAAATCTTGATAACAATGGGTGTTATGAATCCAAGTCTCTCCGTGGCGTTGAATAAAGTCTTGGATGTCTTTATGGCTGGGAGGTAATCCGTAAGAATCAAAATATTCGACGGTAGGGCTACTCAAATACAAACAGACCCAATGCGCTCCAGGGCGATCGTGAGGGTCTGTATTCACCACGATGGCTTTGTGATGAGGTAACAGCTCAGGTATGACATCTCGAGGATACACACCGGCAAACGCCGGTCCTAAATCTCGTTGTAAAACATCTTTCAATTGCTGAGTATCCATCTCTCTCTCTTAGTAATCGATGCTGACTTCTCGTTGTTTGTTGATTTCTAGCAGATTGTCGAACACGGCATACACCACACAGTTTAAGGTCCTGGCTACGTTGGCGGCAAATTGCACTTCCACTCTCAAGTTCCCCGTCTGTATGAGATGAAATTTATCCGTCTGGGCTTCTTGATCTTTCGTGAAATCCACACACCAGAGGGTGTAACCGTTTTTATACTCTTCCAGGGTAATGTCCGGAGCCCAGTCCTGGCCTAATTTTCCCAAACCTTTGTACAGACTCAAATACGATCTCAGGTACTGATCGTCGGTGAAATTAGGTTCCAAAGGTCGGGTTTCCATCATTTCTCCATTGATACTGATTTCTAATTTCTTGACTCTCTCATTTTGGAAATGAAAGGGGTTTCTGGTATTATCCCCATTAAAAGCCGCATTATCCACAAAGCCCAACACGATCAGTTTAGGCATCTGTCCTTGAAACAGATGATCGGTGATTTTAGATTGGGTGCCACTAGGAATGGTGAAGGTTTTCACTTCCACTCGTCTCAATGGATATTTCGCCGTTTGAGTACTCAGTTGCTGATTGATGAGATTAATGATACTCGGCACAGGTTTGACTTTCCTCACCCACAAGATCATACTTTGAATGACCACTTTCCCACTACTCCCGGCATCGGTCATCATGTAGAACTGGGGTCGAGCGCGATTGAATCGGAGACGGACATCCAAGCCATTAGGGAGACATTTCTCTTGCTCAAACAAATCCAGATGTAATCGATCCATCAACACGATCTCCTTACTGTCTCTAATCTTCTCGTGACGTTTTCTCAACCCTACATTCTTGGAATCATCCGGATACTCGGGAGTCGGGATGACGGCGGCGATGTTGACTTTGTTATTCACTACTGCAAATTCCACAGGAGTTTGAGCCAGAGCTTCTAATTTGACCTCATCCATATGTCCTGCCGTATCTTTTTCCCACAAGCTACAGGCTCTCATCTGGGTTTCCAGAGTCTTGGGTGCATAAGACAGCAATTTCTCCAGATACGCTTTGTAGGGATAAGTATCCGTCCCCGGGGTAATGACTTTTCCATTGAGACTGACATCGATTTCACTGAACAAGGAATGGAGAATGTTATTCACGGGGGTGGAGGTCGAATGGCCTCCTGTGAGATTCGTTCCATTGGCTTTCGTGAATTTACAGACCATCTGGAGATAAGTTTGGGATAAATCCAGATATTCATCTCCTTGTCCTTTGATTTCAAATTCAATCGGAGCCGTATCCGAGTTGAGGGTACTGGAAATGGGGTAATATTCCATCCATTTCGAATCTTCTAAAGTGACGTTGGTCGGGGGCACTTTAAACAGTTCTAAACTACTGGTGCCACAAGCGCAAGATTCTCGGTGCATCATATTGGAACGATGTGTTACTCAGCGTGAACTGGGATCAAATGTGTTCTGGTCTCCTTCTCACTCCCTTTTTATAGGGTTCTCAGTCGAAAATATCCAGAGAGCGTTTTGGCTTACCCCTTTTCACTAGCTTCCTACCTCCCTTCCTAGATCGCTTCCTAGGTTGCTTCCTAGGTCTCTTATGAGGCCCTCCCCGAGCTAAGATACGTTGTTTTCTTTTAACAGATCCTTTTCCTTCCTGTATTTCCACCTGTTTTCCCACCTGTTTTCTTTTGAGGGTCGTGGTTCCAGGCTTCCTGAGTATTCCTGTGCGCGCTTTTCTTCCTCGTTTGGATGGGGTTTTTCGAGACCTTCCCCTACGAGCATACCCTGCTGTCTCTTTCAGGGCTTGGGCACCGTGTGTCTTGAGAGCGTCTTTGAGGGATCGTTTATTATCTAACACATCCATCCCTGTTTTAGCAGCAGCCTTTAAGGCACTTTTAGCCCCCGATTTGAGGAAATCGGTGAAAAATCCTTTTCCCTTCTGCTTTTCAGATTCTGGATCATATTCTTCTGTTGGATGGATTCTACGTCGTCTCCTCTGATAAGAGCGATAAGGGCGGTCGTAATCATAATATCTCTCTTGATAGACAGGACGCTGTTGTTGTTGTTGCTGTTGTGCGGGGGCTCCACCTAATAATCCACTGATCAGGGGACCCGCCACTTTGCTGGCTATTCCCAGCAGGGCTCCAAGCCCGTGACCCTGCTGCCGTATTAAACCTTTATGGTAGTGCATCTTGATGTAAATGAACTTCGTTAGGGGTTACACCCGCTTTTTATACTTTTTACGCCGTCTCTTTCTCTTCTTTCCTTGGCCCGCTTGACCCACAATGGCATTGGCAATCCATGGAATGAGAAACCAGATTCCGTGTCCTTTCTGGCGTCTGACTCCTCGATGGTACTTCATCTTTCAATACACTTTGCGGAAATGAAGTTTGACTAAGGAGCGCCCATTTAAAAACCCCATAGGACGCCCTAAAGAATTCATGATGTGTACCTCAATGGTATCGAAATATTTCTTACTCAGTTTCAAATATTCGGCTCGAATCGGTTCCCAACGGACTTGTTGTCGATCGTCGTATTGACCCGTACAGGGGACGACTCTCAATAATTTCAATTTGTTGGTGCCCACCACTTGAGGATCCACAATGTCACAATACACATACATGGCTTTCAGATTGTCGTAGACATCCATGGTCGTGTTCCCCAAGTAATTCACGTTGATCCATTTCGTCATGGTTTCATCGCCCAGGATCATTTTGTCACTATCCAGACCTAGCTTGTACGCTAAGGGCGTAGGGAAACGAATGCACATGGGGGTGGTTCTCAGTGCTTTCCCATTAAACTGATACTCGACACGATCGTACTCAGGGTGATACACTAAGATCTGGTTGTTCCCCTCGTCGTTAGGATTCCCTAACTCGCTCCATACTTTCCACAGGGTTCTCCTTAAGGCTGCGTTGATTTCATTGATTAACGCCAAAGGTTGTGTATAAGCTCCGGGTCGGAAGTGAATGCGAATGATATCGAAGGGAAATAAACTATCCCCTCCCGCAAAGAGATGGGACCATGGCGTCAGAGCCCAGGGGACCACCACCTCACACCTGGCCATCGTGACTTTACCCATATTCTCTGTCTTAAATCTTTCCCATTTATAAGTGTTGGGATCTTGGACATGTTGCGTATACGGATCTGGAATGAGAACGTCCACATAAGCCTCGCTATCCGATACGTTTTGTAAGTTGGCCGAGTACATCATTTCGGTCAATCCGACTTCCCATGCTCCATCCGTTAAGTCCATGGTGTGTGGCAATAACGTTTTAAATTGAGCAGTCGTATTCGTCGGAAACGATTTCATCGACCCATCACTCAACAGAGTCATGTAAAACCCTTCTCCTCCTCCAGCCATGATGTCTTAAATGAACCCCTGTCTCTGTTTCCTTCTCTATTTATACACAACACCGTTTTGTTTTTTCACAATTTTTTATTTGAAACAACATACAACATAATGTTAATACACAATTTTACATGTCATTCTTCTTGATCGCGGCCACCACCACCCCACATCAACGCATCCGAGTCTTCCAACTCTAGTGTTCGTCTCGGGACTAAGCGTCGTCGCATCACCAGATAGTGTCGGGTTCCCCAGCAATCGGCTACATCATAACCTTCATTGATCATGTCTTTGAAATGTCGGAGACAGTCCTCGGAATGGTCAAACCAAGGACTCTCATTTAAGGTCCAATCGGATTCGTCTTGTCGTCCCATCAATCCCCAGAAGGCTTTGACTTTCCAGCGAAACTCTTGATACTTGGTCTTCATGATAAAGGCTGACCATCCGTGAGGTATCAGTATACGTTTGTACAAGTACACAGGATGCGTGGACGTTTTGTGTTGTTTACAATGCATCAAACACATCTGCTTATCCGCAAACCATGCCGTTTTCTTCCCCTTTTGTTTCCAGGCGTACTGTGTGTTAGCCATGGTGAACTGATGAATCTGAAGAAGATCGTTCCTGTTTTATACTCGGGCTCGCTAACGTCATTTGTGGACTAGGCATGACGTAGCCTACGAGAGAACTTAAGGTCACCATCCAAAAATCGCGATTGGGATCGCCTAAGGCTAACATGACGACCGAGGTGATAATGATGGTTAAACACAGGAATAATTGTGCAAAATACACAATTTCTGCTCGGGGGACTTTTTCACCCAAGAAAGTCCACTGGTTGGTCATGGCCGAATGAGATCCGCTTGCGGAATCCATGAATCAAAACTGGGAGGATATCCTTTCCAACGCACTTTGACTTCTGAAATGACTTTTTTTCCCACACGCCGCTTTTTATACCCTAAGATTTCCTCCACTTCATAGACATCATCGTCTTTAATCACTTGTTGTAATTCCTTCTCGTAAAACGTTCCTTCTAATTCTTCCCCGTGATCATCTTGAATGCGAAAGACGTTTCGTCCTGGCACTTTTCTAGAGATGGTAAACAGTTCTTTGGTCCAATTCGGTAAATATCCTTTTTCAAACGTACGTTTAGCTTTACTAATGCGTACACGATCCCCCACTTGCAAGCGACTCGTGGTATCGGCACTCTGTTTTCCATACAAGGTTTTCCATACGGTCAAGACATTCTTGGCATTGACTTGAGCAGGAGCTCGCCGGATACTGCGATGATAGGTATGATTGTAACCATACACCAGATCGGCCAAGACATCGACATACCGTCGTGTTTTATGACGTGTAAAATACCGCCACATGCGTGCTTTCAGCGTGCGTTGAAAACGTTCCACAATACTGGCTTTGGTTTCGGCATTACGGGTCGTAAAGAAATGAATGGATTTGAAGGCTTGACGAAATTCTTTATTGGTAAATTCTTTTCCTTGATCGGACTGAATGCGCACGGGGCGACGTCCCTCTCGAAAAATCCGTCGTAAGCCTCGTATCATTTCTTTCCCCGTTTTCTGTTTTAAAGGCACGACCCAGGCATATTTAGACAGCACGTCAATGGCACATAATAAAAACGTATACCCATTATTGTCTTGTTTCAAGCTGGGGACATCGGCTAAATCTAATTGCCATTGTTCATCCATATCCGTCACTCGTGTTTGTCGTCGCTTGAATTTCCTCCGTATCGGTTTATGCAAGGTATAGGTATCTTGAGCTTTCACCCATTCTCGAATTTGAGACAGGGTAATCTTGTGTCCTAATTGACGCACTTGACGATACAACGCCTGGACTCCCCCATACCCTGTCTTGGGATCGTAATACAGTCGCTGTAAGATCTGTTCTGCTTTCATGGTAGATTTAACCATTTTCCAATTTCACGTGATGTCTTTTTACTGGCCTCCCAGATATTTTTAGGGGTCATCATTCGTCTGGGAGTTTCATAGAAAGATTGGTCAAAACCAGAGATTTCTTGAAATCCGCTCTCCTTTTCCTCTAGAGGTCTAGGCGTACTGATTTTCCCTGGTTTGTCCATGGCTTTTATAACATCCCGATTGTTCACATATCCTTTGGGAGCATGAGTCTCTTTTAACGCTTGAGCAAATTCCTCTAATCCCGTGGGGGGATCACGATGTCTTAAGGGTCTTTGTCGTTGGGCTTCGGTCATTAAATCCACAATATTGGAATCGGGAACCCTGCGTCCTCTATAGCTGATTTCTCCTTCTTTATTCCAAGTCACCACTTTGGATTTCTTGAGATGATCGAGTAATAAACCTGCTTTCTTTCGACCCGGTTTATTGACGCTTTTGATAAGCTGTTCCTCCAAGTCATCGGATGCTGAGGCGGCTGAGGGTGGTGAGGCGGCACTGGCTGCACTGGTTGGGGAGGGCAGAGTCGCTGTGGTGGGATGTCGAGCTTGTTGTAAATATTGACGATAGCGATGAAGTTGATGACCGTACAACCCCACTTTTTCTTTCTCGGTTAAATCATCTCGATGTTCAATCTCGTCCAAATCACTGCGTAAACCAATAGTCGAGGTAAATTCGGGAGGTTTAGGTAATTTGCCTTTTAATTCGTTGAGCATCGCTTCCGGTACCAACACCATTTTTCGACTCATGATTTCTTACAAATCTTGCCACACACAAACGAACCCAATCCTTTTTGGTGGATGAGTATACCTCGTCGTTTTTTCACGGGTTGAGGGTGGACTAAGCGTCTTAAGATGTGTTTCTTTCGACCCAGTTGTCGCTTCTGAGTAGGATTGAGAGGAATCACCCCTTTTAATAGATTGTACACAATCTCACAAATCTTTAAAATGCAGTCATTGGAACAATGTTTCAACACCTCTGTCTTTAATTTGTTGGAATAGTGAGGAGCCGCTAACGTCTGCAAGACCGGTAAATGAGGTCGTAATCGACATTCACACTTCTTCGTATGAGCCATGGTAATGAAGGGTGGGGCACCTTCCCCCTCCTTTTTATACCTAGTCCAGGACAATGGCACTCGGATGTTTAGGATCAAAACGCTTGTGATGGACGGTCTCTTCGTGACGATTGCGGTTCTCTCTCGCATTGAAGACCAGAGGGCAAAATTTACATTTATATTTCTTTTGCTCCTGAACCGGTGTTGAGGTGGTTAAGGGTTGAAATTTCATGCTTCCAAAGGTATGAGCAAAACTCGGTAGAGCAGTATCACTGGTTCTGGAACTTCCTATAGGCCCATGCATGGGTCGTTCCATTTTCTTTTGAGCTAATCCGGCTTTCAGATTGGCTAACGTTTTAGTGGCCTTGGGGGGAGTGGCCTTGGGAAACGGCATCTTCACAATGAGAGGGGTTTTCTTTGGAGCCCAATTGGGAAACGGATTCTTCATCCTGAGAGGTGTCTTCTTAGGGGACTTCTTAGGGGACTTCTTAGGTGTCTTCTTAGGTAAGCGAATAATGAGTTTAGGAATTCTCTGAGGTGATTTTTTAGCTTTCTTAGTCCGTGGTTTCTTGGTTTTCTTGGGTTGTCCCCCACGGGGCTTACGGCCTGTTTCCCATTTGAATAAATGACGGATAATGGTCCCTCCTAAGAATCCGGCGCCTCCTCGTTTCAAAATGGCTTTTTTACGCTCTTCTTCATTGGACTTCTTATCGGCAATGACACTCAAGTCTTGGCGATGGGATTGAATGAACCGCTGAGTGATTTTATTGCCTGGTAAGACGCCTCGCAATAAATTTCGAGCGCCCATCGCAAACCAGTTGAGTAAGGCTCTACGTCCTAATTCAATGAGATGGCTCCGTTGAACGGGATCCCGTTCCCGTTGTAAACGGCGTAACGTTTTGACTAATTTACTCTTCGCGGAAGGTCTACCCATGGTGAAGACTGTCTTTCGAATGATACACCTGCCCATGATGTGACATTATTTATACTCTCGGGGGCATGTGCACAGCCAAGTTGGTAAATAGTTGACTTCTTAATCTTAAATCGTCCGACGTCTGAGGACTCAAGTCCACTAGTAAATACCCGTGAGGTACACGGGTGGCGTCCTCATAGGCTGGAAGTAAATGCGGCATTTGTAATTGCCGACTTAACACCCCAATCTGAGATTTATCTCGAGGATTTTTAAACAGCACAAGATAGTGAGCATTCAGACTGATGGTACGATGTTGTACTGCTCGATCAAACAGATTTTGTGTGATATAAATGACACTGGTATTTCGATGATGCGCTTTGCGCGTAAACCAGTCGACAATCGATTCGATGGCTTTACCTCCCATCATATCATCAAAAATGAGTAAATGACGCGTACTGAGATCCGCCACTATCTGCTCATCGTCTTGAGGTATATTGCGGATAAAAGTGACCTTGTCCTGTAAGGATTCGTACGCGGACTGCCATTCGCGATAACACCATACTATCTTTTCGGGAGGCGGTGCAATCCACTGCGTATTTTGTACCAGTTGCTTCACAAATTCTGTTTTACCCGATTTAGAGGGTCCAGCCACCACCATGGTAAATTCATGTTTCAACTGAAAAGGCTCAAGTGTCTCGTAGGTATACATCTTGATAAATGACACAAGTTCATGGGATCATACATATTTATTAACAAATAAAAATACGTACAGCTTGCTCAACACTATGTCTACAAATAGGACATTGTTTCAGTCCCGTAGCACATATAGCACAAGTACATAAATGACCACAAGGTAAAAAAGCTATTCTCAAGTCTCTTTCTAAACACAGATGACATTTCTCCGTCGTCGTAGCCGGATTCTCCACACTGTCTACAGACAAGTCTCCCCAATCCTTCCCTGTGTCTCGCATTCGGCTAACGGCGTCGAACATTTGGCGTACCCATTGTTTGCCCTTATTACACTTCAGGTAAGGACAGTGAGGATACCAATAAGCATGTTGTATCCAAGGATTGTCGACAGCTCCCCAATGGTGAAGTCCAAAGTTGCAATAAAAACAGCACGTGCTATCCCCGTACCCTTTGTAAAAGTACCCCGCTTCTGCAATGGTAGGTAATAGCTTCTGCAAGTGTTCGGGAGCATTTTCAAACGACGCTACTCGATCTGACAGTAGAGCATAACGTGGTGTACCCGGGTTATGTAGTGATTCGTAGTCCGTCATTTTTGCCGACTGATGGTTTTCTCTAGCATGTCCTTTTTAATACCCGTAAGGCAGCGTGTCATAGTCATGAATACGTTGACGTTTATCATACACCATGCGGTATTTCTTCACCAGAGGAATGGTTCGCACATCATGTTGGCGGGTTCGTTGAATAAAGTGCGGATAGCGGACATGGACTTCTTCTTCTTCTCCTTTTAACATTTTTTCCAACGTATCGAGAGACACGACTCTAGAGGCACGATAATTGAGTGTCAATCCTTTGACTTTGCAGACAGATTTTCCCCCCTGGGTCTCGTATGCATAATTTTTGGGCCCGCCCGACATGTACTTGATGATACGATCTCCACCCAATTCATCGGTCCAGCCGCCTAAACTGTTGATAATGGTCGGATTGAACTGGGTCTCGTCGTGCTGATAGATGATACTATCCGTGTCAAAGTATAAGACTCGCTCTCCCAAAGGCTGTAACGTCTCGTACAAATGTAAACGAGCATGAGCTGTTGTAAAACACGCCAGCACCACGTTTCCAAAGGGGCAGTCTTCTAAAAATTCTTCTTTCTCCTGATAATTGATCAGCATCATATCACATTCGGGGCGTTCACGATTTTCTAAGAGTTCGATGCCTTTGACTTCTAAAGTGGCATCTTGTAATTTCTGTTGTAATTCTTCTTCTTCCGTGAGATACAGGGATTTGGGTAATTGTAATCGTTGAGCAAATTTTCCCCACAAGCAATTTAAAAAGAGTTTGGCAATGGTTCTTCGGACAGGATTTTTCTGGATGTCTGCCGGGTTCATGGCAATGCCTTCTCGTTGCTGAATTTCCTCAATGTAATGTTGCTGCTGTTGGGCTGTTTGACAATCCTCGGGGAATCCGGAAGCTTCTTGCTTAATTTTCAAAAAGGTGTTGATATACGCTCGAAATAAGTGGTCACTGGTTTTCTCAAAATGCCAAACTTCGTAAATGCGGTCGAGACGATAGCCTAGATCTAATGCTTTGTGAAGTTCGGTGGTCACCCAGGTGCCAGTGAGACTGCGTTCAGAATCGGTGTGCTGGCACCGCTCGTCGGGTCCTAAGTTGCGCTGTTCCGCACAGGTGCGGTATAAGGGAAAGAGTAATTTACCCCCGGTCTTGTAAGGTAATACGGGGTGATACAGCTCTCGGGGTGGGAGGACACGACAACGAATGAGCCCGAAATAGTCTCTGACATCGGTGAAATGGCTGGTGATGACTTGGGGATGTTGGACGGGAAATGGCTTGTATTTCAACACGTACGGGTACAGGGAACAGACATCCACGTATCGCATGTCACCCTCCTCACAATACAGTCGTGTAGCATTGGTCCGGCCTCCGTACAAAGCGTCACGGGGATTCAAAGGATCTTGTATATCGACTCCTTGTAAAAATTCCTGTAAGTCGGGATTGGTCTGGGTCTGACGATCAAACTCGTGTTCCCATATGCTCACGACTGTATAGCCTTGGTCTTCTAAAACACTGGCTCGTTTTAAGGTGTCCAGGTAGAGGTCTTGATACGTATGCTGAACACGATGAGGATGCATGTCAGTCAACAGATTCGGGAAACAGGTGGGACAGCCGTGCCAGTAACAGCCATAGAATTCGTACACGATACGAGATTCCTCATCATACCCATCTACTGCATAGGGTCCAAGCGTGACTTCGCCCCCATTTCTAGCATGTCGTATGCAGTGATGTTGATGTTCTAGCCAGGCGAGCCATCGACAAGCTTTAGCTGAATATCGTCGTGCTGGCCGGTAGCCCATATTGGGAATGATGGCGATGGTATTTTCAACCATGAATCCTCGTCGGTAGGCTAAATTAGCCGTGCTGGCAAACGTGATGGATTCTTGAAAGGGGTCTACTTCCACCAGATCAAACAGGGTGGACTTGAAATGGGCACAACACCGGCGTAAAATATCCACGTCCGAGATGCAGTAAGCTAAGAATTCTTTCTGGAAATCAAAGACTTTACCCTCTTGTTGATGGTACCAAGTATAGAAGGTTTCACGATTGGCGGTGGACATATCGTCAGGATTGTAGAAATGAGCGGCCGGGTAAGGACCCACATACTGCTGGTTCTCTGTCGTGTTGAAAAAGTGCGGGAAATATCCTTTTTTCAATTCCGTTAATCCGAAAGCAGAGGGCATCTTGGCAAGAGCAAAGGGTAAAAAGTTGTAAGAATCGATGAATCTCAACCCCAAGACTTGCATGGATAAGATTTTACTGCCGTTCAGGATGACGGTGGGTTTGATACACGCCGTGTGCACCAGGTAATTCAAAATAAACTGCCCATCGTATCCTTTGAAATTGTGGGCAATGGTGGTGGCTTCATCGTGTTTGAGTTCCACATAACCTTGCTCATCGGTCTCGCTCTGTAAGAGCCATTCCATAAACTGTTTTAACGTGTCGGGTCCTTGAAATAGGAAGCGGCGTTGTGATCCGAATCCTTCACAATGAGAACAGGGCTTGTCGATATCCACACTGTCGCAATGTTGACACACACGTTCTGCCACGCATAAATTAGGGATGTGAATACCGTTTTCCTGACTGCATTCGAAATCGTAATAAATGTATATTTTCAACTCCTCTTCTTCTTCTTTTTCTTTCTTAGGTTTGGGTTTCGTCTGTACAAAGCAGTGATGAGGCATGGTGACGACTTTGTGACAGATGCGGCATTCGGTTTTTCCCCCGCACGCGTGGCGTTTTAATAAATGCTTGGACATCCATTTCTGACACTGGTTACAGCGCCCCATTAAACTGCAGACCGTGGTCGTTGTATTACTGCTGTAAGTTTTCAAGTGGGTCTGGTAACAAGCTGCATTTCTGAAAAATCCCTTACAATGAGGGCAATTCGTCTGAGTCCCGTCCGGGATACAGGGGGTATCGGCTAAACAAAATGAGCATCGATGAGGACAGACGGTCCGATGTTCTTCAATGTGACTGTAGCCAACATCGCAATAATCGCAATAGTATTTGTTTTCTGTCACTCCAGGCATAGACACAATGGCATCGTAATGCTCGTTATCCAGCAGGATATTCAAACAAGTCCCGTTTCCCGGTCCTTTGTAAATAGGTTCCAGTCGTAAACGAGTTGTATTCGTTTTGAATTGAAATATTTTCAATCGATACTGCGGGGCGAGCGCGTGTTGTAATTGCTCCCATTCACGTGGCCCACACGGCTGGTTCATAACACACCCAGCTTGTTCCATCAAGGCTATCGCTTCTCGTTTCTGGTCGAGAGTTTTGAAATCCCCTTTTCTCATGCGTAACCATTTCGTTTCCCATGCCGGGTCGTTTGATTTCTGGCTGTGTAGACGTGCTACCACAATAGCCCGGGACAAGCAGAGAGAATCCTCAGGATTTTGAATGCGAACGATCGCTCTCTTGGAGTTTTTGAATTTCTCCTTATCCACGTGTAGATGTTTTTTCTTAGTGCACCCGCTGCCTTGTGGATATTTGACATGGAAAAAATCCATCTGCACTGCCCCGTCGATGATTAGGAATTCCTTTTTAGATTGCTGGACGGATTCTATTTTGTTCAGAATTTTGTCCTCGTTGAGCTGATTGGACTGCGTAAATTCGTACCAAATAGCTGAATCCAGAGACGGGTGCCGAATATTTAAACGTAGATAATCATTGGGATTGCACTGCATTTCCTGTTTCACATTTTTTAACATATCCCGGAAGAGCCGACGAATGAAGGCTGTATTTTCTTTCTCTGGAATAGGTTTGAAGGCAACATTGTAGACATTTTCCTTGACTTTAAATTTCCGTGATTGACGTCCTCGTTCCAGTTGAATTTTGTAATAATCCGAAATGAGTTTCTTTTTTCCCCCTCCCCGCTGTAAATACTGTAGTCGCCGTTGATTCTCTCTGCGGAGTTGTAATTCACGCTGCCGTTGTCTGTTCAGCTGATCATTCAAAAATCTCAATCGCTGTTCAATATAACTCCGTGGAAGTCCAGTAGGTAACTTGTCTGACATGATGTCGAAAGTGACACCCAATGCACCGCGCGCCGCTTTATATATATTACCTGTAGACAGCGTTGGGTAAAACTAGGGACCGTGCCAGCTCTGGGGATTGTACTATTGTTCTTTAATAAACATGTCAACTTAAAACCTTGTGTTATTCTTTTAGATTTAATACACAGGATTTCACAGGATTTCACTGGATTTTATTTTCAGAAAAATAGCAGGAACTCATTCCAGGAACTCAAAACGAAAGTACCGCATCATAGACCCGCGACCATAGGCCAGTCTATTCACCGGGTCCTACAACCCCTGCTGGGGTTGACCCCGTCCTAGTGCACTCCGTTGACCCCGACACCGCTTGACCAATCAAAAACGCCCTTGCTTGACCTCATTTGCATAAAAAGTGCACTCAGTTGACCTCCCTATCGGGAGGGGTTATACTACTCGCATATGATTGATTGATTGAATATTGTTTAACGCCCCTCTTGAGAATATTTCACTCATGGATACCTCATCACTGCCGGTGAAGGGCTGCACAATTTAGGCCTATGCTCGACGCTTATGGTCATTGAGCAGGGAGGGATCTTTATCGTGCCACTCCTGTTGTGACACGGGACCTCAGTTTTTGCGGTCTCATCCGAAGACCGTCCCATTTAGTCGCCTCTTACGACAAGCAAGGGGTACTGAGGACCTATTCAAACCCGGATCCCCACGGGATCATGTATATATATATATAAAGCACTAAATAACTACAACTAGGTACTGAAAATTTTCGCCCCAGCCTGGGGTCGAATATATATATATATATATATATATATATATATATATATATATATATATATAATAGATGCACATTTACACATGTAGACATGTATAATATATGTGTTGTGATGATTGTTACTAAAAGTTTATATTAATATTGACGTAAGCCCCTTCCATAATTAGGAAAACTGGAGTATAACCGTATCTCTCTCTCTCTCTCTCTCTCTCTCTCTCTCTCTCTCTCTCTCTCTCTCTCTCTCTCCAAAATGTTCTGGATAGGCCTGGCCCGCACATTGAAAAACTACATGCATGATATTTATTAAATTCATTTTTATAAAAGGTCTGCTGTAGTTACATATACTGTCTTTTGGAAATAGACGCGTAGCATCATTTATCGGGGGGGGGGGGGGGGATGTCGAATGATAAGTTGGTAGTTAATTAGCAAATGAAAAAAACTTTTCTGCCTGATCTTCGAATTCTTAAATCGTCGGGGTGTGTTTGTGGGGGAGGGGAGGTATCCTTCACTACATGGGTTCAATTCATAATTTTAAGCCTATTTTTTTTCTCATTCAATACTACTATCAATAATAAGGGGGGTGGGGGGGGTGGGGGGGGGGGGAGGATCACTCAATATATCCTTATTCGCATATGAAAATAAGTGCCAGGGAAAAGCAGTTATATATACCACATTGTCTATACATGTACTCAAACAACTTCCCAGAGTCCGTTCTAGATTTAGAATGAATGTCGGTGCATACAATGACATGCGTCAGTCACGGCACTGACTGATGTAATTTTCATTTATCAAAGATGAATACTATATGGAGAGAGAGAGAGAGAGAGAGAGAGAGAGAGAGAGAGAGAGAGAGAGAGAGAGAGAGAGAGAGAGAGAGAGAGAGAGAGAGTTGGAACTACTCTTTGTTGAGCATTTAGGGGAATGTAAAGATATAAACACGGACGCATTTTTGTGAGGTTTTTAAATACATTTGCTATATGAAATATACCATCTGAACTTACATGCATATTACTTGACGTGTTTTGCTGTACCCAAGAAAATGATATCCCATTCATGCAACATAAATTTGTATCGTTTAGTACATGTATATTTACCACACTTTATTCAATATATTTTGTAATTTATACCCACAGCAGGCAGACCTATTTTATTCGTATGTACTGTAACATGTATATTGCATACACATGTAAGCAGACCTGTTATATAGTCCTTGGTGTACATGTCATAACAAATAATTTTATCCGACGCAATCGACGTTTTTAATCGAAGTGTTTGTATTTATGACCCCCCCCCCAAAAGAAAAAACAACCAAGAAAAAGAAAATTCAAGAGCCATTTTATTTTCCATATTTCATTTGAATAGGAGGACATTGAACAGCACCTTCGAAAATATGATTGCGTTCTACTCAACATTTTTTGACAAATACACGCATTATTTTCCTCAC
Organism: Ostrea edulis; assembly: GCF_947568905.1. Classification (NCBI taxonomy): domain Eukaryota; kingdom Metazoa; phylum Mollusca; class Bivalvia; order Ostreida; family Ostreidae; genus Ostrea; species Ostrea edulis. The sequence continues at coordinate 23,674,464 of NC_079170.1, forward strand.
TCTAATTAACACAAAATTCTTCCGCAAAATGTCTATGACCACGATAAAGTTACATGTAAATGAATAATGTATTTTCCATGGCATGCCAGTTTTCAATAGTCTTTGATCTCAATGAGTATTTTTATATAAAAAGTTAAAATTGTAACTTTTAGAAAAATATTCTAGAAGAATCAGGGGACTGTAAATCCTATAAGGTCGATGACGTCGTTCCGAAAAAAGCGACCGTCGGAAGATAGCGTCAGAGTTAACAATGCAATATTGTAACGTTATTTTCTCAATATCAGCCACAAGTAAATGGTACATGTTATATATGAATGAAACGAGAAAATTATCACCTTTCTACCTGCAAAATATGATCGGTTTTTGAGGCGCGGCCAATTTAAGCCAATAACGTCCCTTGTTCTTTGAAACGAATTTCTAAATTTTATCACAACAATTAAATATACATCCGTATTTTCAAGCTAGTAACGAAGTACTTAGCTACTGGGCTGTAGAGACCCTCTGGGACTAACAGTCCACCAGCAGAGGCCTCAACCCAGGTGATAACAACTTGTTCCACGTTTGGTAATAAATATTGCCAGCATTTTTGTTTTACATGCGCGATACTAGCGACGTCACATTCGCATGTCATTACGGATTCCGAATTTGTATAATCTGCAACCTTACACTCCTATTGAAATTTGTTGAATTTCTCAATTAAGTATTTTGATTTTGAAAGTGAAACACTTCTTACGAAATCTTTGAATTTCTTTATTTCCCTTGACCCTGTAATTCACGTAGAAAATATAAAAGCTGTGTAAAACTGGATGTTATGGGAAACAGTCAGCTTGAACATGCACAAATGTACCTTTTGGCTGACTCGACCCTTATTTATAGATTAGAACATAACAGGGTAGCACGTGATCGTACACATTTTGTGGATGGAGGAGAGATGGAGAGATTTAGCATACATGTCAATTGGTTGGTCAGGTTGAATTGTTTAACGTCTTCCTCGAGAATTTTCCATTCATATGGAGACGTCAACATTGCAGTTGAAGGGACGCAAAATTTAGCCCTATAATCGGCGCTTATGGCTTTTGAGCAGGGTGGGATCTAATGTGTGCCAAACCCGCTGTGACATGATACCTCGGTTTTTGTAGTCTCGTCCGAATGACCGTCCAATTTAGTCGCTTTTTTCGATTAGCAAGGAGTATTGAGGACCTATTCTAAACCAGATCAAACAATTGACAAGCGGATTATGAAAAACATATGCTGCGAAAACCTGTTTTTAATGTTCTTGATTAAAGAGGTTATTGTTATGAAATCCAATCTATTCATTTATGCGTAGCTGTATAGCAACACGTTCACCTCAGCAACACTCAACATTGATAAAATGTTTTTCATATCTTAATGGAAATCATTCCTGATATTATATGAACATTTCACAAACGACAATTAAGCTTGTGAGCATCATTATTTTGTTGTCAGACTTATATAATTAAATTATAGAATGTAATTTAAAGTTTTTATCTGGACCATAGTGTGTTCCCTGTAGAATTTTAACATCAAAATCTAGATCAAATTTTAGAGCTTAAAAGTTAAAGCCATATACAAGTATTTACTTCATACCGATTAACGGTAGGCTAATACATTATCACAACTCTAGCAATAAGACTGATAATGAAATGTTAGCATGTTTCAAGATGAAGAAGATATTCTGCAGTATCACGGGCGCGTTTAAAAGAGGCAACCTAACAAATATTCCATAATAATTACACCACGAATATCAATATGAAGATATTCGTTACAAGTAATTACTTACGTGTTTTGAAAAGTTTCCCTGACTGAGAAGAACATTAGATAAATGACTGCTAATTTAATCGACTCCATTGCCACATTATTTTTAACACGGAATAAAACAAGGAACAAGGAAACTGCGATCTCTCTATTCAATGTAACTCTATGTAAAAAAAAAAAATATGAATTCTGTGAATATACTGATATTGGTGGAATAGGGGTTTATTTTTCATGTTACTAATTCCTTTAAGATTATAGTACAATCTAATTGAAGTTTCCCAGACCCCATATTCTTGTCACAACTGTAGGAGAGAGATTCTATTGAAAGTTAAAGAAAATGCATGAAGATGTATGCTGAATCAAGTTGTTTGTGTGTTTTATCATTTGGAATGCCCGTAAAAAGTTTTTGTATTTCTGTCCGATATTTCATTTGATATTATAAGGTCACCAATTCCTTTAAAATCATAGTTCCACACAATCATTAGGGATAATGTTAAATCCTAAAGAAAATACATGCAGGTGAGTACTGTTTTAGGCTGTTTGTGTGCTTTATTTTCGGGGAATATCCGAATAAAGTTTTAGTATTTCCGAGATTTCATTTAAAATCATAATTACTGTTTCATATTAGATACATAAAGTGCAATGTTAGCCCTAAATTGTGACCTAAGGCTAGCGTAGAATGAATGATTTTTGTCTTTGGGATAACACCAACCACTGCAGGGACAGTTACATCAGACTACGTTGTCATACGGATAATTTATAATTTGTGTTCTATGTATTTAAAGTAGATTATTGAAGGAAAATGCACACATGATTATATAATATTTGAAACGGGTGTTGAAAGGACGAAATGATAAATAAAAATTGGCGTGATGCGGATTAAAAACATGGCAACAATAACCACAACATATATTGGCAACGGAGCAGCTATTTCAAGAACAAATACTCGTGTGAATATGAACCAGATTTTAAAATCAGTTCCCTTCATCTTCTGTCGAATTTTCGTGAATTTCAACTTCCAGGCAGGGGCGCCCCTAAACTTCCTATTGTAAATTGTTCTTAACTTTATAACCTATCAAACTATCAATAACAACACTTTTAGGGACAGGCGTACCTTGAAAGACTTTATCGCCAAAAGTGAATGTCAAAATCGGTGTTCAAATGGGAAAATGCTGTTTAGGCCAACTTTGATTAATTTCAACAATGAAGATAACAAATTATTAGATCCAGATGAAAATAAATAAAAATCCATATATATGTACGACAGAAAATATCTAAAGATACTACTAGGCTGAAGCTAGCAGCCACTAACTAGCAACCAATAAGGTCATAGAAGCTAGCAGTCATTAAGAAAGTTCATCAAAGTACTGAGAGTACTCAGACGGAATACTAAAAAGTAACACAGAATAAATCAGAATTAAGAATTTTTCAAACAATTAATAAACATATTCTTAATTATAAAGTTTAATACTTGAAGGCAATTGAGCCCATCTGAAAGTTCCTGACGTTACATCACATAGGGATAATGAATGTCAATAACAATTTCATCTTTAAAGAGCCCACGAAAGGGTATGTAGGTAAGAAAGGGGGAACCTATGAGTATCATTTTCCGCACTCGGTTTGGGGTTGTAGGGGTAGCACCTAGGGCATCCCAAGAGTGGGGCCACTCTTCAGATTTCTCTAATAAATGACTATATATAGGGTGTTGGAATAAAAACAACTTGATAAAGGACTAGAGAACAATGACATCAAACATATATAACCTTTAAAAGGTGTAACACAGGCCTTTAAGGACAATTGAGCTCACCTGAAAGTTAATAATTTTACATCATGTAGAGTCTTAATAGTAGCTAATAACAACTTAATCTTTGAAAAGTTCACACAGCGATTATATAGTAAAGAGAGGGGCTGTAGGGATACCACCTGGAGCCTGCCAAGAGGGGGGCCACTATTCAGCCCTCTATTATAATTGACTTAAATGTGTTGGAATTAAAGATAATAATTGAATATTGGGTGATGAAAGAAAATAAAGCTGATAAACGGATGGAGAACAACAAATTCAAACATATGTAACCCGTACAAAAGGTCACATAGGTCTTAAAGTACAATTGAGCTCACCTGAAAGTTCCTAGTTTTACATGATAGCAACTTAACCATTGCAGAGTTCGCAAAAAGAGTATGCAGGTAACGAAAGGGACCCCTTGGGCTATCATTTTCCGACCTCAGTTTCGGTTAGAGGTACTTGTACTACCTGGGGCTTCCCAAGGGTGGGGCCACTTTTCAGACCTCTCCAATAATTGAGTGTAGGGTGATGTAATAAAAAAAAAACTGATAAAGGAGTGGGGCCATTTTTCAGAATTCTCTAATGATTGAATATTGAAGGATGAAAGAAAATAAAGCAAGTATACAGGTACAGAACGACAAAGTCAAACAGATAGAACCCCTAGAAGGAGCAGATAAGCTTTCAAGGGTAATTGAAAACACCTGCAAGTTTTTGATCTTACACCATTAAGGGTGATAATGGAGACTTATAACAAATTAATCTTTGAAAAGTTTGCTAAAAGGTTCTACAGGCAAGAAAGGAGACCCCTAGAGCTATCATTTTCCACCCTCAGTTTTGGGCTGCAGGGGTGCCAGCTTGCGTTCCCAAGGGTGGGGCTACGTTTGAAACATTTCTAATAATTGACTTTAAAGCAATACAAAATGTAACTGACGGCATTTTCAAATATCCAATGATGTACTAAATAACACCTATCAAAATAACTAATATAATCCTCAAGATCTGAAGAAAACTTCGGCAAAAATAAACAAGAGGATATTGTTTAAGAGCACACCTACTAGCTTTTCGTATATACCACCACTGCGTCGTATACAATGACATAGGAACGATGACTGCCGAACATAATCGGGTTGCTGAGGCTTAGTCTATTTTCAGACTTCTTTAATTATTGACCCTGGTGAACTTTATTGACGTCGAATTGCAGGCCATAAACGTATATCTATGGGTGATTGCACATTTTTTGTTTCCCTGTAGTGTGCTGGTATGTCGCTATTTTGTCAGGATCTTTCAATCTAGTTAATGTTTGTCAAACCGTGGGGATCCAAGTTAAGATAGGCCCTCAGTACCCCTTGTTTATCGTAAGAGGTGACTAAATAGGGCGGTCCATCGGATGAGACCGCAAAAAGCAAGGCCCCGTGTCACAGAAAGCGTGGAACGATAAAAATCCCTCCCTGCTCAAAGGCAGTAAACGCCGAGCATAGGCCTAAATTTTGCAACCCTTCGCCGGCAATGGTGACGTCTCCATATGAGTGAAGAATTCTCGAGAAGGACGTTGAACAATATGCAACCAATCAATCAATCAATCAATTGAATTAACTTGATTGTTGGTTAAAGAGGGGCCAATCCACGTTGATGTATGGATGCTGACACCGGAGCGCTCACCAGCAAAGGCCCACGATATTGGCATTGGACACTGGCAAAGCAGTGGAATGCTCGTTGGACGAGTCATCGGGAAAAGGGAAAAACGCGCACTCTCTTGTGTGCGTCGTTTAAAGAAGGGATGAAGAAGTTCCGAGTGCGGTTCCAGGAGGCACCAGAGGAATACAAAGAATTTTAGTACTACATCATTGTAATGGAAGAAGACGAGTTTGAGGCCTTCTTCATGGCTGAGTCATGTGTCCCAGACAGGTTTGAATTCCCCTAGGATAGTTCAGTGCCAGAGCTGAAAGCGTTTAGTGCAATGGACCTGGAGGATTCACCAGATCAGGATGAATTACCTGTTCAGAAGTGAAAATGAGATGTTTGGGGAATTTCCGGTGGTAGCAACGCAGGGACTTCCTCGATCAGGGGAGAAGAGTGGGTTGGAGGTAGTTTTTGGCCAAGTAGAGGACTGGGGGTGGGGGTGGCATGACCTGCAAACATGTTTCTGGGTCTATAGAGACTTGTTTGCACCTATTTACTACAATATTTGGTAAATTTAGAATGTCTGCACATGAGCTGTTGATAGAAATGGGTCGATACTCAAACATAGCAAGGTCTCAATGAAAATGTCAGAAATGTGATTTAAACGAAATTGAAGAGGAATATCATTTTGTTCCGTCATGTCCCTATTATTCCGATTTATGAAAAACACGCATTAAACGATATTATTTTACTCGACCATCCATGTTCCAACTAGTGCAACTTTTTTCAATGAGAAACAGAAAAACATTATGTAATTTAGTAAGGTTTTTGATAAAGGCACAGAGCCAAGAAACTTATATGTTTGTCCATTCTCCATATTTGGTCACATTATTCTTTGCACATGATTCTTTTCGTATGGTTACACTCACTAGTATATTGTTACTTGATTATTATATAACTGTATACCAATGAGATGTTTCTAAATGTTTCAATAAACTAAACTAAACCCATTGGGCAATTACGCCCAATCACCTGATTCATGGAAGAAATGGCAATCCAGGGAATGCATCTTCAATTAGTGGTAAGCAAAGGAACCGAGTCCAGTGTTCTGTTCACCATGGTCTATAGGGAGCTTACTCCAAGTCGGCCATAAAGTAACATGACGCCTTTGTGCAGGCTGGAGAGAATTCAAGGATGGGAGGGTTTATAATCGGCCCCGTGGGTATACGCAGTAGGAAATGTGGAACACAGTCCTTATTTTTGTGACTCCTTTAGAGGATCAGATTATGTGGGAATGGAGTTCCTGCCTGGATTGCAAGCATGATATTCCTGGAAGAGGAGGCAGTATCCATGACATTCGATCTTTCTGAGGGAGAAAAAGGAGGTCAAAGTCTCTGTGACCAAGACAGTCCAGGTTTCAGTTGTTAAGTGTTTGCCTTCGTTATGACTCGACATTATATACAATTAGGCATTTTTAGGTGATCCCAATCGCCCATAAAGGTCTATGCGATCCCTTTCAAGGGTTCTGTATGTTTGATTCCATTGCTATCTATCCCTATCTCAGTTTCGTTTCCCTAGGTCACCAAATATTTAATTGCTAGAGAGATCTGAAAAGTAGCCCTACCATTGGGAAGCCCGGGGTGGTACCCCTACAACCCCAAACTGAGGGAGGAAAATGATAGCCCTAGGGACCCCTTCCTGTCCTGCACACTCCTTTTGTGGACTTTGCAAATATAAGATTGTTATTTACCTCCATTATCACCTTTTATGATGTAAAATCATGAATTTTCAGGTGAGCTCAATTGCCCTTAATGGCTTATTTTACATTTTTTAATAGTCTGCATGTTTGATATAATTGTCCTTTAATCGTTTATCAGTTTACCGTTATTCCAACCCTCTTTAATCAATAATTGGAGAGCTCTGAAAAGTAACCCCACCCTTTGGAGGTCACAGGTGGTACCACTTACAGCCCCAAACTCAGGATGAAAAATGCGACCCCTAGATGTCCCCTTTCTTACCTACATACTCTTTTAGCGGACTCTTCAAAGATTAAGTTGTTATTAGCCTACGTACATAATGACTATACATGATGTAAAATCATGAAATTTCAAGTGAGCTAAATTACCCTTTAAGGCATATATGACCCCTATTTAGAGTTTTTTATGTTTGACTTTATTGATCTCTGGTCCTTATCAGTTTTCATTTAGTCCAACACTTTATGGAAGTCCCACGTGGTATCCTAACAGCCCAAAATTGAGGGTCGAAAACGATAGCTTAAGCAGACTCTTCAAAGGATAAGTTGTTATTAACTTCCAATATGACCATACATGATATTTCTATGAAGCAGAATTTATTCACAATTTTCTACTTCAGAGGAAAAATATCTAGCTGTGACATTCAATCCGATATTTAGATGTATCGACGACGCTTTATCTGATCAGGATATAGGGGTCACAGCGGGTGTCCAGGGGTCCGTCTTTGCCCAATTATCTAGTTTGTATTGCTTGTAGGAGTTATGAGATTGATCACTTTTCGTTATCTTGAATTTTCATCTATTAACAATGATGACTTTCATTCCTATGTCGATTCCATATATCCCAGTGAACTCGGAATAAAAAACACCTCTGTTCCATACTTAAAGATATTGAAAATAGATATGAACGGCATACTAGGAACTGAACATTGTGACAAACGGGATATTTTCACCTACTGACAAACAAGTTGATGGTGCAGGATTTTCAACAGTCTCGTTTAAAATCAGTATTTCGCAAAGTCTATGGTCGTTATAACGGTCTAGTTTGTCAATACAACCTGTCATTGGGTCAAATGCTTTCTGACGTGTTTTATACCAATTGTTAGACCGTTTTTGGCATACATATTTTCATTACAGATAGCTCCGTTTACCTGGTTGGGATATGGGGCTCACAGCGGGTATGAGCGATAGACAGGGGTTGCTTACTCCTCATAGGCACCTGATCACACCTATGTTGTGTCCAGGGGTCCGTATTTACCCAACTCTCTATTCTGTATTGCTTATAAGAGTTATGATATTAATCACTTTTCGTTATCTTCACATTTCACAATGTAAAATCATGTACTTTGAGGTGAGCTTAATTGCCATCAAAGCGCTTTGTGACCCCTTTTTCGGTTTTATGTTTCATTTCACTGTTCTTTAGCCCTTTATCAGTTTTGTTTTATTCCACTACCGTAAAATCATTTATTAGAAAGGTCTGAAAAGTGATCCCACCCTCGGGAGGCGCCAAGTGGTACCCGTACAGCCTCAAACTGGGGGTGGAGAATGATAGGTCCCCTTTATCGTTTGCACGATGTTTTAGCTGATACTTCAAACACTAAGTTTTATTATGATCCCATATAATGTAAAATCATTAACTTTCATGTGAGCTCAATTGCCCTTGGAGGCTTATGTGACCCCTTTTAGGGTTCTGTGTTTTTGGTTTCATTATTCTCTAGTTTTTGTCGGTTTTGTTTTATTCCATCACCTTATAGTCAATTATGAGAGAGGTCTGAAGAGAGGCCCTAGCCTTGGGAGTCCCCAGATGGTACCACCCCAGTCCCAAACTCAGAGTGGAAAATGATAGTCCTAGGCATTCCCTTCCTGGCCTGAATACTTTTTTTGGACTCTTCAAAGATAAAGTTATTATTAGCCATCATTAAGATCGTACATGATTAAAATTAGGAACTTTCAGGTGATCTTAAATGCCGTTAAATACCTAATTGACCCCTTTTAAGATTTTATATGTTTGACTTTATTGTTCTCTAGACCTTTATCAGTTTTGTTTTATTCTGACACCCTAGTCATTTATTAGAGAGGTCTGAAAAGTCATCCCATCTTTTGATGGCACCAAATGATACCTTTACAGCCACAAACTGAGGGCGGATAATGCTAGTCCAAAAGGTCCACCCACTTCCTAGCCTGCAAACTCCTTTTGTGGACCCTTCAAATATTAATTTGTTATTAACATTAATTACCTCTATGTGCTGTAACGTCAGGAACTTTCATGTGACCCCAATTGCCATAAATTATGAAACTTAGTAATTAAAGACGTTTTGATTAATAGTTTGAAAAATTATCAATTTTAATTTATTATGTATTACTTTTACGTAATTCGTCTGAGTATCCTCAGTACTTTGATGAACTTTCTTATTGGCTACTAGCTTATATGGTCTTATTGGCTGCTGGTTAGTGGCTGCTAGCTTCAGCCCAGTAAAGAAACTTGTTATAAGAATGTGAATTTTCCCAGAATTTTTCTCCCCTGTAGTATTTTTTCTTTTGTTACCCTGACTTGCTTAAATTATATCTCAACTAATTTTGAACATATTGCCTGTAGTTTCGCTGTGGATGTTGTTGTCTCAAAATGCTATGCAAATATATTAACATGAAAGGTGGAGATAACGAACAGTGATCAATCTCATAACTCCTATAAGCAATACAAAATATGTAGTTGGGCAAACACGGACCCCTGGATATATCAGAAGTGGGATCATGTGCCTAAGAGGAGTAGACTTCTCCTGTCGACAGGTCACATCCGCCGTGAACCCTATATATTGATCAGGTAAACAGAGTTATCCGTACTCAAAATTAATTTACCAAGAATGACCAAACAATCGGTATGAAACAAGTCAAACAGCATCTGACTCAATGATAGGTTGTATTGGCAAATTAGATTGCTATAACTTTCGTAGAATTTGCTAAATGCTGATTTTTAAATGAAACTGTTGAAACCCCTGCATCATCAACTTGTTTGTCAGTAGACTGCCTCGATTTAAAAACTGATCCTACGCAGAACAAGCTGATGTCTTTTATTCTGAGTTTCCAGGGATATATCGAATCGACATATGAATGAAAATGAGCATTGTTAATAGATAAAACGTCGGCGACATATCTAACTGTCGAATTGAAGGCTACAGCAAGAATGTTTGTCTTCTCACATAGAAATATTTTGATAATCTCTGCTCCGTGTGAATATAAAAACGTGTCAGCTAACAGTTGTGTTTGAAAAAAATCTTTAAACACCGCTGTCGTTGGTCATTTTCACTGTGTGGATATACTGATCTACATTGTAGTATAACAAAATCTTTGGAATTTGCATATAATGTACCAACTATACAGGGGCCATTGCATTATCCAAACAGTTCTGATAAACAGTTTTGATGACAGCATGTCTTTATTGAATACCATAACTTGATCAAACAAGTCTAATAGTACAAGTTTTTGAGATATTTTTTTGAAAAAATATGCATGAATAAATACAACTACCTAGTGTATTGAAATTGCTTCGAAAGTTTCAAATGTATCGGGTATTGTTATGTCTGGTGGTGTTAATGTTGAGAATTTGCTGGATTTTCACAGTTCAAAACTCTTCGTTTGCATTGATAAAAAGTGCTCGATTTTGCTTCCACATCCACCCACGGAAAGATGCAAGTCGTGCAAGGAACGAAACGGAACGCTTTGGGGGTGTAATAACAAGGTTTGTATAACGTATCTGTACATACATGACATTCAAAGTGAAAGAAAATAATACTGAGTTTGAGGTTTGTACGTATCGTCGCATGGTGCATCTGATGCATCAAAATTGGTACCGTATAAGTTTTACATGGCAAATAGCTGAGTCCAGCATAGCCTAAATAGTCTAGTCCACCTTATTAAGAGCGATTAGCCCAAACATTCAACCTATTAGTCGCATTCTATCCTCCTTTTGGAGTCGTAGGTAGTCAAAGTTGAGTTAATGAAAAAAATAATGATAGTACAGACACTGAGGCGTACTATTACACCACTTGCACGAAAGGGTACGAAACGATTCTTGCACGAAACGGTGAACGGTTTGCACAAAACGCAGAACGATCTGCACAGAACGGTGAACGATGAACGATTCGCACGAAACACTTTACACTAAAGGCTGACCACATTGTAGGCGTGGCTTGCATTATTGCTTATTGCTTATTTTGGAAATAAAAGAAAAATATGCAAAAATCGTATCGTCATGGAATATTGATTAATCAAATTTTATTGATTCATTGGTCTATTAAACTTATTGGACCTGAATATAAAATGATTGTGTCTGTTTCCTATTTTGGTACATTCATTCTGAGTGTCTTTAAAATACATTTACTATTTGTATATTTCAAGCCTCTTCCCAAACATAGATGTTAAATAAACCTATACATTTATAAGCGTGTATGAAAACAGATCAAATTATGTTTAAAGAAATCTCTTGTTAGGAAAGATTCGTTTTGGGACGGAGATAGGGTTATGAACAGTCTGCATGAAACAATAGGCAAGACCTGCATGCTTCGATTTTTCGGCATTATTTGTTTCACCCTGGGGTTTGTTTAAACAAGGAATAATTTAATGACTTATGAACACGTTGGAATAAACGAAAATGAATATTTTTCAACTTCGGTACTAAAGGAAAAAGCTGCATTAGTTGTATCGGCATGGGATATTGATTATTCAACTTTATTTGTGCATTGCTCTATTGAATTCAATGAAAAAGTCGCGCTTCTTTCGCTAGTTTGTACATTCAATTTGAGTACGTTAAAATACATGCCTCTTCTCAAAGACAGATGTTTAATGAACCTATATATTTTTACATACGTGTATGACGACAGATAAAATGATCAAATGATTAAAAAACAATTTTCATCAGGTAAGACTGGAACATATTCTCGGGCATGGGGGGGGGGGGTGTTGTTGCATCTATACATCGTATTAACCAGTCGATAAGAACATGTCACCTTGGATAAGAAGAAACATACAACAAAAAAAAAAAACATAATCAAAATCTGATTGAAATGGATTTAGAAATAAATCAAACATATAAATGAGTAGATAAAACAAATAATAACTCAATACAGTAATGATCAATAGATACGCAAGTGGATTTAACATCGAATTTTAATTAGATTGTTGCATTTGCCTCAATTTTGAACCTATAGAAAACTGCATTCATTTTTGAGAGACAAATGACAAAAACACCTCTGTTGTCATATATGAATTGCCCCCGCCGATTTTCACACCTTCTTTACGAATGTTAATTTCAAATACCCGATTAGCTGACCTCTATTGTGTTAAAAAAAGCACCTTGGCATTTGCGTAGAATATGAAATTTTGTATTATGCTGACAGTTCCATTTAAAAATTTTGATGAAAATACTGTTTTATTTAAAAAGAGAAACCTGATCATACAAATGTAACGAGGAAAGCTAATTATTCCTATATACAAAACAAAAAAAAACTACCGAAGGCAAAGATGTCTGCCAAAGTATCTATTTTGTATTGCTTGTAGGAGTTATGAGATTAATCACTGTTCGTTATCTTCACCTTGCATATACAAGTCTCTGCACTTGCTAAAAACTACCAAGGGGATAAAATGGTATCGGAATAATACAAAGCATGTAAAATATGCACAGAAGCAGGAAGAAAAGAAAACTATTGAGAAAAAGGGTTAATTTTACGTATAAATTTAAGGTTGTGAATGATCGGAAGAACGAAAATGACGCTTCATGTAAAATTGACACATTTTTTCTTGATGATAGGAACATAAATTGATATTATTGATACTCACCTGTGGCCCTTTATTACAAATGTTAAATGAGTATATTTTCGTTCAAGGAAATGTGAATAGATGCAGGAGAAAAAGAAAATATCTCAACCATTTTAGGTCATGTTCGGTCATTTTTCAACCATGTAAAGACTTTATTGGCTTTAGTTGAAGTGCCAAAAATGTTGACGTACGCATGGCGCATCCGGCCGTATACAGTGAGGGTTCTTTACAGTGTCAACGTACCACGATGAGGGACCTCCATTTTTAAGGGTATAGCAAACTACGTGATTCTTTTAATGCGGAGAACTTTCAGAAGAAACAGTCTTTAAACGTCTTATATTTGACTTTGCACCGCGAGATCAAGAATTAAGATAGGTCATTGCAACCAGTAAAACCTAGATAAAAACGTCCATAGTTCGAAACCATTGTACAACCTACCTCTAGGCAGCCGTCTGAAACTCAAAAGGTAATATCCATTAAAACTTAATCCAGGATCTATACAGATCTACTTAACGCCGAATAGTTATACGGACAACGGGTGCTTAATTAAACATTACTCTTTACGAATTGATTCGAGTCTGTATGGTGGTACAGCAAACGTATATCTCTTAACAAATTTCCAAGATATTCTGTAACCCTTTAAGATGAAGGAGTTTGGATTTGATCTACTCTCAACTTTGTACTCTTTACGGGATTTATGATATCTTATTCCACCTCTGATATATCCAGGGGACCGTGTTTCCACAACTCTCTATTTTGTATTCCCTAAAGGAGCTATGAGATTGATTGCTGCTCGTTATATTCACCTTTTCTTGAGATTGTTCAGTTTTCACCTTTTTATGAAAAGCAACCATAACAAAGGAGATTGAACAATACGTTGACCAAATACAATAAGTCTACTGAAAACTAATACTGAACACTCGTACATGGATAAGACAAAGTCACACTGAAATAAAGTATTGAAATTTATTGAGTTGAAACTGAATACAAATAAAGTAGAAATTTTAAACCAGGTTTTGCTTTAACCTAAGGTAAACACGGGCGCTGAGCAAATTCTGACTTCTGTTGACGATTATGCCAGACGATGTGCTAAATATTAAAATGAAGAACTTGATACCTTGACAGAGTGGATTAAAAGCATAAGAGAAATATCAAAATCCAGTATTGGACAAATCAAAACAAAAGTACGTACCATATATCCTTCTTAGTTAACCAGAAGCGATCAAAGCATTGTATAGGTTAAATGATGGATATGTTTTGGTTCCAACAGCCCTTTTAAAAGACGAAATTTTTTAACACCATGCTTCAGTGTTAGACACATTTAATAGCCCAGTCAACGAATATGAATTACCATACTTATACTGAATTCCCAAACTTCACAAAAACCCTTACAATGAAAGATACATTGTTGGGTCGATTAAATCTTCTACCAAGCCCCTATTTTTGCTCATCACGAAGTTATTAACAGACGTGAAGGGGAAACTGTAAACTTACTGCGTCACAACATATGCCAGCAGTGGTATAAATCAAAAGTGGATTCTAACGAAATTCCCCAAGAACTTTTAGTAAATTTTAAATCGCAAAACCTTTTTGCAAATCAACAGCATCAAAACGTATCACTTTTCAACAGTTTAAACGACCATTCATCATGATAAACTAAAGACTGAACTTTCTGACGTTATAAACGGTTGCTACCTCAACAAAAAATCGAAGAAGGAAATATCCGTATCCAGTTATCAGTCATCTAAAACATTATTATGTTTAACACGGTAACACCACCCTGATTCCATGTACACGTACTCTGAGGTTGAAATTTTAAAAATGCTGGAGTTCATCATTGACAATATCTTCGTAGTCTTTGGCGATCAGGTCTTTTAACAGTATGTTGGAATAACCGTAGGAACAAATGGTGTTTCTTTATTAGCTGACCTGTTTTTATATTCTTATGAAGCAGAGTGTATTCAAAAATTTCTATATTAGAAGAAAATATACCATGCTGTGGCCTTCAACTCGGTATTTATATCTACCGATAGCGTCTTATCTATTAACGATACCCATTTTTATTCATATGTCGATTAGATATATCACCATGAACTCGAAATAAACGACACCACAGTCCGCAACATCTGCTTCGTACTTATATATTTTATTGAAAATAAATATTCAAAGCAAACAACATTGTGACAAACATGGTAATTTCAGTTTCTCCATCGTCAACTTCCCATATCTGTGTAGCAATATTCAAGAATCACCTGCATATAGTGTTTATATCTCTCAACTTATTTGATAGACAAGAGCTTATTCTGCTTATGGTCAATTTTCATATCGAGGTAGGACACTGACAAACAAGTTAATGTTACAGGGGATTCAACAATCTCGTTTAAGGTCAGCATTTTCCAAATTTATGTGGCCTATCTTTGGGTCAAATGACGTGTTTCATACCAATTGTTAGGCTGTTCTTTGCAAACTGATTTTGACTACGGATTACTCTGTTCACCTGTTCTAGATGTAGGGCTCGCGGTGGGTGTGACCGACTTAGAGGGGGTGCTTACTCCTCCTAGGCACCTAATCTCACTTCTGGTATATCCAGGGTCAGTGTTTGTCCAAATCTCTATTTTGTATTCCGTATAGAAGTTACGAAATCGATCACTGTTCGTTATTTTCACCTTTGATTGTACTGTTCAAGCTATATTGATATATTTTAGTCGACGCATGCGCTATATATTTTCTAATTGAACCACCGTATGCAGATCTGCTTTTTGTCACGTAATTGATGCATTCTTGACTATTTTCAAATTGCACACCAATATTCCGTAGGAAAATGCAATGATTTGAACTGTTTATTAACATGTGTATAAGTGTTGAAAATCAACGTTCATGATATAGTTAACCCATTTCCATTTTTGAGGACTAAAGTACAAGTGATAACCATATTTTTCTTTTATTAAGAAAAGCTTACTTGAGCTAGAATTTACAATTACAATACAGGTATATCACAAAAAATGCACACTCTTAAATGAGTCGTTCCTAGCAAAAAGGACCCTTATCTTTTAAAAAAAAAATATTTTTCAAAAAACGTCATAATGAAAAAATGTGAAGTCATTTTTGAATACTTGTAAAGAAAAAGGTCATGGTTACCCATCAGGAGTTGGTTGTCATCTTTTATTGACTGTAATATTTTAAATGACAATCATCATTGCTCTAATATTTTGAGGGATATTATCTATAGTTCATAACTTCGAACTGATATACTTAAGGGCCCTTTTTGCTAGGAACGGCTCAAATGATAAAACTGAAAATAGTATGTATAAACTGATGTTTCGTAGTTACATGCCCTGATGAAATGATATTTCATCAAACTGAGATAAATCAAAGACATAAAGCATTTTTAATCGAATTACAAAATGGATTGCAATTAGATTCAACTAATTAATCTTATATAATTTTCTGTTAATTTGACTGAACATCGAGATCAGCTAAAGTATTCAAAAATGATTTTAAAATGATAATAATAATAAGATAAAATAGTACCATATCTAACAAAAGATCTAAGGGTCACAATGTTCATCTGAATCAATTAATCTGATACTGCTGTTCTTGAAAAAACTGATGCTTTTTTTATAAAAGATATTTTACCCACTCTATTCCCACGAAAAATCGTAAATCCATAGCATGACTCCATCTAAGCCAAACATTGACATAACTTAAGCCAACTTAAATCCACATATATTGATGTATCATCTAAACTATACTTCCCGATGTTAGGTCTAGCCTAACCCCATAATCCATAATTTCATGATTTTCAATTTCCCACCCCATACATTCTCATGTAAAACTATTGTGACCCATATCTACCATCAAAATTTACCTGCTTTCATAAAATTACGACTAATCATGGTCCTACTACTCATGAGAATAAGATTTGTAAAAAATAAATGTAAAACTTTGATCCCCTATTGAGGCTCCATCTTATCCCGGCCAGGACTTGAATAAACTTGAATCTGAACTGCCTGATGATGCTGCCATACTTATATTACTAATCATGACCCTGTTATTCTTCAGCAGAATATTTTTTAAAGTTTTGTCCTAATATTCCTAGTAAAACTTCCAATGCAATCACTATTGTGGCTCTACCTGACTTTGGGAGCACTGATTTGGAAACAAAATGATTTTGCACTACCTGGGGATGCCTGTCTACCAACATGATTCATCATTAGCTGTTCATAAGAAGACATTTCATTTGATACACATATAAAATTTTGATCCCCCATACTGACTTCAACCAACCTCCGTGAACCGCAAATTGAACAAACATGAACTTTTACAAGCTGAGGATGCTTTGTTATTACTGATATCAATAATCATGACCTTGCTATTTTCTAATATAAAACGGGGATCCCAAATTGGGGCCATCATCCAATCTACCACACCATGACTTGCACAAACTTGAAACTGCACAATCTGAGGACGCTTGTATATGAAAACCACTTATTAAGGACTTGTTCTTCCTCATCAGAATATTTTAAATATTTTAAACGAGATTTTTTTTACATATTCACCTCTAAATCGCATCGCCACAGTCGTTTGAATAATTTTGAATTTACATTCTTTAAGGTGTATTTCACGTAAATTTGGTCTTTTCTGGTCTAGTAGTTCTTGAGAAGATTTGTTTTAAAAAAAGAATACCCATTCATATTTTAACAAATTGTGAACATCGTTCCTGAACTTAACATACATACTTAGAACCCAAGGACTTTGGATAACACTGGTCGGCCCAGTGGTTTTAGAAATGAAGATGAAAGTGTAAAATGTTTACGGACGGACATACGCAGAGATGGTATGACTATCAGACGGACGGACAGGTAGTCACTTCAATAGACAGGTGAACTAAAAATGGAACACAGATTGGCGTGTAAAACATGGAAAAAATTTCTATATAAAGATGAAACACAATTCCATGTACAAAATAATTGAAAACAATTTCCTTGAAGAGAGCTGAAAACAATCTCCATGTAAAGATTGAACACATTTCCCATGTAAAAAACAAATGAACACAATCTCCATGTGAATAAGAATAAAATACAATTAATTTGTAAAACAAAACTAAAACATTGCATTTTAAAATAAAATAAACTTTCAAGAATAACAATCAGATTAAATATGTATGTAACACATATGTATGGTATGCATCCCAATTTCTTGATTCGCCAGCATTTCCATGTAGTGTTAATCTAAATATTGCTTGCCATCGAACATCAGCACAATTTACTTTAAAACATCATCGCATAAGGCTACAAAGTCGTTATCTTCAAAGGCTATCCTCCCATGTATTCATATTCTGTAAAACAGAACTTTTGTCATGTATATCTTTATACTAAAAGTAAACACACATGGTATGGTACAAGGAGTTCAGAGATATTCACTTCATAAGAACACATCAATCTGTCCCGGTATAGCTGAATGTGACGGACGCTCTACACATGTCAACCAGCACGATACTCATGGATCACAATGCTCACATTAGTCACCTTGTCCATACATAGATACTAAAGGATAGCATTAGCTTTAAATATGTAGGGTAGATGGTTGATATTGCACTTCGTAAGGATATTTCAATAGGAAGTTTGTAGATCGTTCCAATGAGGTTCTTCGGAATATCTTCGATTTTTTTCCTATATATATATATGTGAGCCTGCCTTGCCACTGGGTGAAATACAAATAAACAAACTTCCTCCCAGAGTATGCTGGACTACTTGTTGGCATTATAGCATATGTTAAAAGATTAAAACCATTAGAGGTGAAGATAACGAACAATGATCAATCTCATAACTTCTATAAGCAATACAAAATAGATAGTTGGGTAAACACGGACCCCTGGACACACCATAGGTGGGATCAGGTGCCTAGGAGGAGTAAGCATCCCTTCTCAACAAGTCACACCCACTGTGAGCCCTATATCCCGATCAGGTAAACAGAGCTATCCGTAGTCAAAATAAGTATGCCAAGAACGACCTACCAATCGGTCTAAAACACGTCAGACAGCATTTGACACAGATAAGTTGTATTGACGAACTAGATCGTTATAATAACCATGGAATTTGCGAAAAGCTGACTTCAATCGAGACTGTTTGTCAATAGCTTGCCTAGATTCAAAAACTGACCATACTCAGAACAAGCTCTTGCGTATCAAATATGTTGAAAGATATAAGCATCATATGCAGGTGATAATGGAATATTACCATATAAATATGGGAAGTTGACGATGGAAAAGCTGAAATCATCCCGTTTGTCATACAGTTGAATTGTCAGTTGGCCATTATTGTCTACTTTCAATAAAATATCCAGGTGCAGTAACCGCAACGTTATTCTTGATATGCTAAACGATAGAACACGATATATACACGCACGATAGGATAGGATACACGCAGGATAGGATAGAATACACACAGAATACGATATGATACACGATAAACCTGATAAACACAAAACCTGATAAACAATCTTCACGACAGACCTGATAAACTCAAAACACGATAAATGATCTTCGCGATAAACGGAAAACCTGATAGAAATGTTGTAAATTTAAAAGCAATTTAGACAAAACGAAATTTTGATACCTACATAATTACATTATATTGAAAATGATACTGAATAATTTGAATATTCATTGTATACCTAAAACGTATATTTTCTTTAATCCATGGTCGCGCTGTTTTTTGTTGTTTTTTTTTAATTCTATTCATTTTTTTACGCCATCACAGCTAAAATCAGAAAACTAAACTATATACAGCTTTTTAATTCATTATTTGATATCTATATGAATTTCCTGAGCAAATGATTCTAAAACTTAAATTCTCACCTAATGTTTAATATATCAATTATACAGGGAATTAACAATTAATTTTAATATAATGTAGGGATATCATGCTTCAGTAGCTCTCTCAAAGGCGGATGCAGCGCTGGCGCGCCGGGCGCCCCCCCCCCTCCCCCCGTTTGATTTTTTTTTTTGCTGTTGGTTAAATTCAAACAAAAGAGCAAAATATACGTATGTAGACATTATATGTTCATTATCTAAATGAAGAAGAACACACTCTTTTATTGGCACAATTTCGTTAGCTTCCGGGGCTTTCGCCCCCTGTACCCCATCAATGCAAAGCTTCAAGGCAACCCCAGCCTTCTACTACCCCCATCCCCCCGTTATTAAATTCCTGGATCCGCCACTGTCTCTTATTCTAATGTCTAGTATCTTGAATGTGAAATAAAATCAAGTTATATTATGTGTGTCGCGAGGAGGGGGTATATTTTGCATCAAGCTCCACATTCACTGCTCATTCAAACAGTACAATTACTTTCATAATGACCGCTTTAAAAAATCCTCTGCACTACACCATATCTTCATTCGTTATATATGTCTATACTATGAGTGATAATTGTTAGTCATAATTGGAACATATTTATTTGAATTGATATCTTAATAACAAAAAAATGAATAAACTATATATGAAAAAATAAACCAACCTCGCATTTTTTAAATTCGTAATTTTAAAACACTTTAAAAATGTTGTGCTTAGAATGTAAAAAAAAAAAAATAATAATAATCATCAAAACCGACATAAATTTCTAGTATCTACCCGTACGACTATTGGTATATGGTACAAGTGTACATGTACAATTAAAAAAAAGAACGATGACAGCTGAGTCGTGCCCAGTTGAACAGACTTTTGGGAGATGCAACACCCTTGCACCCGTTTAAAACTTAATCTTCTAAATGTGTGAAATACAATGTCCCTAAGAATGTTTGCGGTCAAAACACGGGTGATACACAAAATCATAGATAAGGACGCGCACAAGTATATAAGTAGAATACAGGTGGGGAAAAAAGCGGAAGAAAAATAGCCCTTATCAAAATATATGTAATTAACAATGCAATTTACTGACTTTCCCTTACAAATCGGAACTTCCTATTTCTCTGTTAGTGTTAATTATAAATGATTGTTTCTAGACAAGCAAATGTTTATGAATTTCAGACGAAGAAGCTTTCAGATTCACTGTCCTCGGTTTGCTCGGCAAACTACTGCCTACTTTCCTGACTACTTAAAATGAAATTGTGATAAATTTTGACCCTCTCTGAACAGACAAATAGCTCTTCTTCTGACTTAAAATCGACAACTTTGTGTTCTCCTTCAAATATACTGTCTTTCCGCGATTCCTAAAAATAGTTTCTTTAACACAACGAATAAAGCTTACAGAAAACATCGTGCTTCTGCATTACATTTAATATACGATCCCGATAGTTTCCGAAGCTACACGATAAACGGTTTTCACGATAAACGGATAACCTGATACACGCAAAACACGATACACGGTAGACCTGATAAACGTAAAACACAATAGGAAACGGAAAACTTGATAAACGCAAAACACGATAGGATAGGATACACACACGATACGATAGGATACACACACGATAGAACACGATAGGAATGTCAAGAATAACGTTGCAGGTACTCTATGAAACAGAAATGGACGACTCTGTTGTGTCTTTTATTTCTAGCTCAAATAGACATATAAATGGAAGTTTTTATTGTTAATAGACAAAATGGCGTCGATATATCTTAATTTCGAATTGAAGGCCACGGCAAGAGATTTTCTTTTCTCGCGTAGAAGTTTTTGAATATATTCTGCTTTATATGAATATAGAAACAGGTCAGCTAGCAATGGAGCACAATCCGTGCCCATGAGAATTCTAACAGACTGTTGGAAGACCTGATCACCAAATACCACGAAGATATTGTCAATGAGGAACTCTAGCATTTTTTTAAATTTCAATTTCAGAGTTTTTGTGCATGGAATCAAAGTAATGTTTAACAAAGTAATTTTTGAATGAGTGCTCACTAGATATGAATATTTCCGTTTTCTATTTTTGTTGAAGAAGCAACTGTCTATGATGTCAAAAAGTATAGTCTTTCATTTATCGTGAGGAATGGTCGTGTAAAGTGTTGAAAAGTCATAGGTTTTGATGTTATTGATTTGGAAAAAGTCATTTCGGAGAAGGGTCAGGTTAAAATCAGGATGAAAAGTGTGCTTATTTATTCGGGTCTTGAATGTTTTCGGGAATTGTCTGTGACCCTGGAAGATGGTAAAGTGTTCCAGATCACTTCTTTTCAACTTCGCACTTTTTGACGAAATCGTGTCCTTGCATGCAGGGGATGCTTACTCCTCCTAGGCACCTGATCCCACCTCTGGTGTGTCCAGAGGTCCGTGTTTGCCCAACTATCTATTTTGTATTGCTTATAGGAGTTATGACATTGATCACTGTTCGTTATCTTCACCTTACATGCAAAATTCTAATTATTGTTCATTATCCCATAGACCCTGAGGCGTATTACTACACCTCCAAAGTGTTCCATATCTTTTCATGCAAACTGTTCATCGTTCAGTGCAAATCGTTCAGCGCTCTGTGCAAACCGTTTCGTTCAAGAATCGCTCTGTACATAATCAAATCACACTCATAGAGATGTATTGATCGTTCAAACCACGCCCAGGCCCTTAGAAATTACAGACAGTACTAAACGTGCAATTCAGGTCGGTATAGGATCAGGGACAGATGAACGTTGTTGAGAAATCGAGTAAATATTTTAAAAGTTCACTAAGGTGGACTTTCGAGAGTGAAAATTTGCAAATAATCGAGAGAAAAAAAAACAGTGATTCTAAAACTATCAAGCAGAGCAAAATCCGATATATTCGTAGCCCTTGAAGCAATATTATATTTTCAGAAGCGTGACATAGTTCTCCCCTCGGTATGTGTTTTGTTGTTGGGTTTTTTTTTGTGTACATAGGAATAATTTGTCTCGTTAGACTTGTTTGGTCATTATATATTTTTCAATAAAAATATTTCCTTCAAAATGGTTTATCGGAACTGTCTGGAAAAGGTCGACCTGTGTAAAACGTTTACATTTTATGCAAATTCTAAAGTACTGTGATTTGTTTTTTTTTCCACTATGATAAAGGTCTTTGAAATTAACAACAGTTTTGACTTTTTGCAGGAGATGTGAAAATTGACAGGGGAATTGAAACATGACAATAGAGGTATTTACAATTTTGTCCCTCAAACTCGATTGTAGAATATGCAAAGTTTTCTTTAGGTCTACGATTGTGGAAAATACAACAATACCAGAGAGCAATAATATGTTAAAATTGTCTAGAAATATGTTCTAAATAATTCAATCTGAACTGATATTGCACCAAGAAATAGAATGACGATTAAATCTTAACATTTTCATATATTCAATATCAAAGTCTAGTTTAAAGTTAGGTGAAATGTCGGATTTGAAAAACTAAAAGTATTTTAATAATTACTGTATTTAGTCATTATTTGTTTTATTTATTCATTCATATATTTAATTAATTTCTCAATCGATTCCATTCAAATTGTGATTGTTTCTATTCCTTCTTATCCAAGATGGCAGGTTCTTATTGACTGACTTGTACGATGTCTAGATGCACCCTCCCCCACCCCTACCCCGCCCGAGGATATATTTTAGTTTTGTTTGATTTTTTATTATTGAATCATTTTTCAAACACATATATAAAATTGAATATATTTTTATTGTATGTCTTCGAGAAGACTGGAATATAAAATTGCACATTTTAGCTGCGCTTCCAAAAGTTCATATTTCAATACTTTCAGGAGAGACACACAAAAAAACGTTCTTATCCGATTATTATACGCAACTAATGATAATAAAAAATAAATGTTAATAATAATAAAAAATAAATGTTTTTGACATGATTGTTTACATCTTATGCCACCACGTCTTATAATGAGTACAGCCAACATTCGATTATTTACATGTAACTCACAATTTCTGATAAATTTATCGGTACACACGTTTTTTTGATATTCTAAACGTCATATAGAATTTCAAAATCAATTCAAAACAAGTCAATGAATTCGTTCTAGAATTATTAAGTAACGTTTTTGGAAAATGAAAAACCTTCCCCTCCTCAATTTTCGGATTGACTTTGATCTCGCTTAGATATTTGCTCATATTGCCGTTTAGAATTTGATTCCTGAACATTTGAACCCTCTTTCCCCAACAACCCTAACTCATATTATTTACAAGTTACATCTTCATCATACAGACACCATATAAATGATATGTAGTACACCTCTTGTAGACAAATATAGAAAACAGGAATTATATAAGCCTGTTGGCTTATTTCCTTATATCGTGTACTCAAGTAGTTCGTTTGTATTATGTCACTGAAACTAGATAAATAAAATTTTGTTTAAATTAACCCCAACTACACCAACACTAATGACGTACTAATGAAATAATCCACGATGTAGGGTTTAGATATGTGTATATATCTCAACTAATTTGATACACAAAAGCTAGATCAGTTTTTAAATCAGGCAGGTTACTGACAAACTAGTTGATGTTGTAGAGGTTTGACCTCTCTTGTTTAAGATCAGCATTTCGCAAATTCGATGGTCGTTACAGCTATCTAGTTTACCGATACAACCCATCATTGGGTTAAACGCTGTCTGACGTATTTCATGCCGATGTTTTGGCTGTGTTTAGCACACTGATTTTGACTACGGATAAATACGTTTACCTCATCAATATATAGAGTTCATGACGGGTGTGATGCGTCGACAGGGAATGATCACTCCTCCTAGGCACCTGATCCCACCTCTAATATATCGTGAGCCCTCTACCTTGATCAGGTAAATAGAGTTATCCGTAGTCAAAATCATTGTGCCAAGAACGGTCTAACAATTGGTATGAAACAAGTCAAACAGCATTTGACCGAATGATAGGTGAATCTGATATTTACAATGCAGAACCAGACTGATACATTTTAAGTGGTTCATTGGTTAGCATGAAATATTGTTATTTTATCTCGAACTGCTGAAGTCCGTTTAATTATGGAAATACTGTAGGGCACCATATTATACGAATACACTTCGGTAAGATGTATACACAGCGGGGTTAAGTTGTCCCGAGTAAAATAACAAGTAATAACAGCATATTCATATAAAAGTAAAATTCTTTCAAGCGTCGCATATTTGTTGTAAAAATCGTTTGTCAATACATTAACAAACACCGTATCACGTGGGGAAATCCTTTGCTTACCTATCACGTCGTCATACAAGTGACGTAGTGCTATTTTTTATCCGCTAGACTTTTAGTTGTTTATCACCTCATTACAGGTGAAAGATGTACTCAAATCATTTGCAGCTTGGGCTTGATATGTCGACATTGATATGGTAAATTTAAAGAGTGATACGGATCGGTACAATATTCTCTCAAATATAGCAATTTCCATAATCTCAACTCAAATGTTGGGCATTTTCCACATTCACATCCAAATCGTATCTAATCGAGGCAAAATATTATACCTTCCGTATCAAAATCCTAAATCTGCAACTAGTTACCTTTATATGCCTAGGTCGAAATAAAATATCGTCATCTTTCACCTGTAACGAGTCGATATGTACATGCGTTGGTTTTCTTTATTCCAAATGACTATACACATCGGGGGTGATATCAAGGTCACAAACTGATGTAAAGATTACTTTACAGTCTTTCGTGCACATACTATATATAAATATATGATACTTGTATATTAGCGAAGAAATGGGGGGGGGGGTCATCAAACACATACAGCTTGAACACTAGATAAAAGCATTTAAATAGCGAGAAAATATTATGACATTTTCCCCGCGATACAACTATAGACCTGTACGTCGTGACGTACTTTTATATTGTGACGTCGAATAGTATAAATTGCACCGAGGTACATTTTATGATGTTTGTTTTAGCTTTACTCGGGACGCCTTAACCCTGCTGCGTATATGAAAACAATTTATTATCGGTATGCAGTACATGTAGGACTAGAAATGACTGCATTATAGGTTTTATATTCATGAACATTTGCGCCAAATTATTCTTTAGAACTTTTTTGTCAACCTTGTAAAGCCAACAATATCTGCACATGTACATGCATTTGTCTTTAGAGCAAAAAATACTGAAACATTTTTGCCCAAATGTGGATCCAAGGTCGGCAACTTCCCCATCAGTTAGTGTTCCCCCAAGAATATTTACTTTGTGCTTAGCCTCCCCTCATTCCATTGTTTAGAACTTTTATAATTTGTACATGCTCCTGCTTTCTCTTCCACAGACACCAGCTTCTTTTAACAATACTTTATGCTAACCGATGGATCGTATCAGTCAAACCAAAAGACCACATTAATGGGGAGGTGAATTTCATTTATATATGGCAGCTTCCACAGGGACCCGAGATGCTCGCCCACATTACCATTTTAATTACTCTAGTTAACACGTCCAGTTATGTAGTCTCTTTCGTTTCGTTCAGTTTCGCAACATTTCGTTTTGTTTCGATTTGATTTCTTTTGGGATTTTTTTTTTTTGGTTTCTGTAGGTTTCGTTTCGTTGGGTTTCATTTTGTTTTATTTTGGTTTGTTACGTTTTGCATTTTACAGGTACCCATTCACATACGAGGTTTTGTCACATGATTTCAACAGTCTCGATTGAAGTCAGTATTTCGCAAATTCTATGGTCGTTATAACGATCTACTTCGTCAGTACAACCTCGCATTGGGTCAAATGCTGTCTTACATGTTTCAAATCTATTGTTAAGCCGTTCTTGGCACACTGATTTTGACTGCGGATAACTCCGTTTACCTGATCAGGATATAGAGCTCACGGTGGGTGTGACCGGTCAACAGGGGATGCTTACTCCTCCTAGGCACCTGATCCCACCTCTGGTGTGTTCAGGGGTCCGTGTTTGCCCAACTATCTATTTTTTATTGCTTATAGGAGTTATGAGATTGATCACTGTTCGTTGTCTTCACCTTGCATGTATACTATTTAGAGTTATGATTGCCGTAGACGTGCAGTATTAAGGGTGTACGGATATTGATTGCATTATTTATTCTAAAATGGAAAGAAACGCAATTTGCTCATATTTCTACATACAAGGTTTTCGAAGCACAACGACAGCATGCATTTTAGAACGACACTACGATTGAATGTTCAAGAATACTGAAACAAACGCGACCATTTCAATTTCAGTTTGAATAAATCAATAATTAGCAAATTGAATAATTGATATCCCATGCTGATACAATTTTTGCATCTTTTCGTTTTATTTCTGAAGTTTAAAAAATAGTCAATTGTGTTTATCCCAACGTGTTCGTAAAGTCATTAAGCTAATAAGTAAACATTAAAGTTTTGATTAATTGAATGGTTTGGATTTTTCTTTTATTTAGGAGCAATTTACCGCGTCCGATATGAACAGTCATTTTAAAATGGGTCATTATCATTTCTTTCTCCACCTTTTTGATAACACGAAAGTTACCATTATATTGAAATTATTTAAAGTTGGAACTTCTCTCAGGAAGAACCAAAATTGAGGCATGCAGTCCATGGCTACTGTTTCGTGCAAGCCCTTCACAAAGTGTGCAAGCCACGCCTACCGTGTCGTGCAAACCGTTCACAAAGTGGTCAGCATTTTGTGCGAAGTGTTCCGTGCAAACTGTTCCATACAGGCAGTTCAACGTTACCTGGAAACCGCCCATCGTTCCGTGCAAGAATTGTTTAGCACAGTTCCGTTCAAGTGGTGTAATAGTACGCTTCGTGGTATGTACCTTAGCTTTAGGTGCCATGGCATAAACAGATGTGAGTCTTCATTACATTTAGATATTCGCATATCAATTGCATGTATTATACCCTTCATATATGTACATCTGACTCTTCAGAATATTTTGAATTTCTATATTTGCTTGTGTGCACATGAGGAGAAAAATATCTTCCTGTCGCTTTCAACTCGACATTTAGATACATTGACGACGTTTCCGTTATTTACAATCATCATTTTCATTCAAATATTCATTCGATATATCCCAGTGAAATAAAAGATACCACAAAGTCGTCCACATCTACTTAATACTGAAATATTTAATGAAAATGATAATTAAAGGCAAACTAACAACCTAACTTTATGACAAACATAATAAATTATGTTTCTCCAACCTCAAATCCCTATATCTATGTAGCAATATTCCATTATCACCTGCATATATTGTTTATATCTCTCACTTTATTCGATACGGAAGAGCTTGTTCTGCGTATGATTGGTTTCAAATCGTTGGTGTTACAAGGGTTTCAACAGTCTCATTTAAAGTCGACATTCCGCAAATCTATGATCGTCATAATTTGGCAATATCTAGTTGGCCAATACAACCTATCGTTGCTTCCAATGCTGTCTGACGTGTTTCATACCTATTATTAGGCCGTTCTTGGCACATTGAATTTGACTACGGATTACTCCGTTTACATGATGGATATATAGGAATCACGGCGAATGTGTCTAGTCCACAGGGGATGCTTATTCCTCCTAGACTCCTGATCTCACCTCTGGTATATCCAGGAGTCCGTCTCTTACCAAACTCTCTATTTTGCATTCCTTACAAGAGTTATTAACTTTATCACTGTTCTTTATCTTCACCTTTTGATTTACTTCTTTGTAACCCCCCCCCCCCCCCCCCCCCCCCAGGTTACCGTTCCATCCTGTTCCCAGAAAACCATGATATTTAGACATGAATAAAAGTGAGTTTAAATGATATGATGATGCTTGCATATTCAAAATTTGACATATCATGACCCTGATATTCTTCAAACAAGACGATTTGAAAATATCCTATATATTACACGGTAGGTGCAAGGCGAAGATAACGAACAATGATCAATCTCATAACTCCTACAAGCAATACAAAATAGATAGTTGGGCAAACACGGACCCCTGAACACACCAGAGGTGGAATCAGGTGCCTAGGAGGAGTAAGCATCCCCTGTTGACCGGTCAGACCCATATCCTGATCAGGTAAACGGAGTTATCCGCAATCAAAATCAGTGTGCCAAGAACGGCTTAACAATCGGTATGAAACACGGCAGACAGCATTTGACCCAATGCGATGTTGTATTGACGAACTAGATCGTTATAACGACCATAGAATTTGCGAAATGCTGACTTCAATCGAGACTGTTGAAATCCCTGTACCATCAACTTGTTTGTCAGTAGCTTACCTCGATTTGAAAACTGACTATACCCAGAAAAAGCTCTTGCATATCGAATCAGTTGAGATATATAAGTGTGACTGGTCAACAGGGAATGCTTATTCCTCGTAGACACCTGATAGCACCTTATCACACTTCCGGTGTGCCCAGGGGTCCGTGTTTGCCCTACTCTTAATGCTGTATTCTTTATAAGAATTATCAAATTAATCGCTGCACTATCTTCCCTTTTATATATATATTTCTATATAAAACTTTAAACCCCGTTTGTGATCTAGACCATGTAGTCATGGTGTGAAGAAACTTGAAACTGCGCTACACGAGGATGCTTGCATGTTAATTTGACATATCATAATCTCGCTTGTGTTGATATTTTAAAAGAACTTTCCTATATATCCATATGTAAATCCTTGAATCATTACTGTGACCCCAACCTTCCCTGCAGGCCATGGTGAGAAGAAACTGGAATTTACACGATATGGTTTTTGCAAATTCAGATTTTACAATGGTTTCCTATTTCCTAAATTTCCGTTTGAACCCACTTTGGTTCCAGGAACAATGATTTGGAAAACACTAATCTTGAGTTGATAGGGAAATTTCTATACAAGTTATGGTATTTTTTTTAACTTTTAAATTGGAAGTGGACATGGTTCTTTTTTTCAAGAACATCAAGCTTCTTTATACAAAGATGGTGTATGCTAAATGTGGTTATATTTGGCTAAGAGGTTCAACGTAAAAGGTTGAAAATGTTTTCGTATACTAATAATAGACGACAGTTTACGGACAATAGACAGACGACGGACAAAATGTGATCAGAAAAGCCCAGTAAAGAGTATCGGTCAGGTAAATAAAATGACAGTGAATGCGATATTATATGTACAAATACCTATGTTATTACATGTACCTTATAAAGGTTTTTCTTCCTGCAGTGTTCCTTCTCCTAAAACGAAGCCAAAAGATGTCGATAAACATATGTAGTCATCCGACAGCGTTTAGGTCACCCGAATCAGCCACTGAGTCAAGTAGGAAGATACTAGCAATACCCATTGTCGTGCGATATACATTGAGAGTCCCGCATAACACT
Organism: Ostrea edulis; assembly: GCF_947568905.1. Taxonomy (NCBI): domain Eukaryota; kingdom Metazoa; phylum Mollusca; class Bivalvia; order Ostreida; family Ostreidae; genus Ostrea; species Ostrea edulis. Next base: position 23,704,396 of record NC_079170.1, read on the forward strand.
TTCAGAATTGTTTTACTCTTTTCTGTGTATTATCGTTATTGCAAAAGACAAAGAACATATCAATTATAATCTTTCAGGTCACACGATGTGATAGCGGACTGGACCAAGGTCATTCAACAAATAGCTTTTTAAAAAATTTTCTCCTGGAATTAACTTTATAACTGGGAAATATCAGTTCATACATGTCACAAAGGTAAGTTACAGATGGGGGATTTCCCATAACATTGAACCATAAGATTGAAGATATATTATACAAGGCATATAGTTTGCCGCAATTGTGAACTGTGGTCATTTGGCCAATATCTATGTACCCCCCCCCCCCTCCACAAATAAAAACACCTTACAATATCTATCCAAGCCACAATTTTGTAACTGAAAAAAAAAACATCATGAAAACTCCAGAACTCCCAGTTTTCACCACAGCATTATCTAATCTTGGTTAATATATGCATTAAGAAATACCTTCTGTGGTCAGGTGTTCCATTTCTGATGTTCTTGGTGCTGAAATGAATAATACAAAAAGTTTCATTGATACTTGAAAATTGGAGATAACGAACAACGATCAATCTCGTATCTTCTATATACAATACAAAATAGAGAGTTGGGTAAACACAGACCCCTGGATATACCAGAGTTGGAACCAGGTGCCTAGGAGTAAACATCACCTGTTTACCGGTTACACTGCTGTGATCCCTATAACGGCCTAACAATCGAAAGACAGCATTGAACATAATGATATGTTGTATTGGCAAACTAGATCTTTATAACGACCATAGAAGTTGCAAAATGCTGACTTTAAACGAGACTGTTGAAATTCCTGCTCCTTTAACTTGTTTATCAGTAGCCTGTCTCAATTCAAACAAAACTCATAATACGCAGAACAAACTCTTAAGTATCAAATTATAACTTTCAATTGCAAACTAAACTGCAAATATAACATGCAGTATTAAAAGATTTTTGATGACATAACTTGACAATATTTTTTTATGCTGGCTTTGTTTTCTTGGAGCTTCCTTTTGAGGTATGTGTTTACCAAATATTGTACATACATATGTTGTTGTGTCTGATAATGTGTTCTACATGTGGAGGACGATCATTAATACAATGATACTAGTGTGATTTCTATATTTTAGAAACTCTATTTAGAAGATCATACCTTTTAAAGACAATTCTTCTGTTGATCTCTTGGCTAAAATGAACAACACAACATGTACATCAGCCTTTCTTAATGAAGATAAAACATACACTGTATAAATACAACAAATATTGTATGGAAGTTATACAAAATGCACCTACCACTTCCTTGCATGCTTGTTTTACTTTTGGTTTTATATGCACAAGTTTTATAAACACGCTCATATACTATTAATATTTTGTGATATAATTTTAATTACTGAGACAAGTAGAAAAAGAAAATTAATTATTTAAATATAAATTCAACAGTGGTCATTTGATTTGAAGACTAGTTGAGGTGCACTTTTGATATAGAGAAAAATACACTGAGGAATGACATGGTATATCCTATTTTGAAAGTATCCAATAAGACATGTGATTGGTCTATTAGCAATACAAAATATACATGCTTTTATTCAAATATTTGAATTTTAAAAATTCATTTAAGAAAGATTAGATATTATGAAAATGAAGAATGAGCACATTACATTCAAATCCGTTGTCTTAAACTGCATTTTCGGAACTAACATGGTTTATTTTAATGGTTCCTCGCGGAACGGTACGTATATGTGAAAGCAGATCATATGATGAATCAAATTACTATTGTTTTTTTAACTTAGTAGCTAATGAATTGAATTGTGATGGGAATACGTAATCTTCCGACATAACGTCATCAAATGTACACTTGCATCCATAATATTGTTTGTATTCCTTAATTACATATTCAAGTGAACATGTTTTCTACACCAATCAAATTACCTAGATTTAATACTGAATGGGTTAAATATTGATATAAAGAAACCTACTTCTAGAATATCTCCTCCTCCAGATGTAACATGTCACTAGACATATGCATGTCAATATCAACAGCACTGCGACAACCACATATACTACTGTTGTTTTACTGTTATCGTCATCAACTGGATAAATGTCACCTCTAAGAAAAAACTCTCACTTTCAGTTGCTTTTCAATAGCACTATATTTCCTATAGCAAGATGTTGTATTTTTCCTGAGGCATTCCCGTGTGATAAAGAAATGCAATTTTTAAACACGTTTATATACACTGTAACATATCGACACTATTTTCCTCTTATATGCTTCATTCTGTGGCAACCCTCTCTACGATGTAATTTTCAAATGATTTTACATGTAGATATCACAATACCTTTTCATGACAGGCTTCATTATGAAATAACCCCCTCAAATAAATAAATCTAATTTTCAAATTATTATAAATAGCAAAACAAAAAAACAGATTTCACTGCGAGATAATCCTCCCTAAGAAAAATATATCATTTATGAAAAACATTACTAAACCTACTATTTCTTATCAAAGGTTTCACTTTGAAATAGCCCTCTCTAAGGTTTGAGACTTCCAAATACAGTAAAACACGTTTTGAGCGAACCTCCACGACCAGTAAAATAACTTCGTTATTATCAAACTTCGTCCTATCCTATAAAATCGTCGTTATTTCTTCTCATAAAGGAATAAATATCACTTTGCTATAAGTGTAAATTAATTATCAAAGTATTTGTTATATGAGTACGGATTATTTATTAACATTCCAGGGCCCTGCGAGGCATAGTACAAAGAGTAAAACATGTAAAATTATGCATAATGAAGAGATTTGTAGATAAATCAGATAACAGTAGATACAAAGAGACAATGTTTCAGGAATATGACATGCAGATTACATCATGTATGTACATTGTAATAATTTGTGTAGTTATGTAAATACGGTGGTTGTTCGATATGTAGTGTGTATTGCATGATATCGCACAAGCATTCGACTCAAATAGTAAAATGAACATTACATCCCTTCAAAGTATTCTCCGCGGTTTGAAATACATAATTTCAATCTCTGAATCCATTTCTGAAATGTGTCACGGTACGCTGATTTAGGTAGACCTCTGAGGCACTGACTGATGGCTGAGCCAAGGGCTTGTCGGGACTTGTAACGACGACCAAATAGGAACTTTTTAAATTTTGGAAAAAGGAACAATTTGCAAGGGGCTAGATCTGGAGAGTATGGTGGGTGTGGCAAGACAGTAACCTTCTCCGACTTCAAAAATTGCTTCACAAGCTCAGATGTAACGGATAACTCCGTTTACCTGATCAGGATATAGGGCTCAAGGCAGGTGTGACCGGTCGACAGCGGATGCTTACTCTTCCTAGGCACCTGCTCCGATTTATGGTGTGTCCAGGGGTCCGTGTTTGCCCAACTATCAATTTTGTATTGCTTATAGGAGTTATGAGATTGATCACTGTTCGTTTTCGTCACCTTTCGTATATGTGATGGGGCATTATCATGAAGTAAAAGAACAAGCCTAAATTCTGACACAGGGCGTCGTTTATGAAAATATTTCTTGAGCCTTTTTAGTATAACATCTCGGTAATACCGACCTGTAACATGTTTGTCCTTCGGCACCGGGATTTGTACCGCTATACCATCACGTGAGAAGAATATTCAATAAAGAATCTTCTTTGCGCTCATGGTTCTTTTTGCAACTACAGACCTTCTACCGTGTTTAGTTAGCCAGATTTTGTTTCCAATTTTTCTTACTGGTTCGAAATAGTAAACCCATGTTTCGTCACCAGTAACAGTGTCTGCAAATTGTCTTTGATTGAATTTGTGAAACATTTGCGCAATTTCTTAGAGGTTTGTACTCGTACCCGTTTTTGGTCATCTCTCAATATGTGCGATATCCATCTGGCAGAAATCTTTCGCACTTTCAAAATACGCTTCAAAATGAAATACACCCGCGATAGCGATATGCAATATCACGAATTGTGTATCTGACATCACTTTCAGTTATTTCCTGACTTTTGAGACATTTGCCTTGCCTGTTACAGTCACAGGTTGGCCAGATTTGGCTGCATCTTTGACGGACTCTGTGCCAATCAGAAAGTTCTTTCACCACCCCTAAGAACTATCTCATAAGATACATCATCAGATCCATAAACTTTCCCCAATCCAGTACAAATATGCTGTACTGAATGACCGCGTTTCGTACGAAATTTTATATAAGCTCTTTCTCAATATTCTCAACTTGTTTCCCAACCATTTATTACAACAGTGGTCAACGACTGGCTCTATTGAAATGACTATAAGGTTAAAACTACGTGGAGCTGAAGACTCGTGTTCTTACTGTTGGAAAGGTATTGAATAGAGGTATGCAAGAGTGTCATTATTCACGAAATAGTGCAAAGCGTTATCGCGCTGTGGTAAAATACACATTACATATCGAACAGCCCTCGTAAATGATGTGATCTAAATGCATGTGTGTACTATTTTGATTGCTGTTTATTTGTTGGGGTTCTGAAGGGTTTTTAGTCTCTTAGTGTGTCCGTGCATCTGCCTTTAACGGATATTAGCAAGAACCCTTTAGTCCCAAGGACTTACAGCGTTGTCTAAAATGTGTTTTCAGATTATGCTGTCGACATTGTTGATCATTAAGAGCACATAAATTACCTTATGGTATTACAATAGTATTCAAGGTTCCACCTCGTTGTCATCCCAAGAAATATATACTTTAAACACCACTATTCCTGGTGAAGAGCTGCAAAATCTAGGCCTATGTTAGGCACTTTCGGCATACCGCATCTTTATCAAACTTATTGGATTGTGGATTGAAATTACTCCAAAGTTCAATTGTATATATCAAAATGGATACAATTGTGTGATCAAAGAAATGGACAGTTGTTTTTATACCTGGATTAAGTTTTATAAACTCTATTTTTTTTATGCTTTCAATGTTTTTCTATATAATTCATATTGTATTAAAGTGAAAGAACAAGATGCTGAAAAATAACGACCGATCGCAAGATATTGATAATTTAAAACTGAATCAAGAGCTATGTTGTTGCATAAAAATATTCTTTTATATTTTTCCATCTTTGTTGACAATTCGTGTTTTAATCATAGAAGGATTGACCGTTAGACATCAGTCAGAGCAGTATTTTTAAAGCTTGTCAAGTTTTTCTTGAAGTTTGTTTTTTACAGACGTTAATAATATAACAAAATCGTCAGCATATAACAAGCACATGCTCGTTATTCAGAATAATAAGATCTATACATTGATTGAAGTATCTCGAAAGATCACTGTAGGCATATATTTAGTACTTTGATTTTTACAGTGCACATCAGAGTTACTGACTTCATACATTTTCTTATTAATTTTGTAAAATACCCCTATGTCTAGCAATTTCAGCTTGAATCCGGCATGCATAACAGCATCAAAAGCTTTTTGGATATCTACGAAACATAAATAAACCCTACCTTCTTTAGTGTTACAATATCTATAAATGATATATTTTTTTTTAAAAATAAACATGTGGTAAGATGTTCTGTGGATTTATCAAATCCAATTTCACTATTATCAATAATATTGTTTGATGTCAAATTTTGCTCCAATCTTCTATTCACGTTACTGTTAAAAACTTTTCCGATTGCACTGCATGTTTTATTATACATTTTGTGCTTTCCTATAACTAAACTTTACCCTGTAGTTGGGGTCTGTGTGACGTTAAGGTAAGATGTAGTATTGAGGTAGAGTGTCGTCTCTGTCGCCATCGTAGTCGACGGCTGCGCTGAGGTTAATGATCCTCTTACTTCATCATAGCATTCAGGATCTGCATGTCAAACGAAATCAATACATGTTACGTTATTGTAAAAAAGCATGCAGTGCAACATAAAGCGGATTTCGTTTGTTTGGTGAGACATAAATGATGTAAAAGGGTACAGCATCTTGATATGTACACTGTGTCACAACCAGCGAAAGACTCGTATAATTAACAAACCTGCGAGATCAATAAATAAAATAACATATTTTTGTTGTTTTAAGTTTAATTTTAGAATTTGTCACTCCTTTGGAGACATCGCCAGATTACGGTGATCGTTTCTCATTGTGCGCATGCCTATGCTGACACTGCAACTCTGTTTTAAGATCATAACCGAAAAATTTCTGATGCCGAGTACTTGGCGAAGAAGCATCCACTACCTATCTTAAGAACTCGGAACCTCCCGGAAGAAACAATCACTACTTATGTTAAGAACTCGAAACCCCTAATGTGAGCTACCCATGATAGGCCACTGCGATCGGTATAGACTAAATACATCACATAGGACGATGCAAATACTGTTAATTTCAAATACTTTGAAGCATATCAGTAATCGGGATGGTATACTGAATGGTCCCCAATACTCCATACTTTTAAACCGCGTTGCAAACGATGGTGAAATAATATATTGGTATTTCAGTTAACTGCATTCAAATAAGATGTTCTTGTCAGTCTCTATGATCACATCATGTACCAATAGAAAAAATATATTTTTTAGATAAAGATTCTAGTATTCAGTTTACTTCACTGGGATAATAAGTGGGGCAAACAAGTAATCAAATTATGTGAAGCCTAAAACATTTAAATGGTTCATTATAGCTTATACATCCACTTCAGACTAACATAGACTTTTCAAATATGGCAGTACCACCCACCCTGATATAATGATGATGCGGTGATACAGAAACAGTATGCCCTGGGTTATGCTCAAAATATTCAAAATATAGTTTAGGATTTCTCTCATTACTGACTGATGCTTTCTGTTCTCATTATTCTTAAATGCAGTGCTTGTATCTAAATGCACATTTAAAATGGGTGGCGGGGACGAAGTAGCAGAGCTCTTAACGTTGGGGAATGTCGAAGAGAACGCACAATCGTGTTACACAACTACTTATAGCTAATCGTGTGGCTGTAGATTTGTTATTACAAAAAGAATCGAAGTTGCCGATAGATTCGTGTTACACTCTAGTTATTTGTACGAATCTTATCCCTGCTTCCAAACGATGTCTAACATTATATACGTTGACCTCCCAAAACTTCCTATCAGTTATTTTGGTTTTGTATATCAATATAACTAATGACTACTGCGTATACAGACCTATACGTTATTTTGGTTTTGTATATCAATATAAGTAATGGATACTACGTATACAGACCTAGATTTATTAAAACAATGAAATGCTTTACTGTTTTCTCCGGTAGAACATGTTCAGCATTGCAGAAAAATGTATAACTCCGTTAGCAGATTATATGATTTTTCCCACAATTATTGCTACCTTCATTGTCCGATAAAACAGCAAAGGGGGACATTATATTCTTCATATCCGTGTTTGCCCAACTATCTATTCTGTATTGATTATAGGGGTTATGAGATTGATCAGTGTTCGTTATCTTCTCCTTTCATCTATATCTGTATGTATTTTTAGATAAAAGGTATATCTAAGTACTAAAATATATAGTTGACCATTTCTTTACTTTAAACAGAACAGCCAATGTACCATTTGACCTTGGTGACGCTCCATATTTAGTAATTGTTACACAGGCATGTGGTACTAAAAATCGAACTAGTTTGTTATAAATATGCATTCATTGTCGAGTATGAAAACAATGTCAATTTGAAAGGATATATAAGAGAAAAGATTCAGTGAATGTGAAATAGGAGTATGACATCACTATCAATATGTGCGGTCAAATACATGTATATCTCTGCATTCAAAAAACATCTTTTGGCTAAAATTCCTGCGTTTATGAATGTTTGAGTTCAGATATATTATTGTACCGTAATAAAACTTACAGATAGCAGTACATACATTTATAAGTTATATTATTGTATCGTAATAAAACTTACAGATAGCAGTACATACATTTATAAATTTCAGACGAATTGTAAACATTTGGACATGTCTTGCAATTTGTTGAATAACTAACACGGATACTCTGTAACTCTGTAATAAACATGGCACATTTTCTTGCTACAAAGAGACACAAATATTACAAAATATATCTGATATTCATTTGTTAAATCTATATTGGTATGAAAAACATTGATAAAATAAAAAAAAAAAAAAACATTTATCGACACTTGATACAAACAAAAATCAAACATGATCAAAGTAGATTTTTAAAGTATGGAATGGAATATATTCCAATGTTTAAAACAATGGGGGAAAGCATATAGTTATACGTGGAGGGGAAGTTAATATATTTACAATTTTCAATATCATACAAATTTAAAAGTTCCTTATTTGTTTTAGTAATTTTACTCGTGTACTTATTACAACCAAAATATTCAAAAAACATATATATCAATCTATATATGTATTCATTTTTGTTTGTATCACGCGTCCTTAAGGTAGAGCTGTACATTGGATGTATATTGATGTTGCACAGACTTCAACTGTTCCATTCAGCCACTGATTGAGGACGCAGTGGTACTCAAAAGATTTACACATTTTAGGGATGTTTCGGCAGGATTTTCTCATTGAAGCTGCATCATGTTCCTTTTTGTTGATTGGACAGGCATTAACTGATTGTTCTGTAGATATCGATTCTTTGCACGCAGATGCCGGCAGTTCTATATTGTGTACGAAATTTCCTTGGAAGGTGATTATGAGAGTTAACATTACCTAAAAAAAAAGACGATATTGTAAATTGTGTATACTTATATATGTACTTATGGTTGATCAAAGTGTTGCTGAGAAGGATTTTGCTATGCTTGACACTACCCAGTTTGGAGATATTCCAACAAGAGCCCCATGGTACAAAATGCTCACTTGAGTACTTATCTGTATATTCTTCGAAATGCGCATCTGGTGCATCGAAATTGGTACCGTATAAGTTTTACATTATGAACCCTGGGTCGAAGCCTCTGCTGGTGGACTGATAGTCCCCGAGGGTCTATACAGCCCAGTAGCTAAGTACTTATTATTATCTTGAAAATATGGATGTATATTTAATCGCTGTTATAAAATTTAGAAATTCATTTCAAAATTAAGGATTATCTTCCTCATGCATAGCTCTTATCCTTAGACGAATTTGACTCCACTTTTTGGCACGCTGGTGTTGGCTATAATAGCTCTAGAATTTCATTGTTATTTCAGATTTCAAACATTTTGGTTGATCATCACTGAAGAGACATTATTTGTCGAAATGTGCATCTGGTGCATCAAAATTGGTACCGTATAAGTTTTACATTCTATACATCAACTGCTTTTGGAACTTTTTGTAATATTGGCTTCATCGATACGAAGTTTAAAATGAAAATGAAGCCAATATTACAAAAATGTGTTTCCATATCAATGCAGTCTCCTAATTATAAAGGATAATATTATCTATTTTATTCAATACGATTTAAACTAGTGTCCCCCGTCTTTTTCGGGATAATTCACTTTAAACAACCGTGATTGCACACTTCATTGGGAATTTACACATGAATCTAACAAACCTTTGACCTAGTGGATCGCAAACGAAGATTTTACAGAGGTACAGATGTAAAATATTTCCACATGAAATTATAATCCCCTCTGTGATCTACCGTGTATATCCCTACCCTTGTTAAACGTTTAATCCTTATCGTGGCATCGCCTTCACCAGTGGAGGGGGTACGACTTGCACAATTTTGAATTGAGGCTAATATGGTATTTTATTACGAGAAGAGAACTCGTAGTTGACTCTTCTAACTTTTTCAAACACATAATTTGTTTGCCCTTACCTTATGTATTCAGACTTCTTATGATTTAACGTCATTTGTGTGAATAAGGTTGTTTTAAAAATCTAGTGGCATAGATTCTGGCAAGTATGCATGGACGTCATGAGTGTTGTGCAGTATATGTTATTCTTTAATAGTTCATGCATAGTGACGTCATAGCTGTAGCATAAACAGAACATGACAACACACGCAATAACATAACACCTGAATAACTACAACATAAACAGAACATGATAACATACGCAGAAATGTGACAAAAATTATAAATTTACAACACATAAGAACACAATGTAACATACGAGTACATTAACCACATAATATCAAAACATACACATAATATAGTTCTAAACCACAAGTGTAAAATTGACAACAAAGCATACAAACATAACATAACACAAAACCATAAGTGTAAGAATTACAACAAAGCATAGAAGCATAGCATAGCTTTAAATCATAAGCGTAAAAATTACAACCAAACATAGAGACATATAACACAACACCATGACCGTAAAGATTACAACAAAGCATGCAAACATAACATAGCTCTAAACTATCATCGTAGAAATTACAACAAAGCATAGAAACATAACCCGTCATAGTATAACGACAAAACATTACAACATATGCATATCACATTTAGCACTAAACCATACACAGCTAACATTTCACATTTCATCGTTCTTGTATATAAACGAGGTTTGTTGTTTGTTTCTTGCCTTTGAGAAGTTTTCACTCCGAAACATCATCTACAGTTGGTGAAATGCCACATGTGTTGACTTATGCATGAGCTCAATACCATAGCAGTGAGGGGTAATTGTTTTTGTGCCAATACCTACAGAGACGTTGAATTACCTATGTGTTTAAAATCATATCCAAAAGACCCGTGGTTTGTGTTGCTCATGTCGAGATCTTGGCAAAAAACTGTGATTATCTTTCTGATTCTATGTTTGCAAATGACTCTAACAAATTGTTCTTGGTGGTTTTTGAAAATGTATTTTTGAAACAACCTCATAGAAGGTATCTAAATCCGTATTGCAGCATTGTTGCCTCCTCCTAGTCATGTATAAAACCAACACGTAAAGAACCCTTCTGATTGATTAACTCCACTTCCTGGTCTGGTTATCAAACAATAGCGAACACTGACTCTTTGTCATTTTAAATTCCGCGTTCGTTGTACGAGTTTGTTCTGGGCCATCTCTGAGTTCAACCTGGTCTCTTGTCCGTGGGTCATGGTTTGAACTTATTTGAACATACACATACATAATACTATATAAATATACGAGGTATAATAAAAAAGTTCGCGAACTATCTTTATATCTATATAGACCACAGGTCGGTTCTGAATCTAAATTGGCACACATATAGCCGAAATAATGTATCAAATATAGCATGAATTGCATATCAATTTTCGTCACATTTGTGACGTCAAAGTGTAAAGATAATATGAATTTGTAGATGACTGTGACAAAAATGGATGATTCAGAAGTATTTGAGCAGAGAATGGTTATAAAGTTTTACGTAAAACTTGATAAAATTCTTTACGGAAATATGCAATGATATATATCCTATAATAGCTCTAAAACTTCATTGTTATTTCGGATTTCAAACATTTCGGTTGTGCATCACTGAAGAGACATTATTTGTCGAAATGCGCAGCTGGTGCATCAAAATTGGTACCGTATAAGTTTTACATACATAAAGTCTGTGGCGATAAAGGTCTTGCCATAAGATCAATAAATAAGTGTATGGAGCGCTTTAGTAAGGGAAGGGGTATACGATGATGTTCGTTCTGGGTGCCCAGTGAATGTTAGTATGGAAAGGAATGCGTCCCAGGTTGAACAGTTAGTATTCAAAGATCGATGAGTCACTATTAGAGAAAAAGTTAACGATCTTAATATGTACAGAAGATCGTGACCAGTAAACTTCGAATGCAGCGAATTGTACATGATTCCTCGCCTCCTTCTGCCGAAGTAAAAGAGCATGTGGGTAAATTTTTGCCAGTTTTATGTCAATATGTATGCAAAACAAGAAACAAAAGTTCATAAATAGAATTATAACATGTGACCAAACATGGGTACATTTCTACGAACCAGAAAGTAAATAACAAAGTTCAATTTGGGAGCATCCATCCTCTCCATTCCCATTGAAAACAGGTGTAACGAAGTATGTGGGGAATGCCGTGTTCATTGCTTTCTGCGATATCAGCGGAATTACTCTTAATCACAATGGCACCCTAAATCTTCATCTACTGGAGACTACAATGCGCCTGTCATTAAATGAAATTAATGTAAAGAGAAAGCGCCAGATCTGATCCAGACTGGATTCATTCTGCACCAGGACAATTCACCTAGCCATAAGAGTTCGGTTGTGATGGACATCATGGAAACACGGGGTATAGAAATCCTAGCCCATCCCTTTACAGTCCAGAGTTGTCAATTTCTGACTTCTGGCTATATCTAGTTTTGAAAGATAACCTGCTGAGAGAGAAAGATGTTGGTACTATTGTTAATAGTGTACAACGGAACAGGTCATATGATGGCTTGGGTCACGTGCTCCGGGTGTGCGCAGATCAATGACAGAAGTACATTAAAGTTGTAGTGGCCTATTTTGAAGAAGAATAAACTCCTAAACCCACTTTGATTTGTATCATGTAATATATTCAGCTAGAACGCGAACGTTTTGATCACCTCTCTTACAGTCAAGCAAATGTTTGTTCTCGTCTGTATACTTCAAGTATCTCACATCAGAGCGGAACGTAGCCCATTATTTGAATAAACGTTAATCAGTTTTAAATGTAACTAAAGATGCTCGAATAGAAAAATGGTAGAAGTCAGTCTCACGGTTCCCGATAATTGCAAATGTTAAAACTTTTTCAACAACAGCGACGACAACCATGTAATGATGTTACATTTTGAGTATAGTATGCCAAAATTATAGTCAGAGTTCTGACAAACAGAACACAACCCAAAGGGGACCGTACTATTTGTCAAAACCCTAAATACTGTTTTTGCAAGGTATACGAAAAGTGCAATATCATCTTCATTTCCAGATAAATCTATATAATACGTCTTAATAAAGCAAATGGCGATTACACCGAATGTGTTACCAATAAATGTTTTAAACACTGTATCAATTTGTTTGTTTGCATTTGGTACATAACTATCAAAAACGGATGATAACGAATCAGTTTTGTAATTTCAAATACTTTATTATGGTTACATTAATCAGAGGTAAACTTGAGTAAATATGTATATTTGTCCGTCATAAGTGTTGGACTTCCATGCCGTAATGGTCAGCGCGTTCTCTGAGCAAGCCACTGCCCCGGTTTCGAGCCTTGTGTCTCTGAATAATTTGGGGAAAATCATATAAATGTAAAGAAAATGTAAAGACACAACACAAACAGTGATAGTGCACGTTTATCTGCTCTGTGTGAAAGTAGTAGGGTACCGTGTATACATGTATAGGCAGAAACTAACCGGAAGCTTAAAGGCATTATAAAAACAACACAACAGCAGACAGATAATGCGCATACAAGTGTCTTGATCAAAAAGACTTGATCATAAGGCTCAGGTGAGCTAAACTATTGATTATAGATTTTTCTGCAAAATTCAATAAAAAGATGAGTATTCTATCTAGAATCTTTCTATTGTACATAGTTTCATAATTACCCACTCTATACAGGTGTTCCGGATTTTAGGCATCGTGACTGACGTGAAGGCCTGTAATGAAAATTATGGACGAGAATAAGACAGACACTGAGAAATTAAGTAGAATAAAGCAAAACAACAAGATAGGTGTTTAGGTCATCGTTTAATGACGTTTCTTTTTCAGTTTGCTGAAAGATTTTTAGTTTGATTCCAGGAAAGTGAAACATCTTAAATGAATTGACATTTTGTCAGCAAAATCAACATTTTAAAAGGGGAAAATGTTGATCAGAACCTTGTCGCGGTGGTTTAGAGGTAGATCTTTCACCCCACATGCGGAAGGTTGGGGTTCGAATCTCAGCCGCGACAGACCTAAGTCGTTAAAAAACCCCAGGTAGTGACAGTTCCATCGCCATACACTCGGAATCAGGTGTGAATGTCACGGGTCCTCTGAGATTACCATAAACACGGATGTCCTTTGTCACAGAAAGTGTGACACGATAACGAACCCTCACTGCTCAATGGCCGTAAGCGCCGAGCATATGCCTAAATTTGAAGCCCTTCATCAGTAGTGGTGACGTCCCCACATGAGTGAAAAATTCTCAAGTGGGACGTAAACCAAGATACAATCAATCCATTAATTATCAGAACCTTGAGTTATATCATTGTATTTCTGAGGATTTGAGTATGTCCAAAGTGAAGTAAATCTGAAAGGCGTGATTTAAACCCAACACAAGCAATAGTTTTACAAGTATATCTTGAATACCTTAATGAGATTCAGGGATCATTTTGAGAATGGGTTGGTAAAGTTTTTCTAATGTTACAAGAGATGCCCTTTTAAATGTGCATATCAGTTTCCATATACATAGAGTGTTTTGGCCTCGATGGAAATGCTGACTGTGTTGGTAGATATCCATGTATGCATCTCCTTATTTTTTTCATTTCGATCACTACAACTACTATTATGAGCAAAGCTTGGACTGGCCGAAGGTCCGTCCGCGAAGCAAGGTAACACGTATGTAAAAAAAATAGAAAATCAGCAAATGAATGGAGATAATCTCTTCATACATTCATTGAAAAGTTTGTTATCGTTATGGGTTGCGCAATTTTGTTTTGTTTATTAGTTGCTTCTACGGTTATTCTTGTTTTAATTTTGAATGCCAAAAATACAAGACTGGCGTGCAATTTGTAATCAAACAATCAGGTTATTAAAATGAATGGTATGATTATCAATTTTACAGTTTTTAGCCAATCACCAAATAGAAAAACAGTAATATGACTAAATAGATGAATGAGGCCATGAGTTCCTTTGAACAGAAAAATACGATACAGTGTATATTTGCTCTTACTGTTTTATCACTTTGAAATTGTTGGTTAATTTTGTTCAGTTCTAAATGTCCTTTTTGCAAACACGATGTATTGTTGTTTAAAATTGTTTGATTTGATAAAGAGATAAATGTGACGTCACAAAGCACGGTTTACATTGGCTAGCGTTATATTTCCCGCGATAAATGAATAGGCGGATCCTGTATTTATCCTCATATATATATATATAGCGCAAGGGGATTTTCATAAATAAAACAAATATATATTTTAAAGTGAATTCTAATTTACCGTACTTAATCAATAGAATTATGAACGCTAATGGTCACTTCATCCTTCGCTTGGTCTAACGTTCACACCGTATATATATTAATGAATAAGTGTAAATATTGCAATAAGCGGCTCATGGACAATATCGCTCATATGAGTAACATCGGCCCATATGCAATGATTTCACTTATATTCTTGTATGTAAAACTTTGATCCTCTATTGTGGCCCCATCCTACCCTCGGGAGCAAGATTTTAGCAAACTTGAATCTACACTATTTCAGGAAACTTTCATGTAAATGTAAACTTTTCTGGCCCAGTGGTTCTTAAGAAGAACAAGATACAAGATTTTAAAGATCTCCTCTATATGTTTGTATGTAAAACTTTGATCCCCTAGCGTGGCCCCACCCTAACCCATGGAGCCATGATTTTGATAAAATTGAATTTGAACTATGTCAGACTGGCATTTCTGTAGGTGTGCGTAACAAAGAAGGATAACTCTAATCATTTTAAGATTCGGGCTTGGACTGTACAATATTCTTGTGCATAAGCAGACTGCAAGTCATTGTGATTGTTGTCTAACAAACTCAGTCAGGTAAATACATATACTACCACAAAATGATATCAGGCAGGGCCAGCATGGCGGCCATATTGCTCATTTACGTGCATCTAGGAACACTTACGATAGCCCTAGACCACTCGTGGAGTTAAGATCAATATTGATTAACTCTACGTTTACGTAGTGAAACGGCAGCTGGAGGAGATGAAAATGTGAAAAGTTTACGACGACGATACGACAACAACAACGACGGACAATGGACACATTTCGATCAGAATAGCTCACTGCATTCGGTTCAGATGAGCTAAAACGGTTTGAATCAGTTTATTAAAACTTACAATTTATGTTTTACTTGAAATCAACACAATTCCAAAATAACTCATGAATCATCCATAGGCTAACAGATGTGATAAAATCAATTTTGCATTCATAATGTTTGTATGCAGTGGCGTAGTGGTTAGAGCATCGCGCTCAAAATCCCGATTTGAAAATACATGAGTGTGTTTCACGCAGGTATATACTTTTATTTATGAACCTTTACGAATCATGTCGGCGTGAATCATCACTGTTCACACCATCATGCATCAAAACCGACATCTATTTCTTAAAGGTATAATAACGTTTCGCTCTTCTCGTTTGATAATCGAGCAGTATTCTCATGAAAACGTTTCAATATATACATGTATATATGCTACACTGAACTGTGGAGACAGGAAGGAACAGTATCTAAATCATAAAAACGGCCAATGTTGTATACATATAAAAGTGATAAATATCCTTATCTAAAATACGAGTATGATTTTCTGTAACTCCAGGTCCTCTCCGAATCCTGTTCAGGATCACAGTTTATATCTTGGATCATCATTTTCAATCTGAAACCATTATTTAATTGATTGATCGCATTACAAGACCGATCATGTTCAGATGGCGTCATTACAAAATACTTAGTATGAAAATCATGTAAATATTTCATGAAGTTACAAGGCGCATTACGTTTCATTTTGTTCTGATGGGAATTCCATTCGAAAATTATGTCAGTCACTTTTCCCTGCATAACTATCATGGAATTTTAAAAGCATAAATCCTTTGATTAGTTGATAAAAATAAAAACGTTCTTTATACATATGCAATTTCTATTTCATCCTGTGAAACATTATTGACGCCGTGCGCTTTGCTGGATTGCTGATAGCTGATTGTTTTTGCCTGTCGAAATTCTATATCGAAAATGACACACTATGTTACGTTATTCGTGCTGTCTATTTCCTTTTTACAAACTCCTTTATTATCACTGATCCTTCTGTAATTTATATATTTGCTCATTTGTCTCTGTCCCCCAGACTCGTGTCCGTTGCAAGTTACAAGAAACATCTGTGTAACTTACGCGTACATAAATAACTTTCCCTACTTTATAGTTATGTACACTGACCAACAACGTACGTTACTATCACCAATAACTCGCCAGAAAAGTTTCGTAAAAGTATGCACAAATATATGACCACACCATTTTCGTTAAGCAGCATAGAAAATGCATAAAACCTCGTTAAAATTACAACATCTTCATTGAAACAGTTTTTAAAAACTGATGATAATATATAAATCAATTGTGGCTATCATTGTATTTTTAAAAAAGATATCCAATAGAAAATGTACCAGCATAAGAGTTATTGCCCTTGACAATACTTTGTTTTTCAATATAAATAATTTTATATAGAAAATATAAACCCTTTTCTGGTTCAAATAATCTACCAAATTTTTCATTGCATCCAGTGAATAAAATTCTCACAAAAGATATATTTCTAGCACGAACAAAATTTAATTTAATAAATAATTTTACAAAACCGATATGAGGATAGACCTACACGTGTAAGGCTGACACTGATTTGATAGGATAGTTTTATTTAGACATTCATTGCAGCCATTTTAAGTTACCGGGACATATCTATTTTTATAACCTTACTTATGGCGGATTACTTGTACAGTTTACATTCCTGTAACAGTCGTTACCAATTTACAATAATAACGTCACACGTTACATGTTCAACTACACAACATCCAGTTCTTACTGTACCGTGCTCTCTTAGAATACAAATTTTGTGGTAACATTGTTTGGGCCAAATTAAGATAGTACCAAACACTTGTAAAAGTAGTTTTCGCCTCGATCTCTTCAGTTCATTTATTTGATGAATGAAATTCCCATAATACTAATATTCAATGAAGTTTTGAACAAACTACATGCAATATAAGCCAAAGCATGCATTTTAGTATATTCTGGAAAAAAAATGTGGGATACATCCAATATCTTGGGGGTCAGGGAGTCTAAATCTTGAATGCATTTCATTTTTGCGAGATTTAATTGTCTATCAGAAAGTAACGGGTAACTTTTGTTGTGTAGCTAGTATAGACCTGATATGTGTACACATCAATACGCAGTCAATGCTCTTACAGGATAATGAAGGTCAAGGTCCTATATTAAGGTTAAAGGTCAAATATCATGACATCGTTTGCCGAATGTGTTATTTTGTTCTTCATAAACTTTTCTAAAAAGTCCAAAATATCCAAAATCCTAGTTTGAATTCTCTTCATTTTAAAATAATCAGTTTCTGTATCATTTTGTTCATTATATTATATTTTTTTTTCCAAAATTTAAATAATGCATCTCCTTTTACAATATCTTGATATGAAACTATTTTAAGTTGAAGATGTGCTATCGACGAGCCATGCATGTTATATTGTATATCCTGGTATACACAAATATATCAATTACAACATATGTTGTCGAGATTTAGTCGCAAATAGGTCAGCTGTAAAATAAATATTATGAATGTTTGTGATATCTCTATAGATAATCTTTCCATAGTACACACTCTTATCACCAAAGTTCGTTGGTGTCTAACTGGGGTCAGACACCCTATATTTGAAACTAAGGAGAGAAAAATATTTGGGATACCGTACATTTCTTTATAACATGCACAATAAGAGATTTTGTTCCTGAAAACAAAAATATTAAAGTTTCAGAAGAAAATGAACTTGAGGAAATATTTTACGTATCTGTTTGGCTTATTATATTAAAGGACACATCTCATATTTTCAAAGTATACAACATTACATGCATTTCGTCTTCTTTATGCTTATAGTAATTAATTCTAATAGTTCGTTCGCCGAAATTTTGCGATAATTAACCACAATACAGACTTAAATCTAAGCCCCGATTTCTAAAACTCTAGTTAATTAGGTAGGTAGTCACGTGGTACAGTGACGTCACATGCGCCCTTCGGATTGTGAAAGTAATACGAGATATTATTAAAAACTCAACTTTTAGGGGCTTAATTCATTTACCATGGGCAACATTTTAAATCGTGTTGCTTCGCACTTTTATTCAGTTTGTGAGTAAAATGTCCGGAGTTTACACATCGAGAAATTCTTCAAAAAGAATGTTTAATCCTATAGTAAAAACCCAAATATAGCGAGAAAAGCGTGTATGAAATCGGCAATATTGTGAGTAAATAATGTTTATATGGGTTGTTGTCTACGAACTGTTTGATGATGTTATTCCTTTATACATCTGTAATTGGCGCTGTTTTTCTAAAATAAACAGTGCAATCATTATTTAATTTTGGATTAGACAAATTATGATACGTTAAATTGTTAACAACTAGGCCCTATGCCAAGCTATTGTCACGAGTGCATTTCGGAAAGTAAGAAAAAGACAATACACACACAAATCAATAAAAATATTCAAATTTAAAGTGGTAATCACATTATTTTATTTTGATAAAGCACTCTTATTACTATTTTTGAAATGTGATCTGCACGTCTTTAGGTAGTACGAAGTGGGAGCGCGGCGTTATACTGACGCACTCAAGATACTACGAGTTCATTAAGGAAATAATGTGATAATTCAATTTAAAGTTAGGAAATACAATATTCTACTATTTGTATAATTAAAAGTTCAATTATTTTGTATCTTTAATTTTTTTTTGTAAATCTACCAGTTGGTAGCAGTTACACTGTATCGTCAATATATATGTTGTTACAAGGTGAAGGTCAGTTGATCCGGGTGTGTATTGAATATTAAAGAGCAAAATAGAATGTATGCTATAGGCCTACCAGTGCATATAGCTTCGACATATCGATTTTCTCGCAGTTTATCAGGGTCCCTCTCCAAGCGGGTTTTAAAAAGGTGACTGGGTGTGTGTTTAAGGTAAAGTTCTTGCTCAATCAAAAAAAATATCCACGTCTTTTTTCTCATACCTTCCTTCGAAAAATTGAAAAATACTCAGTCTAAATCCTTTCTACCGACAAATAGTACACCCGAGCACGGCACAACATATTTTAATGCATTATTATTTACAAGCCGTTACCGTGATAATTGTTTTTTTTTTGTCGATTAAATCTAATCTGTTTATGAAATGGCTATTAGGTGTTTTCAAACCCGAGGGCGCATATGACGACACACATAATGGCGCGTAAACTAGCGAAAGGAAATATGCATATCCCAAGATTTGAATTTCATCGCTTTCAAACTCGAAAAATACGCAAAATATTTCATTTAAAACACATTTAAAGTAGTTTTAGGCATAAAAAGAATTAATTTTGTTGAAAAAATGAAAAAGTTTAGAAACATGCGTTGTGTCCTTTAAGTATGCCTTGGTAAAAAAAAATCAGTCAAACACATATTTTCATAAAACACTACTTTGTATACTATATGAGACATCATTATATGTACTCTTGTCACTATCTTTTAAAATTTGTGAATTAATTAATATTGACTGTAAATAAGCTTGTGTTGAACGTGCACTATCATATTTTAGTATTTTGTTTCTAGCAAGATAGCAGTGTTTAAATCTTTATTTGATTTGATTTATCTATATATTTACTAACTAGCAACATGATTGCAAAAATCTATTCATTGCTGATGAATATATTGCCATGTAAAAGATGTTTGCAGAAAACAAGCCGTAAACCTCATTTGAATGATGAAATGTTGCTGCATGCTTGCAGCTTATAGTTGTCGTACATCTGCAGGAATATTTCCTTATATGGGTATATGGATATTTGCAGCAAGCATGCTGCAAATCGCACTCACAAAGTAAAATGTTTGCTGCAAATATACATACTTATCTGCGGCAAACATACGTCAATGTACACTTTATTAAATAAAATCTGACTTCCGGTACTATTTGCAGCAATGTTTGTTGCAAACGTGCAGTAAATATTTGCAGTAAGGCTTTTGTCAGAGTAAGGTGCATATTGATTTATACCAGTGCAATGCAACGCTCAAAAGGTACGACGTCTCTATGCTATATTCATGCGATATGAAGAAGGCATCGGGGACGAGGGATGGGTGATATTTACTTCATAAAGACTTTCTACTCACACCATCCTATCTAAGCTATTTCAAATTGAAATACCGACATGTTGAATAACAAGAATTTACGGAGTATTTACAATTTCTAGTGTTAAAAATGTGTTTATGGTGAAAAGTAACTGTCCACTATAAATCTGCCTAAAATACTGACTATGACAGATTTTAATCCAAAAAGTGTTTGATAATGAAATTATTACGTACAATTCATATGCTTTTAAGTCACGCGTACTTTGTGTGAATATAGATTTCTGGAGGTAGGCTTTTATGCAATCAAAATAAAGCGAACCTTGCATTATCTTTTAAATTCTGTTTATCTTACTTTTTGAATCGCTCCTTTTAAATTGGTTGCTTTGTATATTTTACCAAGGAATTTCATCTAATTGAATGATAAATAAAATGATGTAAGTATCAACATAAAAAACCCAGATGCCATGTTATTTCATGAGTTGCTTTTTATATCGTAGGTCACCATTTATCAAATCACAAAATACTCAAAATTTATGTTTTGTCATTATCGATTTGGAATCCCGTATATATAGAGGACGAAAATACAAAACGCTATATGATTTTCGTATAAAACATCAACGGTACATACGGGAACATGAATATTTATAAAAAGTGAAAATAACGAACAGTGATCAATATCATAACTCCTAAAATCAATACAAAATAGATATTTGGGAACTCATGGACCCCTGGACACATCAGAGTAGAGGGATGAAAAATAGAAATGGGGGAATTACATGAAGTTCTATAATGTAAAGTATGCTTTTGTGCGACAGAGCAATGGTGAAACCAAGAAGAGAAGGTCACTTCATAAAAAGAACGCCGACGTGTTGCAGTTCACATCCACACGTATTTTTCAAAACTGAAATTCCTTTCTTTTGTTTACATTCTACTTTCATTTCTATCAGATTTTCAGCCGTTAAAATACTTAGTCTAGTAGATTTATTATACTTATTAATAACGCATTGTCCAGTGCATTCACAAGGAAATTATTACAAATGGTAAAGATCCATGTATCAAAGGTCAAAACATTGAAAATACAAAGACTATTCGACATCGCGTGGTCTGGAGACACATGTAGCCGGTACTTTCTCTTTTACACAAATTCCAATTTATAACAATTTCAAATTTGCCCCTATAAAACAAGTGTTCCACGTAGGTATTAGGCCTATACCTATTTTTAAATACTTACGTTGTTAATTGGCGCTGAGCCAAGCTGCGCGTGTAAATTCTGATAATGGCGGCGGTCGGAAAAGGTTTTGAAGTAGAGGGTATTGCTAAAGCGCGGAACAGAAAATGAAGCGGAACGAAAAAAAAAAAAACCAACACCCGAGGTAACGTGTGGATTAATTTGTCCTGTGGAGAGTAGATTATTTTTAAAAAGTACAATCACAAAACATCAAATGAAATGATTGAGAACTTCTATCACTCTGTTGATGGTGAAATCGTGTTTCCTACGAGGTGTTTATGTACAGGAGGAGTGAAATAAAATTTTGGTGTAATGAACCACTTTAACAAATGATTATTAGGATAAATTTTCAAAAAAAAAAAAAAAGGAAAGAGAAAATAAATAAACAGATATAGAATAAAGGGAAAAAATAAGTTGAATTTCCATGAAAGGTCAAATATGTCGAGGTTTATTTTTAATCAGATAGGG
Organism: Ostrea edulis; assembly: GCF_947568905.1. Taxonomy (NCBI): domain Eukaryota; kingdom Metazoa; phylum Mollusca; class Bivalvia; order Ostreida; family Ostreidae; genus Ostrea; species Ostrea edulis. The sequence goes on from NC_079170.1 coordinate 23,726,944, forward strand.
TTGTATAGACTGTTGTGATGACGATATGGCACTGATTGATACTAATGTGGTTACTTGTCAGTTTGGAAGCTCCCATCCAAGTGACTATACACTTCAAAGAAAAAGCCACATCAACCTGCATCAACTCTAAACCCTCAAATCTTAATCGTAAGATCTACATGTCTGCAGAGAAATTGTAATTTTCGACATTTCGGTTGCATGTATGTTTTTAATTTACAAACTAGAGTATTCCAAGGACAATATGCGTCATTTACGGGAGTACCAGGGATCATCAGTTATGTTTAGATAACGTTCATGCAAGAAACACACATGTTAAATTTCAAAGTCATGTTTCATAGGATTCCATGATAGTTCTAGGTAATACAGACGGACAGAAGACGGAAAATAAACAAACATGCGGATAAAGGAATATATAAATGTCGCTGCTCTTTGTAATCCACACAAACCATGCCTCTTAAGATATTAGATTGAAAAAAGAAATGAAATTGTGTCGGAATTGTTCGTAGTACTGAGGTAAATATTGGGTTGTCGTGGAGCGAGAGAGACAAACTCGGGTTTTAAACGCGTCTGACGTTATTATCCACCCAGAGTTATCGTTCCCTTTCGAGAATGATCTATTCTGTACCTGTATTTTATGCAGAGGTCATTCTCCCAATCTGCAATAAAGTGCTATTCAACAATCCATTCATGCAAACCTTTAAAATATTTTTAAAAGAAAATCCATGACAATCTGTTTGTGCAGAGAAATAATCGATATTTGGGATTAAGGTGACTCACAACTATAAATAGATGTCAAGAACCTTTACTCCATTGTGATGTATTCTATAATTAGAGGACAAGAAAATCAATAAGACTGCCTGTCAAAATGGAGCATCATTTAATGATGACGGTGCTAACGTGTAAGCGAGCGCAGGTTCATATTTTGTGATGTTACCCGACATGTAATTACAATCATATACAATGTACATGAATGTGGTTAAAATATTTATATACTATGTGAGGTTAAACTATCTAGATACTATATATCTATCATATATCTATTGAGTATCGTGAACATTTTTGAATGAAATGCGAAGATAACGAACAGTGATCCATCTCATAACTCCTATAAACAATACAAAAAAGAGAGTTAAGCAAACCCAGACCTCTCGATGAATTAATGAATTAACCTGTTGTGAGAATTTAAAAGGAGAAGGCCATGCATTTCGATGATAAGAAGAAGCTAGAAATTATAAACGGATAGGAGTTGTCGGATGATTGCATCATTCTAATTTCAGCTTGAGATGGAACATACTTTCGGTAGTGTATCAGAAATAAAACTATTGCTGTCATCAGGGGAAAACCGCATAACAATGATAGAAATTGTAATTGTCTTCAAGCATGAAGGTAAATCGTTTGCAAATAACAACATGCCATATATGCAGAGTCTTCAAATTATTTTTACAAAACTTCAAGCATAAACAATTCACCCTTCGGTTTTTATAAGAGACAACTAAATGGGGCGGTCCTTTGGATGAGACTGCAAAACCCAATATCCCTTGTTACATCTGTGTTGTCTCACGATAAGGTTTTTCCCAGTTTTAAGTAGCTCATTACACTAAATCTTTATCTACTGACTCGTTAAAACACCTCTTATGAAGGATGATTTCAACATTGAAAAAGTGATACAAGCTCTCAAGTATTTTATATGAATTGTTTGTGATTTATTCCGAAATGATTACAAAAAGGTAGTATAAATGTTTGCAAATAAAATACTCTAGAGTTCAAATTTTGCTGTTATTGGGTGTGTAATTTTGCTGTTATTGGGTGTGTAATATGAATATCTAAGAAAAGATGCCTAAACGACTCAGACAGACGTTAGAAATTTTTTAAATAAAAAAATATTCATGAAAATTGAAAACGTTATTTGTTAATACTTACTAACTCTATGGATAAAATCTTCAAAAAACATGCCAGTTACAAAAACAATATATCAGAGAAATATTGTAAAAAAAAGAAATTGAAATAAAAAGGTCAAAATTCAGAAATATTACGATTTTTCTAATCTAAACCATGCCTGATTGGAATTATAAAAAGTGGTCATAGAGAATATTGTAATCAGAAAATGGTTTACAAATTAAACGAATTTACAAAGTGAACTAATTCATAAAATTAGAAAAACATGATTATTTTAGGAATTTCAATCAATTTTGATCGGGATCGGTACCCTTTTCTCTGGTTTGATTATGGTGATTATATCTTTTGGCCATTTCGTTTCAATTTCTTTTTTGTGATATAGTTCTTCGATATATTCCTTTTCTAACTGATATGTTTTTGAAGAATGTATTCGTAGATTTAAAACAAATATATAAACAAATAACGTTTTCAATTTTCACAAATATTTTTTTCTAAAAACTTAAGATCAATTCTATGTAAAAATCAAAGAAATCAGATAGGGTCTGGCCACTCAATGTCACAGATTTCTTTGATTTTCACAGTATTAACTTTACTTGCACCATCTTACATAATTTCAACCCCACCACCGAATTTCTACCATCCGTTGCCATGGAAACCGACAGCAGTCTATGAGGGCTAATTGAACTGCAAAATTCAGCCCGTTTAGCCCATGTTTTGTCCTTGTGGTATATAAAAAATTGAAAAATACAACTAATTTTCTCCATAAATCTCGATTCCCCATAAAATTCCCTCCTTATTTATGATATCTATATCCACCTATGGTAAAGAGTGTGTTACTGACCGCTGTACCAATGTATTATAATTTGGCACTTTGCCAAAAAGTGATTTTTTGTTAGATTTCATTGATGAAATTAGATAATTGGGAAAATACATACAGCATAATCAACTGCCATCAAAGGATGTCCATATCAAAGACTCTTAATATATATAAAAAGATTAATGGTGAAACGTAGTACAATTGATCTGTAGTAGCATGAAAACTGTAGATTTGGGCATTTTGCCAAAACGGGATTTTTTGTTGGATTTCGTTGATGAATTTAGATAAATTGGAAAATACATACAGTATAATCAACTGTCATCAAAGGATGTCCATATCAAAGACTCTTAATATATATAAAAAGATTAATGGTGAAACGTAGTGCAATAGATCTATTGTAGCACGAAAACTGTAGATTTGGGCATTTTGCCAAAACGGGATTTTTTGTTGGATTTCGTTGACGAATTTAGATAATTTGGAAAATACATACAGCAAAATCAACTGTCATCAAAGGGTGTCCATATCAAAGACTCCTAATGTATATAAAAAGATTAATGGTGAAATGTAGTACAATAGATCTATTGTAGTGCGAAAACTGTAGATTTGGGCATTTTGCCAAAAATTTATACTAATGACAAATAATACAACCTACACCATTTTCAGTTAAACTGAACAATATGAGCAATTGATATTTCAAAAATAAACATGGAGAAGTTTAGCATATTAATAAAAATTAGTTAGAGTGATTAAAAAAACCCATAAACTGTAATCCAGTAGGACCCCCCCCCCCCCACCCCCTTCCCCAAACACCAAGTAGATTTTGCAATAATTTCCATAAACGAGCTATATTACATGTACTGTATTGTCATGTAAACTATTATCAATAACTATAAAAAGTCTTCTCAAGATATTGGGTAGATACCAATAAATTGTTCATTGTACTGCCTTGTATTTGTTGACCTTTGACCTGGAAATCATTAGGGTCATCTACTATTCATAACCAACCAACATATGAAATATCATAATTGAACACAGGCCCAAGATATTGGGGGGACACCATTGCATAGAGTACTAGCTACATTGCACCTAGTCATTTTTAATTGATTGATTTATTGATATTTTCCGCCACACTCAACAATTTTTCAGTTTTCTGATGGTGCCCAGTGTTTATTGGTGAAAGTGAGAACCCAGATACAATGTTCCTGGGAAGAGACCACCGACCTTCCGAAAGTAAATTGGGAAACTTTCTCACTTAATACCAGCGCGAGCGGGATTCGAACCCACGCCGACTGAGGCCGTGTCATTTTGAATGCTATGCTCCAACCACTCGGCCACGGAGGCCCCTGCCATTTTTAATCTTTTGACCTGAAAATCAATGGGGGTCATATACTACCAGTGACCAACCCCTGTATGAAATATCACTATCAATCAAAGGGTTCTGAAGAAACTGGTCAGACATCAATTGTACAGAGTATTGTATTGCACCTGGTGACCTTTGGACCAGAAAATCAATAGGTGTCATTTTCTACTGCAGAAACTGCATGAAACTTTAAAATTTATTGAAGTTTGTTCAGTGTTACTGTACTCTATGTTGACATACCAGTAATTAGTAAATTTATAATATTAACACAGAACAACTCATTTTTGCAAAGTTGTTTATTCAACAAACATGGATCACAATGTTATCCAAACAACACAATCATCTTTTTTTAAAAATCATTATAATAGTGATTTTCCTTCAACTGTTCAGTAATGAATCCTTATTCAGTAGGCTCACATAAGACACTTGCAGGTTAATTTTGCAATGTTTTAGTTACATTAGTCTTCTGACACCAAAACTTGATCTTAACTAAGTCATGGTGTTTCCTTAGAAGAACAGTTTACTGAATCAGGATGGACTTGTGTCGTGAGGTGTGTTCATTGACTGTAAAACTCGCAGTTTTTTTTCCATTCTCAAGAGCTCTTCTTTGTCTTCTATATCACATAAGAGTCATGGAATGCATCTTCTGCTCTTCAAGTTCTAAAAAATGTGTTGAACAAATATTGAAAAGTTCATCTTATTTTTCACATTTTCATACAGTACACACCTAATTCAATTTGATTAAACTAAATTTACATGTACAAGATCATTCATGATGCTAGAATAGTAATTTTACCACTTAATTAATTACTAGTTGATATATTATCATGCCCGCCCACCCGCCCCTCAAAAATCATCTGTGAAATAACATAGATTTATATATCTGGCATTAAATTATGCACTTCTGTTGACAAAAACTTGTTTGTCATCAATATATTTCTCAGAAAATAAAAATTAAAAAATAAAATCTTCCCACAGTCTGCCCCATACTTTTTGGTGACCCAGGATGATAATCTTACTAATTAAGTTGAATTGGCCTAAAGGATGTTATGTTTTGATACAGTTTGTATACATGTGTTTATGCTGTATTGAAGAGCTATTAGTAGTGTTAATACTCATAAATTAACAAGATGTCCACAAACCTTATTGGTTACCTGAGTATTAATCAAATTTAAAAAAATTCAAAGTATCACTATAACTCTAAGGGCTACAAAATCCATGTTATACACTATATGACTCTTTTGGACCCACATTCACAACCCTGTGTTTTCGAAATTCGCAATTTTGGTACCCCTTTCTGTTTTTCCTTCATAAGCATTCATCTTTATTTAAGGTAGTTCCACCCTCCTGTGATGTCATAATATTTTGCGGAGTCAATGATTTAATCAGATTTATGCATAACATGAACATAAATTGTGTTCGAGTCTTTTTTAATAGTTATTGTAAAAAATCTTGTATAACCATAAAATATTTCAAATGTATATGAATATAATCAATGAGCTACATTTTTCACAATGCTATACGAGTTATTTCCCCCTGATTACAGGGAGCGCGCATCACATTACTGTCATTCGATGGTGTCAAGTAAGGAATAAATAGAAAATTTGCAATATCTGATTGCAATCAATTGCTAGTTAAGGAATTTTTCTAAGAATTAAGTGTAATGGCTTGAAAACAGTATAACTGAACAAAATGTCTTAGTCACTGATTACATGTATGTGGCCCATGTGTGTTTTTCTTGCAAGCAATGTATGGTCATGATGTAACAAAGTATGTAAATATTAACTAGTCCTCAATTTCTTTAGATCAGAATCATGATGTCCTTAGTATATCAGCAATTCTTCATTATTAATTTCTATCAATATTTTCAACAACCAAACACAACAAAACATGCAATAAGATATGCCTAAAACACATGTACAACCAACGCATACATGTACATTATAGATTTATCGTTTCACAATGAACGACACTACTTGTTGCTAAATGTACACCAGATGTCAATAAACAAAGCATGTTAATTATCTTGAATTGGCATCTCTAGTGTAAAATTTTTGTTAAAATTTAATTGTTAAGAATTTTCAGGCATTGTTATGAAGTCACACCCCCCCCCCCTCCTTATCACATGTATGCTTTCATTGTGCTCTTAATTCTAGGTGTCTGTTGTTTTAAAAACAGACCACTACTGAAATCCTCAGTATTAATTACATAATTTGGACACAAATAAATGTCAAATACACTTATACCCCCCCCCCCTTCCCCAACTCTACAATTTAACGAAGTGTATATCTGAAAAAGTTTTCTCCATAAAATTGAAGAAATCAAACCCTGGTTCTAAAACAAAATTCTCAATTTTGGTATAGAGCATTTTTAAAAGTACCGTCAATCCAGAGTCCTTAGATTTACAATCTATGTTAATTCCCCTTGTCCCAAAGATGCTTAAAAGAAATTTGAAAAGAATTGGAAGGGTGGTTATCAAGAAAAAATATTAATGTTCAATTAACGTCTTATGATGACTGACGCACACAAATAGCAACATGTAGGTCACTTGAGTGATTCTCAACATTGACCTAATTAGAATTAATCATTTTTACAATTGATACTGAGCTCATACACATGTGTACATATATATGTGCATCATTGACAACAAAACAACTAGTCTTTTTGAGTATGCTAATTAAGTGAAGTAATAATTTTTTTTTAGGAAGTTGTGATGAAAACGTTTCAAGTCATCATGTCGCATAAAAAATGGATGGTCTCCTGTGATTATTCTAGAGAATTCAGTTTCCATGCAGGCTCTATAACCAAGAAACTAAACCCAATGTACCACATTCCCCACATCTATTAATTTGTTTTAGGATTTATAATACTGGGATTCAAATTTGAATTTCAAATTATGTATTCAATGTGTATGTATTAATGCTGAATATTTACCTCCTCAAGTCAGCAACTTGGTCAACTCCATCTTTAGGTGATTTGCACAGTATGATGCTCATACAGCTGAAACACAGAAAAGCACACATTAATTACATAAAATAGTGGTCATGTACTTTGGACAAAATATGTGATTATTGGATGAAAAAGTAAGAATTCAAAGGTATTTGAATATTTACAATTTACATTTAATATTTTTTGATTTACTTCAGTTGACAGGACCTACATGTATTAAAATTTGAGGGCCCAGTTACAGGACCCAATTCAAAATCATCAATTTTTCATAATTTAATTTTTCCAAATCAAGTGTCCTAAAGTTCATAATTACAGATATTAGAAAACTTTAAATCATAATAGTATTTGTGTGATTTCTTCTGTAGATTAGAACCATCACATATTAGTGGGGGTTACCACAGGTAAACAAACTTGAAAGTAGCCTGGCTCACCAATATATATTATTTTAACAATCTTTATCTAGAATGCACACAGGCATTCACATGTTTGTTTTTATTGTAAACTTGACAGTCAGAGAGAGAGAGAGAGAGAGAGAGAGAGAGAGAGAGAGAGAGAGAGAGAGAAAGAGAGAGAGAGAGAGAGAGGGTGTCATCACTTAGTATTACATAAATTAAGCCTAGTCCTTTTGAAAATTTCCACATGAAACATGATTTTATAAGTATTCCCCAATTTTTACAGATCCTGAACTCTGTGTAAATGTGATAGGAAACTCCCTGAGTGAATGTTAGGTCGGGGACATACTTAACCAGTATTCTATATTGTACACCCATGCAGTTAATCCGAGATTCCTCTGACTCTTACCCCCGCTTTTATATTTGACAGAAGTCACAAAATAAAAGCGGGTTTAAGAGTCAGAGGAATCTCGGATTACCATGCAGTAAATGACAGGACTACTTACAATGTTCAGTCTACATGTATACCACTATAGCTGACTAGCCTGGCTGGCAGTATAAAATAAATTGGGGTTCTCATATGTTTACTAAAAGCCAAATTTTATGATACATTTTATTCAGCCTTTACTTTAGAATTTGGATTCTAAATCAAATAGAATACTCACGTCAATACAAGTTCCAACACGGCAACAGGCAGGGCTTTTTCATATTTTCTATGAATATGTCTGTCAGCCTTCTGTTTCCCTGGTCATTTTTTTCAGTCGGATGTGATGCAATAAAGCGTTAAATTCCACAACATTTACTTTTTCTACGAATACGTAGACGATTGGATGCTAGAGTCCGGTGACTATGGCAAAGATCAAACGGATTTGTATTCCATGAAATAAACCGGAATCCTTTAGCACAATTGAAGATAAAGATCGTGGTAGTGAATTAAGTGAACAAAGAGCATCTGATATTGATAAATATCTGAAGAACAAATTGAATAAAAACTCAATTTCCACCTCCTGCCATACTGAAAACAAATGAAGGCTGTTCATATCTCCAATACAAGAGAATGTTACAAAGGGCAATAACTCTTTCTGGTGTATTTTGGTTTGTGCACCAGAGGAAACTACTGGTTTATGTGTTTACCTTTGGTTTCTCCACAAATGTGTTTCTGTACTTTTTTAAAGTAAGATTCAATACATTTTACTAGCATGTGAGTTTACACCAAATGACTGGGCAAATATATTTTATCCCTCTCTAAAAATTACATAAATCAAACCCTTATACATCATAAAAATAATTATTTCTATTGTTTCCAAGGATTAAATAAATACAAAAAAATTTCTAAAAGCTAGAACCTAGCTCAAAATAATTTTTACATTTGTTGTTTTTATAAACAATAGCGTTTAATTTTTGATTATTCAAAATATAACATACATGTGCATATCTTGTCCAGCTGTTGTTAGAGGATCGGTTTCCATGGCAACCGTTGCTAAGTCAAACCTTTGCATGTCCTTTTTGTTTTATATCTATCATAATATTGTTACACACAAAGTTTCATAAAAATCTGTGACATACCGTGGCCACTGAATTTTGATAGTTACATAGAATCAGTCTTAAAACGTTTATATCCGAAGTGTTTAGGCGTGTTTTATTACATATTACTACCATGCACCAAATCACAGCAACATTTGAACTAAAGCATCTCTTATTTGCAAATAAAACACATTTTTTATCCTTTCGGGACAAAAATCACAACAAAAAAACCAAACTACTCATAATGATATGTATAAAATTCAGCCGAGTGTACAAAATATGAAAGTAGTAGATATTTTAATTAGATACCCCTTCCAAGTTGATGGCGATCGATACCACCCCCCCCCCCTATCTTCATATGATTTTACAGCTTATATATGTGCATGCAGGTGAATTTAAGTTTATAAACTTCCCTTTACATTCTGGAAATGTCAATGGTGGACTGTCTGAGCTTTTGTCAAAAGCTGAATGTTTCTAGAATAATAGTAGCGATATTTATTTTTATCTCTGCAACAACCGTAGTAGAATTAGCAACAAAGTCAATTTAGTCACATATGTAGTTCCAATTTCTCCTATTGCAGGAATGTTAAATTTGCAGTGAACCCAGTTCATTTGCTATAATATATAGTTCATTCCATTTTTCTAGAATACCGTGTAATGTACACTGGTACAACCGTGCTCATGGAAATAAAGCATGTCTTGTGTTGTGGTCGAGTTGTAGAAATTATCCAGATTATCATTAACTGATATGTTTGCTAATGAGGATATTTTTAATGATTATTTTATTCCTTATTATTAGCTAAACACTTCAAGCGTATCAATATGTCTATTTCCTTTTGAAAGGAATATTACAGATATGGTTATCTCGCTTGTATTATGGAAATATAGGAAAACTGAAAACATGCGTTAATTTCCAAGCCGTTAAATCGATCGTGCAATAATTTCGTTAACATTGTTGTATACCCCCTATAACATAAACAAACATGGCTATGTCACAGTTCCAAGATCGAAAAATATATTTCAATGAAACAGTCAACTGTGTATGACTGAGAACTTCATTTTGAAATTAGATATATCCATATTTGTACAAAGTATGTTTTGCATGACACACCGTGTCAGTAGATGCCAAAGAGTAGGACGGATATACAAATAATATTTCCCTGTCAATGTAAAGAAACAAATTGGGCGAACGAAAGTATTTACAAAATTTCCTCGAAAATATATGAGGGAGAATTGTGCTTAGTAACACATTGTGCAATCGATCTCTTATAAGAACGTTGCCATCTTAGTTGTTTTATAAACTCTCTGACATGTAGTTCCGTTGTTTACGCTTGCCATTCTATTCAACTCTGCTACGTATTCGTATTTATGAAATATCTTCATACTGCAATAATACTACTTGCATCCACAATTCCATGTAAGCAATATCTCTTACTGTAGATGGATTCCACGATTAATTTAACTTCATTTGTATTTAAACAATCTAACAGTTACATGTTAATGTTCCGAAATTTTAATTTCGACAATTAAAAGCATTAGATATTTAATACAAATGGCTAAACTGTTTTCATAGGACACTTATTTTATAATAGCTTATGGTGTTTACAGATCACACCTTGGGGGTGGGCTATAACATATACTCTTGTTGTAACTATCTGTTCTCTACTTTTACTTATTCTCTAGAAACATTTACATTTGCAGTCTGTGCACGGTCTCAGCAGACATCAACTAATGGATCTTTTACTGCGATTCTTGGTTGTGATGACAACACGGATACCTTCTCTCTTAGCAATGATGGGGTGAATCAGTCCTGGTCTCTTGAGTTGGACGATATATTTACAATCGATTGGATCTTTATTTCCATTGGTGCTGGTATGAAACATTTTTGCTTATTGAAATGCCATTTGATATACCTTTACCACCTTACGTTTTCTATTGATGGTACTTTTTCTCCCGAAAGGTACCTACATTATTTACGGAGAACTAACTGGGAGTCTGCCTGAGAATGTACGGATATCAAACAATCCGATGAAATGAATCCTACATCGTTTCAGCATCTGATTACATGTGATTATTCCAATGCTGTCTACAGGAAAGGAAATAGAATTAGCATAACTCAAACAGGAAATGGACCGATCAAAGTGTTTGCATTAAAACCAATAGGTATACAACACACTTTCCATACTTACAATGTACTTACACAGCTAATTAACATGTAATACAAATTACAGACCTTTATTTCATAACCTCTACGTCGTGAAATTTACACTAATTCTAGAGTTAAACAAACTATGAAACATTTTCCCTCCGTATATCGAAAGGTTTGTCTTTTGGTTGAGGTGTGTTATTATATTTGTTTTAAGATTTAGTGTAGGAATATAGATCATCAAATAGAATGTCATTAAAGTTCATTAAATATGATAAATATTGCTTTCATTCAAATTAGAGTGAAAAATTGAAGATAAGAAACAGTGATCTATCTCATGAAAGGTGGAAATAACGAACAGTGATCAATCTCATAACTCTTAGAAGCAATGCAAAATAAAAAGTTGGGCAAACACGGGCCCCTGAATATACCAGAGGTGGGCTCAGATGCATAGTAGGAGTAAGCATCCCCTGTCGACCGGTCACATCCACCGTGAGCCCTATATCTCAATCAGGTAAACGGAATTATCCACAGTCAAAACCATTGTGCCAAGAACGGCCTAACCACGTCAGTTAGAGTTTGACTCAATAATAGGTTGTATTGGCAAATTAGATCGCCAGAAAGACCATAGAGCTTGCAAAATGCTGACTTCAAACGAGACCGTTGGAACCACTGCACCATAAACCTGTCTGTCAGTAGTCTGTTTTGATTTAAAAACTGACCATCAGCAGAAAAGATCATAAATACCACAAAGAATACAAAAGTGAGATTATTGTTTTCACCTCAAACGTATAAAGTATTAAATCCAGCCGGGGCGGCTGGATTTAATACTTTATACGTTTGAGGTGAGTCAAACCAAGGCCTTTGACTGCTCACTCATAAAGCGGCCATAATGACAAGTGAAAGCCACGTAAACATTTCAAAGAAAGAGTAAGAAACTACAAGACCTATTGGGTAATTCAACTTTGATGAGAACTTTTCCTGTTGTGCCGCTGTAGGTCGTGCAGTCGTGACCTTTCCAACGCAGCAAAGTCGGTGAAGGTTGTCCACTATTTTGACTGTCGAAGAAGTAAAAACCTAAATCTCTGCCATATAACAATCCATTCTAGGAGCTTCGAAGGGTAATTAACAGGATCAAATACATCCGTATTTTCAAGCTAGTAACGGAGTATTTAGCTACTGAAACACATGTGTACCTTTCAGTTGAACTTGTTTGATTTCCTCGACGATCTCGCAATCCACTTTCCAATGTTCCGCATTATTTCAGGTTCATGCGTTACACATGAAATTGATTGTCTACAAAAACAAGTCAACTATCGGACTCTGGTATTATTGCTGATAATTGATACATATCATATTAAAACAATTCAGAATTGTCCAAGAAATGCAATAATTTTATATACTTTAAAGTAGATACTATATCAAATTCAGAGATATTCGTTTTAATCTTCAAAAAATGACATACCAATTTCTTTTCCACATAATCTGCACTCATTTATCTATGAAGGGGATATAAGACGAAAGTAGCTAAGTGACTTTCATTCACATGCATGTAATACGTTTTCACTATTTCTAACTCATAGTATTGGTTGTGAACCTACTGACCATGCAATTAGAGAAAACCATAGTCATGTGCAACCTATGATATTGATATGATGCAGATGATTGAAAACTGGGAAAGATTTGGCTCCAGGTTGCGTTTTTTGGGGGGCACTCTAGATTTCATATTAGCTCTTACAAAATTATTGTTATTTCGAATTTCCAAACTTTCGGCTTGAGCATCACTGAAGAGACCTTATTTGTCGAAATGCGCATCTGGTGCATCAAAATTGGTACCATATAGGTTTCACATGATGTAGACAAAATAAAGCCAGTTTGACTTGTCCTAAAATCAATGGTCAGAGGATATAGTGAATCTTAAAATCACAAAATTGATCAATTTAATGAAAATATTTTGGAGACGGGATATTTTTACGATTTTTTACAATGGAAAAGGGACGACCAAATTTGACCACCATTTTGAAAAGTAGATTATGCAGATCATTCTTATTTTAAAATTAGTATCAAACTTAACATTTGTCGTATTCCAACTTCACAGGACAATGCTTTTCGTACATAAGAATTAGTACCTTATTCAGAGAGTTCCCCTTACAAAAATTAGTGCCAAAGTTCCCAAAGAGATTAAATGATTAACTCTTCATTTAAACTTTATGAATTTAAATTAGCATCTTGACAAGGAAAATATTGAACAGTAACGGGAAGAATTCGTCATTTAGTCAAACATTTTTAGAATTTGTACAATGACAATTTTATGTTTATTCCTTTTTGCATGAAAGGTAAAGATAACCTGATGATGTGAATAGACTGCAAACAAAAGTATGAATACAAAAGTCATTCGCTATATCTTGTATACAGTACAATGATACTTCTCTAAACCGGCCGGCTCTCAGATACATTAACAAGGAAAGACATTTTATCTCAATTTTCACAAAGTACATGTCGGTACTGTTCATTTGATCTGGTTTTGTTTTGAACATATTTTAGTGATGAAATCAAAAGGATTGGGAACAAGTTCTGACAACTTACAAGTCCCTCTCCTAAAATATTGATCAATCTTTTGATAATTATTATTAACAGTCATGGGTTTGTTCTTTATTATATACCCATCAATGTATCGTTCTTTGATACTCTAGATTCCACAGCATGTGATCCGGTTTTCCGGACCACCACCCTGTTGTTTTTTAATTCAGTATCAGTATCTTCTGAAACTGATAACGTCACAATGACGTCACAATGCATTAACGCAACGTTTTTTGCTTAAAATATTGGCTGCGTCACAAACAAAACTGCATACACAAAACATAATTTCACTGTATGTCTGTATTTTTGATAATTTGGATTACATTTAGTATGATATAAATGTGGATTTAAAATGCATAGGGGTTATATAAAACATTTATCATTACTACAGTAACTTGATCCGAAGAGCTGGATCACGTCTCGTTGACAGGCGCGGATTATCAGATAAAACTCGACGCTTCGCATCTCGTGTGATCTGATGATCCGCGCTTGTCAACTCGACGTGATCCGACCCTTCGGATCAAGTTACTGTAGTAATAATATATATTTATCAACTACCGCTTATATCCATACGAAAGTTTGATGCAACAATATGGCATTCGATACCGTATTCATTCAATATGTTAGTATTTGTCCATTACATGTTCACACCTCCGGTCGATAAATTCCCACATGGCCGGCCGGTCAGTCATTTTCACTCCTGGCCAATCTTGATCACTCATCTGGCCAAAATTGTCTTCATTTTCAAAACGTGGTAGGTATTATAAGGGTAAATTACGCATGTTTGTTAACAAGTGTTCTTTAAAAAGTGGTCAGTGTCCGGTTTTCAGGGGTGGTCGGTTTTGTAAGAATTTCTTTGTAAGGAAATGTTGAGATTTCTGCCGTGACTTTGAAAATCGGCCATATCCAGGGAGAACCGTTTTTCTGAGGGGCCGGTTTGGAGAAGTTTCACTGTATATGTATGTAATGTTTCATACATGAAAGAATTTAAAAATGAAAAATGCCCAATATCAAAAACTCTCGATGATTTTTCCAAAATCAAGAGGTCGTGATGTAACTTTTGAAGTTGGTGTGACAAAACTGCAGAGGACTTCAAAATTGGTGTAAATAACGATTCCCGTCGTGTTTATTTCCAAACTGACATGTACTGCTGCAAAAGTATACAACACCCTCAATTCTGCATATTTTGTAGACCGGAATCAAAAATGAAAATCGTAGATAGACGTATGCTTTTTGTTTTCAAAACCGAAATTCGTACAACATTCAAATATATATTACATTTTCTTCAGAAACTTCAAATGTCTTAAATCTGTGACAATCATATATTCATATTACAAATCGCATTTTCCTCTATGAACCAACCAATGTCAGCGCGTGACACAATCCGTTCACATTGCCTATTAACGGATTATGAAATAGCTTAAAGCACGCGACTGAGAGCGTAATGATTTCAAAAATAGAACATCTGTTACAAACATCTCGCAAGTCACACCTTTGGATTAAGATTGTAGACTTACGTGGATTATCATCCCAATCTTGCGGTCTCCTACTTCCAAAATACAGTGCACCTTACAATGTTGATAAAAGGCAAATGTGACGTCATGTCTATGTGTTGACGTATGTCACAATAACTACTGTGACAAAAGCTAGTAGGAGTTCGTTTTATGCGACAAAATAGAAGCAATGTAAACAAACGGTGTTTTAGTAAATGAATATAAATATAAGAAATATATACAATCATGGTCATGAATGTAAGCTTTCTCATCATTTTCATTTGCCTCACATCCAAATTTGTTCATACTCACCATGAACAACTCAAAAGTGATGTTCATTTCTTAAATGAGTTGAGAAAGTTTACATTCATGACCATGATTGTATATATTTACGAAGACACTGTCTTCAAATAATTTTTATTGCGTTTTAAGTCTTCTTTTTTTAATTTAAGTAAAATCACCCGCATTCTCCTTTATGATTTATTGTATTGTTTAGAGATCCAGAGAGAAATTCAACGTAGATTTAATAAATTCCTAGAATACTTTTTTTTTTTACATTCACTGTCCCTAAGTTTGCAGTGAATTTATTTTTATATCTGAACATTCCAAAGCGTATGATAGTTTCCGATCGAATTCTATATTCAAATCCATAAAATGTCTACATAGTATATAACACGATGTTAGTATCTTTCACGGAGTAGTACTAACACAAAACATATTTCTCTGTCACTAAACGTAAACAAGAGATGTTGGGCGGACGGAAGTATCATCAAAGGCCGTTGAAAACCGAGGGGGGATTAATACCAGATCGTTAATATGTACTCTCATAAGGATTGTCTGGTTCTCTCACAAACACGATTAATTCGTTATATATGATTGTCAAAGGCAATTATGAACTATAATCAACACTACATCGTATTGATGAAATATCTATATGCAGTTGTTCCAATATTTTCATCTAAAATTTTAGGTAAGAATTCTCTCATAATTTCGTAAATTCGGTAAATGACATTAACTTTATATCTCATCTAAACTTCGGTTTAAAAATACATTTTCCTGATTACGTTGGATTTAATTCTTGTAATGCTATGGACATCTTATATTTTATTGACTGAATATACCGAGGTGGGGGAAATAGGCATTAAAACATACACATCTTATCGCAATACGTATTTTCAACTTTATACTCGTTCTCTAGAGACATCACCATATGCAGTTTCTGTACAGTCGCAGCAGACATCAACTAATGGTTCTTTTTCTGCCAATCTTGGTTGTGATGGCGACATGGAGACCTTCTCTCTAACCAATGATGGAGTTAATCAGTCCTGGTCCCTTGAACTGGACAATATTTATACGATTGATTGGATCTTTCTCTCCATTGGTGCTGGTAAAAATGTGATTCCACGCTGAATTGTTATTTTATGCAACTTTAACACTTTGCCTTTTCCATTTATAGTGGGTTTTTTTTACAGGTACCTACAGCATTTATGTAGAACTAATTGGGAGTCCACCAGTGAGGTGTACGGATATTAGACAATCTGAACAAATGAAACCTACACTGTTTCAGCAACTGATAACATGTGAATATCCTATCGTTGCCTACCGGAAAGGAAATAGAATTAGCTTAACTCGAACAGGAAATGGACCAATCAAAGTGTTTGAATTAAAACCAATAGGTAGTATCTACTTTGTTGTCATTCTTTCTTACACAGCTGATTTACTTGTAATACAAAGACCTTTATTCTATTAACTCTATGTCTTCAAATTTATAGTAATTATATGACTAAAATATTAAACAAGTTCTTGTAGCGTATCAAAGTAGCAGTACTTTTGCTTTGGTAAATGAAAGGTGAAGATAACGAGCAGTGATCAATCTTGATCTTTCATAAGGTATCTAGGAGAAAACAGCGCCCCTGTTGACCGATCACACCCGCCATGAGCACGATATTTTTATACGGTAAACTTAGAAATAACACAATTCACAATTCTATCAACATGACATAGAGACACATATAGACAATCATACTGAAATCTATATATGTATGCGTGTTGAGGTACACACATGAATATACAATAATGAATATAATTGGAATATAATTGGCAACTTGACTTCAACAAGGTTGACCACCTCATTTATAGTTTCAATAAATGTAGACGAATTCACTAATTTGAAATTCGTAGAAGAAAATAAATCGTGAAATTTTAAAATCTTTGGTCTATGATGCAAAACTTATACGATGTCAATTTTGATGAAATTTTTGCGGTAACTACATTTCGGAATAACACAAATTACATTTTCTATCTGCTCTGGGTACATTAGACCATATCCCCGTTTCTATTGGTAAGCGGTGATTTGTCGTTCTGAATCTTGCAATTTTATGTATTCTATGAATATCCAAAGACAAGATATAATGTTGACATTTAAATTCAAAATTTGTAAACAAGTTGTACGTTTTATCTTTGCTGCAATCATTACATTCTGACAATCATTGCTGCTGGAATTGATCATAATTTTTTTGTTTTTGAATTTACAAGCCACCTTTTGTTTTGTACATATTGGAATATCCATATATATGTAACACCTAAGCCACAATCATAAATAATGCTTTTAATATTTTTATCCATTTCGTTTCGATACCATTTAAATGTTGTTTTACTAATAAACTGTTAAAGTGATATGACAATTTTGTTTCTTTGCAATTGACAATATTGCCCCAAAAATTCATTATCCTGGTTTTGATATGGATATATAATGGGTATCTGCCCAATTCTCCATATATCATATTTTTGGCGTTCAAAATTGAAGTGAAAATTTTGCCATGGACCTTAAAACGGTAATAGGTCTGTAATTGTTCGGATCATGTGTGCAACCTTTATTTTAACAGATTTGTATAATATTTCCAATTATGCCTCAGGATAAATCCCCGTGTCTAACACTGTATTGAATAAGCGAACGTAAATAGGTAAAAACAGTTTTATGGAGGTTATGATGTACTCATTCAAAATTTCATCTATTTCGGAACTTTTGTTTGATTTTAACAATCTCACAGCATGATGTATTTCAGCATCAGGAATTGTATCTTTCAGTAAACACTCGTTGTCAAAAGTATTCTGTTCTAAAACATCTTGAAATCCTTACATACCATCAGCATGTAGAGAACGGCCTAATGATTGGTATGAAACACACCAGACAGCACTTAACCTAATGACAGGTGGTATTTTTAGATTAGATTGTTATAACTAACACAAAATTTACAAAGTGCTAACATTAAACGAGGCTGATGAAAATCGTAAAATCCTATTTTAAAAAAACCCTAAATACCATAAAAAATACAAAATTGAGATGATTCTTTACCTCGACAATAACAAGTACGAAAGCGTTATTAAATGCTTAATACGATAATCAAGCTTGTGTTCACAGTAATAATAATGACATTTAAATATAATTGGTATCTTCATTGAGGCACATTCTTATAAAATATTGTTGTAGATAAAACGTATAACTGCACACACAATTTAAAGTAAACTCTTATTTCAATCATGATCTACGAAGCACATGCTTTAATACAAAAAGTAGAAAGTAAAATGCAAACTGTTAGCATTAAATTCTAAATCAGTGTTCCAATGATACCTTCAAGAAAACAGCATTTCTAAAGAAGTTTATATCTAGTGTATTTATGGTATTTTGTAATTATACCAAGTCATGTGTATATAGTATACAAAATATATGTATCTGGAGATAGCAAGCACTTCAAAAGCTTAAAACATATGCAATGTGTAATTTCTATATTACATTAGTACAGTGAATTATCCATGCATCATAACGTTTTATTCGATTATGACGTCACGAAATGACACACTTTCATATCAATGACACTTCAAAGCGGAATTAACGATTCTTATGTTGGTTCTGTGATTGATCAGCAATTATCACGGAAATGTATGCATATATCAAACTTAGAAGCCGAGGTTTTCTAGTTTTATGCCGCCAGTTTCACAACCTGGTGACATGATTCGATTATCGAGTCTGGTATTGCATCAAACTTGACGTTTGATTGCTCATTCATAAAACGTCTAGCATGAAAAGTGAAAGCCATCGTCTTTCGATTAGAACTTGGAGACAAAATTACCAAGTAAATGTAGGTGTTAACAAGTTATCGAGACCTCACTGCCACATCCCTGAACATGATGCAAACGTGAACATTTCTGACACTTCACCTACTGCTGGTGAACCTTTTACATTAATGAAGAAAATATCGAATAGGACATTAAATCGAAAAAGAAATGTACCTCAGATATATAATAGCAAATACTCATATGAAAAATTAATGGTAACGACAACATGAACAAAACGTCGGTTGAACTTCAAAGATATCCCTCTGTTATCCGAAGATTTTGGGGTTGGAGAAGTTCGGGTTTCTGTTGGAATACTGTTTTACCCGAAATCTATACATGCTTTATATTTTGCTAGTCTTATAAATTACCGATTTCGTTCAAGGTCATTCTGAGTGAACATGACAGATTTATACACGTTGAATGTACATGGGCTTAAACAATACTTCCAAAATGGGCACATGTACCTCTGTACTGAATGTAGAACTGGCTACATTATATGAACTTGCAATGTAACTGCTTCTCCACACATTACCAGCCGACGACCAGGGGACATTTGTCTTGAACGCACGGTTATATCTAGTATATATATTGCTGAAATCATTGTTCTCTTTATTGAAACATGAATATTTCAAAGAAGGCGCAAAAGACTTATTGTGTAATTCAACGTTTGTAAAAGTTTACCCTGTGGTGCCCCGGTAGATCGATTGAGCTTAGCTGGTCTACTCTTTTTGGGCCCTTTTTTGTTTCCGGAAATGGAACAACGTACTATTTGCCATATATCCATACCTTTTAGGGGCTTGGAAGGGTATTTAGCATTACGGAGGATCGGTATAAAAGAGTAGTGGTGTGGAGTTGGGGGTAGTTTGGTTTTCATGAAATTATTTCTTTTTGTCAAGTACTATAGCCCTTTAAAAGAGTTGAAAATTAACAATATAGTTCATTATTCGTCAATCCACTGATCATAGTTCGACTCTGCATTCGCAGCTTGCGGCCACGAATTTTATGAATTTATAACACCACCCACTTTCTCTGGAAAATTATTCCGACGATCACCGTCTTCCTGTCACTCCTGCCCCATAGCCTAAAGCCCTCGACGGCATATCATTTGGTACCTGTGTCATTTTCATTGGAAGTATCGAAATCCATCAAAACTTCGAAATCACGTGACTGCTGTGTGTAAATTCAGAATAAAACGGCGTTCTGGTAGTAAATCGAAACTCACATTAGCTTTAAACTCACATTAGCTTTGGTACGTCATGTTACAGTTGCGAACTATCAAAATTAATCTTAGATTAAACGTTTCATTTATTTTTTTAATTTCTCACCATTTTACAAGGTAAATATTTGTAATTTGTCAAATGTAATACTTTCCACATTTATTGTTCAACATTTGTAATAATTTGTTGAAAATGATTTAATTCTTTTATTTCAAATTCCTTTTTAGGACTTTCTGGTATTAATCAATCAGTGCTGCTGAACTTTACGGAATATTCGATGAAATTTTCAAAAGCTTTAGATAACGACATGGACACTTTTTACCATTCACCAGAGAAGATCCATGCGTCTTGGTTCCTGAAATTGAACAGAAACTATGTGATTAAGTGGATTCTTATTTCGACATGGGAAGGTATATTTAAGATAAGCGAATAAGTCAAGTAGCCATCAGTAAAATATTTAAAGTATGATTTTGAATTGAAACATGAAATACACCATTTCAAGTAGGTTATATTGAATTTTTGAGACATTGCAAGGCATGACATTAACATATCAGACTATTTTCTCTTAAGAATAGACTGCACGTTTTGGGTAATTCTAATATTCGGAACCCTTATCTTCTATTGATCAACTCGTACATGAAATTAAACTTCATATTAAAGAAATTGATATTCTGTGGTATAAAACATTATTCATGTAAAATATTAAATGTATAAAACAGCAAAGATGGACTAATTGATTCATTACGGGTTTACGCCGTTTCGGCAATATTTCAGCCATTTACGGTGGTAAAAAATATGTTTGAACTTCCAATAACTTCTATAGAGAATTGTTATTTCATATTGAACAATTATGTTGTCTCATCACTTTTGATCAGGAAATTATGAAGTACACATTAAAGAAGATGGCGCAATAACGAGTTCGTCAACAATGTGTCAGAATTTCAGTCTCCATAGAATAAAACAACAAAACATAGCCTTGGAATGTTACAAAGAAATGAAGGGGGATACTATTCTAATAAAAAGAACCGATGACGGACCATTGAGGCTGTTTGAAGCGTATCCTATAAGTATATAAATCAATATCAATTTATGTAGTACTACTTGTACTTCTGTTTCACGAAACTAAACATATTTCGTTGATTCAGTGGACAGCGTATGCTATCATTTCAACGAACGTTCGGTTTTCAAAACGCAAATCGAAATTTCCTATCTAAATTCCGTTTACTTGTTTTTCAGTATGTTCTTCAGATCGCTATGGACCAAACTGCGCTAAATGCAGAACAGAGTGTATTTCTTGCAGTCCTATAACAGGTGTCTGTAACCAATGTCATGGAGCGTTCTATGGTGACTTCTGTCTGAACCAATGTCCGACAAACTGTCTCAACGCAAAGTGTGACCAGACATCAGGGACGTGTGAGGACTATATAGAGGGTTGCTATGGAAAGTGTTGCACTCATGAAATCACTACAGCGTCAACAATTAAAGGTGCATTGCCCGAACCTTATAGTACTCCCATGCCTAGATATCCCTGAAAATCAAAATCGTAAGAAACTACCTGAGTAAAAGAAAAAAAATATATTTCTTTTGTTATATATGTACATATAGCTTTGGCCCCACGGTTTTCATATTTTACTCTCTAATTAAGGGATGTTTTGTTACAAACTTATATTTGAATGAATAGATATATGCAATATCAAAACTCAGATAAGCATGAAACGAATCAAAGAATTTAGTTTAAGTGCAACGGTATACGTATTGAGTACTCAATTTCAACCCTATATCAATGACATTATCTTATGATAGTGATGTTCTAAATGTTTGAAATACAATTACAAAGCATACCACTCGGTAGTTTTTTGTTGTTGTTGTTTTTTGTTTTTTTAGGTATAGAAGCTAAAGTGTTCACGCGAAAAATCAACAATGACGAGATCAGCACTAACTGTGATGAGGACACCACCATTACTGACAAAATGGTTGTCGAACAAGGTATACTCTCATGAATTACAATCAATACAACACTACATTTATAACAGCACAATATTTGTACGATTTTAGATAGTAAAATTCTAACATAATATACATGCATTTGTTAATTGGGGACATCAATCCCATACATGTGCATACTTAAACACATATGAATATAACAATCTCCGAAGTTTTATTCCAGATACGGAGAGAGTGGTATATAACCTGACTGTCATATTGCTGACTGTTCTCGTGGTGTTAATTCTGGTATTGATCCTAACTGTGGTTGTCCTCTTCAACAAAAGGTAAAGCTTACACTGCCCTTTACAACTCAACTTAATATTTCATTACACGACGACACATAAACCCGTGATAGACGTATGGTATTTAATATGACTCCGTTTACCTGATCAAGATATAGGACTTAGGACGGGTGTGACCGGTCGACAGGGGATGCTTACTCCTCCTAGGCAACTGATCCCACCTTGGTATATCCAGGGGTTCATGTTTGCCAAACTCTCTATATTCTATTGCTGATAGGAGTTGTGTGATTGATCACTGTTCGTTATCTTCACCTATCATATGATAGTAAGTTCTGTATTTTACATTATGTAAATGGTAATAATATTGCCGCATTGATATTGATTCAACGAAGAAATAACCTGTAAATTATACATGTAGCCCATCTTCAGATATTTTGTAAAAACATGCTAAAATTTATTTTCAATTATTTTAGCATGAAAACAGGAAAAGACAAAACAGAAAAAGAAAATGGCCTCCTCGTGGAATTCCATAGAGTGGAGTCACGAAATGAGTCGGAGCTGGAGGATATTCCTCAGGACGAGTCTATCTTCGTAGAGGAGGAAATCGTTACCGTAGAGTACAGTAATTTGATGTCGCAAAGAATTTCTATTGATCAATTCATCAGAGAATTACCAGAGAAAAAGGTCAACAAAGTACTAGCGAAAGAATTCAATGTGGGTATCCATTTCTGTTGTACATCATGTATGATACATCTAACGAATTTGATACCGTTTGTTTTTATTCTCAAATTAATTGTACTATTTAATGATAATGAAAAAAAAACTTAGAGCGTTCAAACTAATGGTAATGAAGTTTTCCACTTGATTTTGGTCAAAACCATATTACGATTTGTCTGTACATGTAAATATATCGCATCCATCAGGTAAGACG
Organism: Ostrea edulis; assembly: GCF_947568905.1. Lineage (NCBI taxonomy): Eukaryota > Metazoa > Mollusca > Bivalvia > Ostreida > Ostreidae > Ostrea > Ostrea edulis. The sequence goes on from NC_079170.1 coordinate 23,750,593, forward strand.
GCATGCACAGAAAATGTAATACTTGTACAATAACAGTGTTTTTTCTGCAATAAGGATGTATGTACACCAATCAGTATTAAGCATATACAGCTCTAAATTTTGATAAAATTCAAAATTATCTTCTTAGAATAAAATCTATGTAAAATATGTTATTCTTCTATCAAGTTTATGAATTTGGTAGCATTGGTATTTCAATCATTTGGTTTGATCACGGGATCTTCCCACTGGACTACTAGAATCTTATTCGAATGCCCTGAGGGCATCTACCAGAAAGGGAAACCGATACAAAGGAATTTATCCATGTGAGTACACATTTTGACTGAAAATTTACTATCAAAAGAAAATCTGCGAACGTATGTGCCTGTTTCATGTACATGTGGGTTTTTTTCTTCAGATGACTATAATCGTGTGAAGTTGATAAGAGAAGATTTAAATGACAGCGATGACTTTGTCAATGCATCCTACATTAATGTTAGTTCATAATTATGAAATGAACGTACATCATTCTAATATTTCCTTAATTTGCAAATGTTATAAAACAATAACACCACAAGAAGAAAATCATAACTATATTCTGAAAGCGGGATTCATCTGTTCAAAGCATATGTTTTCAGGGTCTCAACAAGGAACGAAGCTACATCGCTGCGAAAGGTACACACTTCATTTTGAAAAACGGAATTACACTTGTTAATGACAGTAATAGATAAGTTTCCTGTGTACTCATTTTAAATGCGTTAATTTGAAGGAGGCCGTTTTCAAACCTTCCTGAAACGACAAATTAATTGATAAGCACTTAATTTAGATTTAGAATAGTATGCATCTATTAATAATGGCTTATCATAATAGATTAAGAATATGTTGTTAAAATGTATGCTCAAACACTTAATATCTAGGTCCTTTCACCCCCAAGACGTTGGGGGATTTCTGGAGCGTGATCTGGCAGAACGACTCACCACGGATCGTTATGCTGACTAATCTTTACGAAGGAGACAGAGTAATTGTGCTTAACTTGAAATAATCGAATGGTTATTTGCATGATTGATGTGTTAATATGTTTTAACTTACACAATCAATGAAACAGTTTGCTTAGGTTTTTTTGTTTGTTTGTTTGTTTGGTTTTTTTTTTTTTTTTTTGGTATCAAAAGGTCTATTTTACGCAACTGTTTTACCATAGAAAGAAATGGTAGAATATATACATAAGCCAAATTGTATACACGTAAATCATTTACATAGTACCGGTATATGTTACTGGTTAAAATTCACAAAGCAGTGTCAGTAATGTAGTGGTTAGGGCGTTTGCTTTATTCCGGGAAATTCCTGGATTGACAACGCGGCAAACCTAATATTCATGATATAGGTGGTGACTGCTTCTTCGCCTAGGATTCAGCATTATCGGTCTTTCTATATGGCATTTTTGAGTGTACATTCGTGTCACGGTAGGTGGCAGTACGATAAAAAGCCCCACCACTACGATCCTGAGCGCCAAGCATTGGTCAAAATTTATGGCAATCCAATTAAAGCTGACGATATTTCTGCATATGTATACAAGTAAGAAAAATTCCCTGGAGCTCCAAACAACATTAATGCACACGAGATATTTGAGATTGTAGTTTTGTTTTCCTCCATATTATTAAATGATATAGAACACATTACCAGGTGGATGTTCACAGTTTCAAACGTCTTCGTGTTTCAGATGAAGTGTCTGAGGTACTGGTCGGACACGCTCCTGGACATCGGACCTTACGTCATCACACTGGACACTATGGACGTGTATGATCACTATGTCCTGCGATATATGACTGTTAAACATCAGGTACTTCCTTATTTCGTTATCCCTCCCTCTCCTTGTCAAAATCACAATTACATTGTATATCATCGAGTCAAAGTCACAATTACACCGGATATCATCAAGTTAAAATGACAATTACACCGCATATCATCAAGTTAAAATCACAATTACACCGCACATCATCGAGTTTGCATACTCATATTTTCACATATCATCGAGTTTGCATATTTTCATGAAGCAAAATAATGATACATACCAGCATGAAGCATTGCAGTCCATCTCCATACCCACATTATTTACACACACACACACACACACACACACACACACACACACACACACGAACCAGCGACGTACGGCACCCACCGCCTAGCAAGATTGTCAAACCAGTGCGTAAGTCCACTTGGCCACAACGACTTCCCTAAAAAGGGAAGTTTTGTTATGCTCCTAAAGCGCTACTTATACACACTGATGCAATATCACACAGTCGCTGTGTCATTCAGTGTTTAAGATATTTTATAAGGAGAGTGGATCTCTCGATGCAATTGTATAGAATATTTATATATATATATATATATATATATATATATATATATATATATATATATTAGGATGAAGAGAAGACGGTAACACAGTTCCACTTCACTACTTGGCCGGACAACTCCGTCCCAGATGATATGACGTCACTCATATACTTCCGTAACCTAGTAAGAAATAGACTGAGCATTTTAGATGGGCCAGTGGTCGTCCATTGCAGGTAAGCGAAATGAGTGTACCCGGCCGTATAGCAGTTTTATTGAAGCGAACTTCAGACCTGAAGGTGACCTACCACTATTGAGTACAAGTATTACAGCCATAATGAATCGAACGTCAAACTTACGCAAATATGCTAATATCATACATTATGTCCATCCTCACTGCTTTTAAATGTTCTTTACGGTATTTTGTTTATATTGCTTCAGGTTTGTAACTTTGGAGACTTGACTTTCAGAATTTCGAAAGTATACACTCATTCAAAAACAAGTATAAACTTATATAAGAAGATCAAGAAATTCTTCGATATCCGTTTATTGTTTTGAATACGACTGATAGACAATAGTATACATATGTAAATAGATAAAATGTCGAATTCATATATTTTAGCGCCGGGATTGGTAGAACGGGGACGTTTATCTCCCTTGATTATCTCCTGGAAGAGATCGTTATGGAGCAGACCATTGATGTCAGGGGATATGTTGCTTCTCTAAGACAGCAGCGGGTAGGATCTGTACAAACATGTGTAAGTGCTATCTCTCTTTTAACATAAAGAACGGGGTAATACCATCTAATGAATGAAACCAATATATTTGATTAATTCATTTTTTAAAAATTGTCATTCATCATATACAGGCGAGGTTTACTCCTCCCAGACACCTGATCCCACCTCTGATGTGTCCAGGGGTCCGTGTTTGCTCAACTCTCTGTTTTATATTGTTTGTAGGAGTTATGAGATTGATCACTGTTCGTTATATTCGCCTTTCATACATATGTACATAGCAATTTAATACAATGAACGTGTATGAACAACAGATTAGATATGCCTATGAACCCATTAAAGTTATTTTAGCTCTGAATATGCAATTTTTATTTTCTTGTAAAATGGGATAATATAGTAGTTTTGTATGTAAATTTAACCTTAATCATTGCTAAAATTGAAAATTAAATCTAAGATTATATCAAAATAAAGAGTTAGGTTCTATCGTATAGAATATATAAATATTCAAAACAGCAAAGCAGTTATTCCCTATTCTTCAACAATCAGAAACATTAAATGACCTCATTCAACCCACGGATATACTCCATAGCAGACGTCAACCACCGAATTTGAAAAACATTCTCACTAAAGCCAAATTTACATCAAACCCCGAAAAACCAGCAGTCTTCAAATGCGAGGATCCACGATGCGGTACTTGCCAATTTATACAAACCGGCCACTCCATAACTTTCAAAAACGGAATGAACTTCAAAGTAAATTCAACTATGACGTGTAAATCTAAAAATCTACTTTATTGTATGACGTGCCCTACATGTGGAGAAAACTATATAGGAAAAACAGGAACCAAATTGGCTGACCGTGTTCGTGTACATAAACAACGGATCAGAGATCCTACAATAAGAAACACACCGTGTAGCGGCCACTTTGATTCGTGCGGGGAAGGCAGTTTTTTTTTTTTTTTTTTCCCATTTTACAAAGTAAAAGAGGAAAATGAACAATTACGCAAAGCCAAGGAAAACTATTTCATAAAACTGTTTAAGCCGAAAGTAAAATGTTAATATTTTTACTTCATGTTATTTAACATGTATATTTTACATTGAATGTCTCCTTTAATGTACAGGAATTTAGAGGCGCTTAAAACTTATAGACGGAACTGTTTAAGATATGTCTGTATTTTTTAAAAGTGCCTAACATTAACATTATATAATGTTCTGACGTCACAATCATGACTGCATTGTGTTTAACGTTGCCCACATAACGTCACGAGGATGACGTCATAATGGAACTTGTTTACATTGTTTAAAGATCTACTGACGAGCCCGCAGGGCGAAAGCGCTATAGATAAAAGTTTGAGCATTGGATTTTATTTTTTTACTTTATATATATATATATATATATATATATATATATATATATATATATATATTAAAAGAAATAAAATAAACAGTACACAAAGTTAAAAATTTAACACAAGTGCTTTCATTTTATAATGAGGATAAAATAATTACAGATATTTTTTTACAAACACACGGACACTCACCAGTATTTACACTTTTCGTCCTCGCATCCAAGACACACAAAACGTGCCATACCTTACAACCTCGCCAGAAGAATATGTACCATCGTTAGCGAAGAACCTACCAGAGAACAACGTTTAGGGGAATTAAATAGTTATTTAGAAAAACAGAATTATCCAATCAAACTTATAAACGACGGAATCAAGAAAGCCAGAGAACTCCATAGAGAAAATCTTATCAATAAATCCAAAATCAATCCCACAACAAATTCACACATTTTACCGTTTGTTACAACATACAACCCAAGGAACTCTAATGTTACACCTATCGTTCGGCAACTCAACGACCTACTAAAAACAGATGAAAAAATGGGGAAAATTATGAAGAAATATACTTTTATCAACAGCAAGAGACAACCGAAAAATCTTAGGAGACTGTTATGTAAATCTAATTTTCAGGAAATGTCCAACAACAAAAATTTCACCGTTACCAAATGTGACGATCGGCGATGCGGAACATGCCCATACTTAAGGGAAGGAAGTTCGTTCAAATTTAACAACAAGGAATTTACGGTAAATTCAGATATGACGTGCTCCACCAAAAATTTAATTTATGTTATAACATGTGCTGGCTGTGGAAAACACTATATCGGTGAAACTGGAACTACTCTGCGAACTCGTATACGAGTTCATAAACAACACATTTCAGCACCCGAATACAGAAAAATTAAAGTTAGTGAACATATAGATGTGTGTGGCCACGGACAATTCAGTGTATTTCCGTTTTATAAACTGTATACAGAAAATACTATTTCCCGACGAGAAAAAGAAAGACACTTTATTAAGACTTTAAAACCGGCTCTCAATAGCTTACTGTGAAATATGTTTACTGTTATTATCTATGATGTCATAATATGCTTAACGTAAAATCATTTTCCCTTCATTCGTTTATGACGTCGTTATGTACGTGAAATGTTAGAACGCCTTTATGACGTCAAACCATTTCAAAACTATTTTAAAATGTAACGCCTGAGGATTATAAAATGAAAGCGCTTGCGTTAAATTTTTAACTTTGTGTACTGTTTATTCTATTTCTTTTAATATTTTATAACGGACACTGTGATTTTTTTAAAAACACAATTTGGATATATATATATATATATATATATATATATATATATATATATATATATATATATATATAAAGCACTGAAGAACCAACAACATTCAGTATTCAAAACTGTCGGATCTATATTAAATATATACAATGGTCAGGGAAAATAATTATATTAAAGACCCCCCAAAAAAAACAACACCGTACGGTTGCTCCACGAATGACTGAATGTGGGCGGAGCTTATCCATTGTCAATGTTATTTACCTGGAATTTACCTGGCCAAGAGATCAGTTGTTGTGTATATTTTTATGATATACACAGGAAATTTCTCAGGTTATTACAAATTATGCTTAGTGTCTTCATTTGTGCAAAAAACAAAATAATTAAAATTTCTACCTACATGCATACCGCATTTCTATTTCCCGTAAACCTTCAAACTTGGTCATATTTATGTATTGCAAATGAAAGGTTTGGCCCATTTCTAAACCTTTGCTTTTTAAAACTTCTAATTAAATTGTTATATATCGTATATAAATAATTTCCTAAATATAATATTACCCGGCGTGTCCTGGGAGTTCACGGTGTCGTGGGTATAGTAGGTAAAATATCCATGTTTCGAGAGAATGAATAAATCCAAGTAGATATGTGTACATGTACAACCAAATGAATAATGGTCAAGATACCCCTCAATATGGGCTGTCTGTAGGGTTTCTGTAGCTGTAGTGTTTGCGTAATGGTGGTATCCCAAACAGAAGCTGACACGAAGTCCCCTCTCTCTCTCTCTCTCTCTCTCTCTCTCTCTCTCTCTCTCTCTCTCTCTCTCTAGGGTTTCTGTGGACGTAGTGTTTGTGTAACGATGGTATCCCAAACAGAAGCTGACACGAAGTATACCCCCTCCTCTCTCTCTTTTTAGGGTTTCTGTGGACGTAGTGTTTGTGTAACGATGGTATCCCAAACAAAAGCTGACACATAGCCAGTCTACCCCCTTTCTCTCTCTCTCTCCCTTACTCTCAATCATTGACTAAATGAGTAATTATTGTCATACGTATGCAACACTATTGCCATGCCATATTATTTCACCTATATTATTGCTACAGTTTTACACATCTCTCTCTCTCTCTCTCTCTCTCTCTCTCTCTCTCTCTCTATCTCTCTCTCTCTCTCTCTCTCTTTATAAACATAAAACCGTGATAAATTATAAATAGCTCAACATCTCTCACTCTCTCTCTCTATAAATATAAAGCCGTGATAAATTATAAATAGAAATATCTCAGTAACTCTCTCTCTCTCTCTCTCTCTCTCTCTCTCTCTCTCTCTCTCTCTCTCTCTCTCTCTCAATATAAAGCCGTGATAAATTATAAATAGAAATATCTCAATAACTTATTTATGCTTTTTTACTGTTGTTTGATTTCTGAATGTGTAATTTATAATCCATGTGGTATCTCAAACAGAAGCATTTTTTAAACTGCTGTAACAGTTTTACGCATGGGCAATATAACCATTATACATGTTGATGTGCTGCGCCAATAAAGAATTGTTCATGTTTTTATAAATATAAAGCCACAATAAATAATTAATAAAAAATATTCCAATAACTTATGTTTGTTTGTTTGTTTTTGTTTTTTTATTATTATTATTGTTTGATTTCTGATTGTTTAATCTATAATACATGCATAAAGATGGAGAGAGAAAATACAATGATAAATTGCATTGTATAGGGGACGTTAGAAATTAAAATATTCTAGGTGCGAGTCAATGCTATCAAAACTCAGGTATACTGGGGCTTTCTTCGAGATCTGAAGACTGCCGGTCATCATTAGCCATGATTGTTATCAAAACATCTTTCTCAGGTAGCTGTAGACCACGGTCTCTGCAAACGTCAATCAATCTAAGCTCTATTGTTAAAAGTTTGATTGACCAGCGTCTTATCATTGATCGCGACACAGGTAAAATTTGGGGGCGTTAACTTAAAGTTGGGTCTTTAAGCACTAGAATGACCAAGGGCATGAACAATTGCAATTGTCAAATGCCGTTCATTTTCGAGGAGGTACCATCAACTGGAAACCCACTGGAAATGGAAATGAGGTTTGGTTCGATTCCTTATTTAATACATGCAATTATCAAGTGTCATTTCTTCTATTTCTAGCATTCTGTTTAACTGCCGCCGGCCTTTGGACATTTTTGTTTCATTCTTCTTTCGTATTTGATGTTATAGTCAAAATATGAAGTCCTTGTCTTTTGATACAATTACGTAAGATTTCATGTCTTTTGAACTAAGTCCTATGTACAACTTAAATATACATGTCACGTGATACAGATAACTCGATGTACTGGTTCATCCCGATTCCATACGACTCGACCCTTCTTTTTAAATTACGGTTTAGGTTTTGTAGCAGGAAAGTCTAGTTTATCATTAAATCAAAAGACTACATTGCATATATATATATATATATATATATATATATATATATATATATATATATAAAGCACTAGAATGACCAACGTCATCAACAATTGGAATTGTCAAATTTTCGGGACAACCTGTTCCTTCGTCAGGACGGAAAAGGATTACATTATGGAGAAAACACAAATATAATTAACAATAAGCACTAAAGCTACACTACAAAACTAGCTAAACACTTTTCCAGCGGATTACATGTTGCAGGCTCTGTATCACGTGACATGTACATTTAGGACTATAACATCAAAGGCATCGTTTGTGTTTTCTCCATAATGTAATCCTTTTCCGTCCTGACGAAAGGACAGGTTGTCCCGAAAATTTGACAATTCCAATTGTTGATGACGTTGGTCATTCTAGTGCTTTATATATATATATATATATATATATATATATATATATATATATATATATATATATATATATATATGCAATGTAGTCTTTTGATTTAATGATAAACTAGACTTTCCTGCTACAAAACCTAAACCGTAATTTAAAAAGAAGGGTCGAGTCGTATGGAATCGGGATGAACCAGTACATCGAGTTATCTGTATCACGTGACATGTATATTTAAGTTGTACATAGGACTTAGTTCAAAAGACATGGAATCTTACGTAATTGTATCAAAAGACAAGGACTTCATATTTTGACTATAACATCAAATACGAAAGAAGAATGAAACAAAAATGTCCAAAGGCCGGCGGCAGTTAAACAGAATGCTAGAAATAGAAGAAATGACACTTGATAATTGCATGTATTAAATAAGGAATCGAACCAAACCTCATTTCCATTTCCAGTGGGTTTCCAGTTGATGGTACCTCCTCGAAAATGAACGGCAACTACAGATAATGACTGGGTAAAAATATGGAGTGGCAATGCCCAAAGCCAAAGAAATTTCATTTTGTTTTGATGTCGCTGTTTCGGAATGGCGTTATATAACGTCTGGAATTCTGGAATTTTTATGCGGTTAAAGACATCGTAAAGCCGGAAAACTTGTAATGAACGTGCATAGTGTCAATATTTAGTCAAATAAAATTCTGACTGTGACAATTTACACGATCTATTCAGGGTACGGAATACTTGACATAAATTTTATTCAAAGCAAAAGTTCAAGGAATTCATGACGACTTCCCTCTCATCATTGCTATATATATCGTTTTGATGGGAGACACACTTAGGGATTGTTTTTTTCAAACTCAATTACGGAAATATAATTCTCAAATATAGATACATGCATATGAATAATCTATATTTCAATGATGCATGCTTTTTATGTATGATATATAATTTGTAGTCACATAATCATAGTATAAAATCTTAAAACGTTACGCTGTACTTAATGGCATCGTTAGTTAAACATGAACATAAACATAAGCGAGAAACAAACATCTATTTCATCTTAAGGTATGTCTTTACACGTGACAGATCTTAAAATTTACAGAGGACATCCGGTATGCTCGATACCAAACACTTCTGTGTATCTGTCATTATCGCTGAAATAATTACCATTTACTCCATCTAATTATTGTGCTTTGCCAATTCAATATTTAACGCAATCGATTGTGTTCCCCTTATGCGATTATTTAGTTCATAGACGTTATTGAAATTGTGTTAGATTAATATTCTTTCGCCTGGAAACGAAATTGATTTGTCGTACTTAAATCAACAAGGTGTTCAGTTTTGTTGACGGTGATTCGAAAGGAAAATTCAAAGAGGAAGTTTCATTTCAAGATAGTTCGTTTTTCCCTATACAAAAAACAAGGGAAGTTGTCCAAATTGAAATAAAAAAAGGCAAATCGTTATTTTTTATTTTGGTTAGATTTTTAATTGGAGGGAGTGCAAAACCCGTATAATATACCTCTAATTCAGTCACTGTTACAGTAATCTTATGTGACATATCAACATTTTTATTCGACAATGGTCTCATTAAAGAAATCTGGGACTGACACAATCGTAACAACTCGGCCATTTCCGTAACCGACAAATAACGATTGGGACTGACAAAGTATTTGGAGAAAGAACAATCACTACCTATTTATGCGTCTTATGTGTGACGTCATCACGAAGTCAATGGCTGCCAGCGGCGTAGCTTTGGGAAGATTAGTGTGGAGACAAAAAGGGCAGGGAGTTTGGGGGGCCCCAATGGGTCCAGGGCAAAGCCCGGGGGGGGGGGGGGGGGGCAAGGGGCGAAGCCCTCGGAAGCTGGTGCATTTTAGACAATTAAGAAAAGGTATTTTCAAAGTCTCCAATACACATTTTCTTTAATTTTAAACACAGGTACATGGGGTAAGGACATCGTAACTTCTTACAATTTAAAAAAACTCAACCGATTATCAATTAATTTTACTGCAATTTTTTTTAATTGTGAGACGTTTTATATTCTTTTTATAACCACTAAATTAGATGTGTTTTTGAATTCCGTGAAAGCTTAATTAAAACTACTAAAATTCGATATATTTAAAATGAAAGAAGATACAATCGAATTTTAGTAGTTTTAAATAAAGCTTTGACTTTGAATTATTTCATTTTTACCGCAATAATATGGAAACACGTGCTTCTGTGCTTCATAGAAAGCTACGCCACTGGCTGCTCAAACACCGAGCCACCGTATACAAGACTGTTAACAAAAAGGGGGGGGGGTGCTGTTGCAACCCAGGTTTCAACTTCTCCGCTCAGAATAGAAGGGGGATGCGAAGACCCCCAAAAGGCAACAATGACAATTGTTGTTAACAATGTTCAACTAAAAAGGGGGTGGGGTGAAATCCACTCAGCCTCTCTCTAGATCTGCCACAGACATACTACCAGGTAGTGGCACCTAAAGTATGGATACTACCAGGGGCAGATCCAGGAATGGCGGTTATAGGGGGCGCAATTTTATGAGGCATGTGGTCTGGGGACCGCCTTAAGGCCCCCAGTGGATCCAGGGAGAATCACTGGTAAGGGCCCAGGGGGACGAAGCCGCCAGAAGCTCTTGGATTTTACAGATTTTATAAGGCTTGAAATACGTCTCCTATGTAGTCATTTTTACTATATTCTGTCATTTTTGATAATGTGAAATTAATAAAATGACGCAAATTTTAAGGTTTATGAAAAAAAAATGTAAGTTTTCCAATAAGGGGGGGGGGGGGTGCACACTCTAAAATTTTCAAACTAAGGGTAAATTGTGGTCTCTTGTTTAGAAAGATGTAAAAGATAAAAGAAGCTATAATTTCTTCCACTTTTGAAAAATTAATGTCAAAATCTTTCGATTTATTCCCTTAAATCCGCCACTGACTGCTAAAATATGTTATGCCGGTAGAAGGCCAGTCTCTAAAGCGTACAAAATGCGTGCTCAACGATTAAACATCAATCGAAATTGGAATAAGATAGGCAGGGAATCCACACATTTCGGAGGTTTTATCACCGCAAAAAATCAGAAAGAGGGAGTAGGGTAGTAGGCTTAGAATCCATACTTCCGGCATGATCATACTGTTAGTTTGTAAATGAAATAGTTCGATAATTCTATGATAATAGTCTAGCGATGTTATGAGAACCTACAAAATAATAATTGGAAAATACGTATTTCATTTTCTCTTTTTTCTCCCATCACCATGGTTATTTTTGTTGTTGTAACGTTTTGGTGTTCGTTTATGTACTAAACTAAACAGAATACTCAAATATAATCATCATGAAATAAATTCTTAAATTAGTTTGAAAAGAAGATAATGTACAAATTATCTCCATATAACAAACTCTAATGGCCAGTTGCGTATTTTGAATTTCTACATAGGATCAACAGCGAGAAAACTATTAACTTTTTTCTTCTTTGAAATTGTGGATAGAGTGGACAGATTGGAATTATAAGAATTAAACTTTCTTTGAGGAAGAATATATCGATGTGAAAAACTTTGGACATTTTACTCACAAACTGGTTAAAAGTACAATATCAAAAATTTCAATGGGCACTCACAGTGTAACACTGGCATTTGTTATACTAGACACAGCTAGTGTAAAGAGATTCGGCTCTTGGTACATATTTAGCTGTTTAACATAGTACGAATCAAAAATCGTTAGAACTGATCTGATGCACAACTTTACAGACTATTCTTTTATTGAGTGGGGGAGAGGGGGTGCACAATTGCATTGTTATACAATTTGGTTACGGTTTGTAGTAACTGCGGATATATAGCTCTCTGAAAAAATATTTCTTTAATTTTTTTTAAACGGCAATCCAAGCACACTACGATATAAGGTCTCAACCTAAAGGAAATCGAAGGTTTTTATAAGGGGTAGATCTGTCGCTCACTGTTTCGTCACAATATTTTTTCAGAGAGCTACAGTTCTGCAGCTAGTCTCAACCGTGCGCATTTTTGACTGCGCCGTAAATTGAAGGTTTTTATAAGGGGTGGGATCTATGGAGCGCCAAATTAACATAAACTCAAATAATTGAAGATATCTTCAATTATTTGAAGATATCATCAATTCATTTGATGTGTGCAACAATTTAATTAAAGATATCTTCAAATACTTAATGATATCTTCAATTCTGAATTATTGCGCGCATTAATTGAATTGATGATAGCATTAATTCTTCAGCTGGATTGATGCGCGTTTTAATTGAATTAATGATCTCTTTAAATGAGTTAATGATATCAACAATTGAATTGATGCGCACTACAATTCAATTGAAGAGAGCAATAATTGATGTAATGCGCGCATGAAATCGATTGATAAGAGCGATAATTGATTTGATGCGCGCATTAATTCATTTGATGAGAGTAATAATTGATATAATATGCGTATTAATTCAATTATTGCTCTCTTCAATTGAATTAATGGTATCTTTAATTCATTTGAAGAGAGCAATAATTCTTTTAGAGAGAGCAACTATGATTAAAGATATCTTCAATTCAACATATCCACAATTGAATTAATGATCTCTTTAATTGAATTGCTGCTCTCTTTAAAAGAATCAATGCATGATGCGCGCACTAATTCCTTATACAAAAGCATTGTAAATAATTAAATTCACTTGATTTAAAGAGATATCAAAGTATTTATACCGAGCTCTAAATTAATTGTTGCGAGCAATATTTCTACGAAATCGATGCTTTCATCAATTGAATTGAAGAGAGCAATAATTGAATTAATGTGCGCATCAAATCTAGTATTGCTCTCATTAATTCAATTGGTCCTCTCACCAATTGAATTGAAGAGAGCAATAATTGAATTAATACGCGCATTAAATCAATTATTGTTCTCATTAATTCGATTCATGCGCGCATTAATTCAATTGATGAGAGCAATAATTGAATTAAAGCGCGCATTAATTCATAGGATGAGAGCAATAATTGATTGAATGCGTACATTCATTCAATTAAAGAGAACAATAATTGAATTGATGATATCTTCAAATAATTGAAGATATCAATTATTTGAGTTTATGTTAATGTGGCGCTCCATGGGGATTGGTAGCTCTCTGGTCTGTCCCAATACTTTCTCAGAGAGCTACAGATCTTCAGCTAAGTGTGTATATGTTTGAGAGAAGGCGTTAAATGTAGAGTCTGGGAAATGAGGTATAGAATCCCATTCGTCAAACAAAACCGGTATTGTGTAGCATGATGGTAAGAAGTTATCATTTGAATTAAAGACTTAATAAATCTTGTTCGAATGTTCTATGCCTGCACCTGCAAGAGATCTAATTCATTCTGGCAGGAAGGGGGGGGGGGTCAACGCATTGGTCAATTAAAAGATCAATTGAATGATGAAATCCTACTGGAATCAATTATAATAGGTTTTTACCTGTTGGATTGAGGTGGGTTGTGGCATTATTCGTTATATATGATATATTGTCAATTATAATCTTTAATCACATCTTTGATCGACAATTAGAATACACAAGGCGACAGCTGTCTCGAGACTTTTCATTGCCTATAGTATGGTGCAAACTTACGAATCCATTTAATTTCTCTTCCAGTAAGGTACACGCGTCTTTGTACATGCATAACTGAGGCTCGTTTGTAAATGAAACAAAATGGAAAAAAATGAATAAATGAATAAAAAAAGGTCGATAACTCCATTATGGCTATTAATTCGAACTTATGCGTACAGAATCTATTTCCCCCTGTTTAACACTTCATCAAAATCACCTATGTTGTTGCTAGAAGATAGGATATATACAATTATGACAGTAATATTCTTGAATGGTGTATTGAATAAGAGAGTGCACATAATATTAAATTAATTGTAATAAAACAAACACTTGATACTGTATCGATTGACCTATATATTCTCCATGTCCAGAATTTATCTCTATGGACAAATTGCGAGCAGAATACAACACATTCGCTCACCTGACAAAAAGTCAGCACTATATTAATTTTGAAACCTGCTATAGCAGGTAAATACTAAAAATGGAAGTGAAAATTAAAGTATTGTATACTTAACAGTTACGATTTCCTAACGTGTGGTGATCGAGACAGAATGAAAAAAAGGGAAAACTATAATGAACAGTGATTATTCTTATCTAATAACTCTAATAAACAATCCAAAATTACGTCACGCAAGCACGGATACTTGGACACACCAGAGGTGGGATCAGGTGCCAAAGAGAAGTAAGCATCTCCTGTCAACCGGTCACACCCGTCGAGAGCCCTATATTTTGATCAAGTAAACTGAGTTATCCGTTGTAAATATTAGAATACAAGAACGGTCTAACAATTGGTGTGAATCACGCATTAGACTCGCATGTAATTACAGGTTGTATTTGCAAATTAAATCACTATAACGATTAGAGTAGTTAAAAAAAATGCTGTCTCAAACGAGATTGTTCAAACCCTTGTAACACCAACTTATTTATTGGTAGCCTGTCTCGATTTGAAAATTCATCATACGCAGAGCATGTTTTCGAGTATCGAATGAACACCATATGCAGATGATAATGGAATATCGGTACACATATATGGGAAGGTGACAGTGGCGAAGCTGAAGTATCCCGTTTGACGTAAGATTGTGTTGTTAGTTTGTCTTCAACGTCTGCGGAAAACATCAATCAATCAATCAATCGACGTCTATGTTCCATAAAATGTAGACAGAGTCACGACTGGTTTAACTGGGGATTCCGACAAAAATGAAAGTAGAATATATATATATATATATATATATATATATATATATATATATATATATATATATATATATATATCTTGAACTTTTGAAACAAGTTGTTAATAATTAAGGATTTTCATGTATATAAAAACTGTGTCTAGATATCCCTAAAATGTTATGTACACAAGCAAATGTTTAGGAGTGGAAGTTGTGAAAAGTACCTAAAAGTTCAAGTACTATTTACCCAGAGTTCCGTGCTCTACTCGCACTATACTGTAAGTAAAATTTGTGTAACACGCCCTCTAGTGAGAGAATGGATCAAGTGCTGGACCCCTCTTTCACAAATTCCTGGATCCGCCTATGCAAAACTGTATACATATATCACCAATTCACATTATCAATCAGTAAAGAGTTAATTTCCCAAAACCTTGGGTAAAGTGAGATCTTCTAGATGTTCAGTATTTGTCCTTCATCTCTCGTTTTTTGATAACTTACCGCAGTGTTCATTTTTGTTTTAGAATATAAAACAACTTGGTCTATTTCAACCAAACTTGGTACATACTATTGATTAGTTGATTAACATAGACGGTGACTCTTACTTCGCCAAACGCTCGGCGTTGGAAGTAAAAGCTACTTATCCTTAGACATGAGCTTAAGTAAAGGCCCATGGGCCACAACGCTCAACTGAGTAATAATAGCCACGTCAAACCTCAGCATTAAAAAGAAAAAGATTTTTTTCTTCAAATAATTGAATCCATGCAAATTGGGAATGTTTTCACAATGATGTGATTAGTATGGCCCTTCGACTCATCGGAAAGAAATTTCTTATATAGTAGTACATTTTCATGTAAAAGTTTGAATCCTCAATACCTTTGTTCAACCATTGTCTCCGGGGGCATGGTTTGATCAAACATGAATCCGCACTATGATGGAATGCTTGCATTTTAACATGACGTATCATTATCAGTGATTGTTAAGAAGGCTTTTAAAAATATGTTTTATATGTATTCCCACATACAATATTGTGATTCGTATCGTGGTTCTGGAGAATAAGATTCCAATCCTCCATAAATTCCCAGTTAAACATATAAAATTGTATCCCTACCGTGGATCAAACCTACCCTTGGGGTACTAATTTTATCAAACTTGAGTCCACGCTAACTGTAGATGTTTGCAAACTAATATGACTCATTCTGATATTGAAACCACGATTTTTAAAGTTTTTCTCCTATTGATTATTATGCAAAACGTTGATCCCATACTTAGGCCCTCCTCCGCCCTCTTATGATTTGAAGAATTTTAAATCTGAATTGCCTGAGAATATTTGCTGTTTTTGAGACGAATTGTGTTGTTGTTGCTTTTTTAGATATGATCTTCATATTAAGTTTGATCTTTTCTGATCTAGTGGTTCTTTAGAAGAATATTCTTAGATATTCTTCACATTTTTCGCATTTTCTTGATTACCTACCTCGGGAGGAGAAATGGTCCTTTAGTTGAATAAACGAAAATTCCCTTCAACCAAGGAATCAGTTGTACATAGGGAGGGGGTGTTACTGGTTAAGATTTCATTTCACTTTAAAGTTGATTATGGCATCGTTTGACTTGAATCACGTAAAATACAGGGTCATATGCAATCTATACTCATAGCTTTCATTTAATTTAAACAATATTTTATCATGTATAAACATATATTCATATATTCGATCGGTAATTAAAATAAACGTAGTCTTCAACAGCTGTATCGAGGCTTTTTCCTTGCCTATAGTATGATACAAACTTACGAATCCAGTTTAAAATTTCTCATCCAGAAAAGTGTATGCGTGTGGTTGTATTTGCGTAACTGAGGTTCTTTTGTCCAAGTTTAAAAAGATGTTCGATAACTCCAGGATGGGTAAACAAGCGAACTTATGCACACGAAAATCATCTCAGCCTCTTTCACCCTTAATTATGATCTTTTTCATTGTTGCTAGAATATAAAATTTATATAATCACTACATAAGTATTCTTGAATGTAATATCAAAGAAGAGAATGTACGAAGAATCAAATTGGTTGTATAAAACGAACACTTTTTATTGTATCAATAGTCTTGTATAGTGTCCATTTCTCTTTGAAAATTTACAGACAGACAAATGTTGATCATAATAAAAACATTCGCTCACCTGACATAAAGTCAGAACGAAAGTTTTAATTTTGGAACCTGCTGAAGCAGGCGATACACAAAATAAAAATGACATATACTTTAACGTTATGTATCATCCAGACCAACTTGTGATGATCGTATTCTTTACCTATGTTAGAAAGTATAAAATCAGAAATTTCCGAATGAAGGCTTATCATACCATTGGACCCAGTTTTGAGAAGATTTTTAAACATCCTACACAATATTTGGCGTTTTCTTGATTATCTCCCTTGGAAAGATATGATCCTTCATTGACCCAGTGGTTCTGAAGAAGACGATAAAATTAAATCGAGGCAAGCTACTGACAAACAAGTTGATGATACAGGGGTTTCAACATCCTCGTTTAAAGTCAGTATTTTGCAAATTCTATGGTCGTTATAACGATTTAGTTTGCCAATACAACCTATCATTGGGTCAAATGCTGTCTGACGTGTTTCATACCGAATGATAGACCGCTCTTGGCACACTGATTTTGACTACAGATAACTCTGTTTACCTGATCAAGATACAGGGCTTACGGCGGGTGTGACCGGTCGACAGGGGATGCTTACCACAGGCATTTGTTTCTGTAAATAACTTACGACCTCTGTATACTAATATTATTAGTATACAGAGGTCGTAAGGTATTTACAGAAACAAGTCTCTGTGATGCTTACTCCTCCTAGGCACCTGATCTCACCTCTGTTGTGTCCAGGGGTTCGGGCATATTTTTCGACAGAATTAATGATAGAGATGGAGTTCTGTCACCAATTGAAAGACAACATCATGCATTATATATCGTCACGTTATTTCTAGCTTAAATTCACAAATACCTTCCCGTGTCAACTATCTTCATACAAAGAACGTTTTGTACATCACGTAATGAGGGAACCACGGAGGATGAAAACAGTTTCTGATTCATTATAGATCTTTCGAAAATCATACAGAAACTTTCTTTCAGAATATGAATGTAGACAAAAATGAAGAAGTAAACACTAATCTAAACACTTTAATGAACATAATGAAAGACAGACTACAAATTTTCTTATTATACTGTTTCAAGCAAGAAAACAGCATTTTTACAAATAATTTAACATGCGCCACACATGTACATATTGCTATATAAAAGTGACTTATAGATGAAATGGGCCAGATGTAGCTGATTTAATTACCATATACTGTATATGATTATGTAATATTAAAAATACACATGTCGCTATATTAAACGATTTATGTTTTCTTTTTAGTTCTCACAAGTTTATTGTTATTTCGGATTTCCAATATTTCGGCTTGAGCATCACTGAAGAGATATTATTTGTCGAAATGCGCATCTGGTGCATCAAACTTGGTACCGTATAAGTTTTACATTACTGTAAGTACTAAATATCAATGAAATACAACGTCAGAATTGTATCTAGTGATGAACCCATTATAGACAACAAAACAGTAAAATGATGTAAGTAACACGAAAATGAAGCTGTTATAACTATCAATCAACAAACAAATGCAGTTTTGTTTACAATAAAATCAATTACAATTAATTATAACGAATCATGTACACAGTTGTATGTAGTAACGCGATAATGAATGAAGATAACCTTTGACCTAGATGTTTTACTGACTTTGTGCAGTTTACGTAAAGCGGATAATAAGAAGTGTAAACTGCACCATGTTTGGTTATATCGTAACGCATAGGTCAAAATCAGCTTCATTCCTTATAACAATGCAAAATAACAGAGAATATGTTTAGGCTACATATGTGGACCTAACTTAACTTCACAGCGCAAGATCGACTTTGAAGTCGTTCCGACAGAATGTACCAGAAAATTTAGATATATGTTAGGGTTGGGGTTGCTCAACTCTCTATTTTGGATTCCTGAAAGGAGTTATGAGATTGATCACTGTTCGTTATCTTCACCTTTATAGGAGTTATGATATTGATCACTGTTCGTTATCTACACCTTTATAGGAGTTATGAGATTGATCACTGTTCGTTATCTACACCCTTATAGGAGTTATGAGATTGATCACTGTTCGTCATCTCTACCTCTCATCTGACATCACATAAGAATGTCATGTAGGCCTACTAGAAAATGCGAATTTAAATGATACAAGTTTTGATCTACATTATATTTTACCATAGCATTCAGCATTGTCTAACTCTCAATCAAATCCGAAACAGTAAAATATGTAAGCAATTCACAGATAGCAATCCACATAGGCATACATGTCAATCGATGTGACGTGACGTCATCTGGTACATTTAACAACAGATGACGCATGTTGTGCTTTAATAGGTGGATCAAGCAATCCCCCAAATAAAAATATATTTTAAACTGAAACAGCTATATTTGAAAATACTTGATATACCATTATTTTGCTTATAATATTGTTGTATTGAATGTTTACCGTTATTGTTTTGCAAAAAATAGATCTATATATTTCCTTTGAAATCATGAAGAAAATGTTGTCAAACAAAAAGTATTTTAGTGTACACGTTTAGTTCCGTTGATTTTCAATTTCATAGACCACCTTAACAGTGCTGCATGGTATCAGTACACGGGTGGTCATGGTAACGTGTCCCCATACCAAGTTACATTATACAATACAAACTTAAATTTAAATGTTTTTCCGTGTGATCAGCTTCATCAAAGTGCGTGTTACAAGTAAAATTACATAGACAGACAGACACTCTGTGTGTGTGTGTGTGTGTGTGTGTGTGTGTGTGTGTGTGTGTGTGTGTGTGTGTGTGTGTGTGTGTGTGTGTCTGTAAACACATATTACAATCAATACATCCAAATGGTCCTTATACAGAATACCTAACATGTTTCAATCCACGATTATATCCATAAAAATTACTGCATATTCTTTGATATGGCTGACA
This sequence comes from Ostrea edulis, assembly GCF_947568905.1. NCBI lineage: Eukaryota > Metazoa > Mollusca > Bivalvia > Ostreida > Ostreidae > Ostrea > Ostrea edulis. Next base: position 23,770,855 of record NC_079170.1, read on the forward strand.
ACTGATAATGCTGATAAAAAGTCTTCATCACGGTGTCCAAGATTCAAAATTTCTGATATGGTAGTCTACCTTTGAATCTAAAATAGAATAAGGTGTTATCAGTAAGGTATGGCGATAAAAAATGGAAATTAATTACATTATTGCATTTAAAAAGTCAACCAGTTAAACATATATCTACTCACATAACTCTTGTTTGAACATCCGGTTTACCGATGTTGATAAGATTTGACAACCTAAATATGAAAGAAACATCACAAAAGATTTGGGAACTGTGTTGAAATTGCCTAATTGCACAGGTTATTATATCGTTTGGATTCGAATTTTCTATTAAAGAAAATAATAAATATAGGGTGTCCAAGGGAGCACTGCCAGCAGCCAGGTAAATGTCTAGTAAAAGTAAGAATAATTTTTTTTCTGAATTGAGTTGGGAAATATCCGGAATTTCTGGATGAAATTTGGTTATAATGTAAAATGGTTATGTATGAATACAGAGTAGAATTGGCTTGTTGTTTTTTTTATCGGCGATCTTAGGTACCCTAGAATTAGATTTCTCTACCTTTAGAAATTTTAACCAAAGCGATATAATAGCCTGTGCACATTTACAAAATAACATTAAAAATTGATTTCTGATTTATAGAGGTTCATACCAAGTGTCGTCAACCTTCCTGTATTTTCGCCGTTTCACTAAGAATATGACACTGGAGATTGCTAACAGGTTAAATAAAGCAATACTAGAGACGATTAGGGCCACTTTCCATATAATCAGCTTGCAGTAGTAGGCATTCACACGGTCCTCACAGTCAAAGAAAACGGAACAAGGACTCGAGGCGCATTCATCAATGTCTGTCAGAAAAAGCAAAAATTGTGATATATTTACACGTATATTTATGATTACTCAGATTTATATATAGTTCATCTTTCAGATCTAAAATGAATGACTTTTAAAATGCAATACTGTATTTCAGGGAGTAAAAATAGAAACAACAAGATGTGTTCGTGAAACACAAATGCCCCCGATAATGGCCAATCCCGAAGATGGCCAAGGTCACAAGGACACATATCTTGGTACCAGTAGAAAGATCTTGTCACAAGAATTAAATGCTCATGTACAATATGAAAGCTATAATATTTACAATTTAGAAGTTATGACCAATGTCAATTTAAAAAAAAAAGTAGATCAAATGTCAAGGTCAAGGTTTAGTACCTACGGAAAGGTCTTGTAACAAGGAATACTCAAGTGGAATATCAAAGCTCTAGCATTCACTGTTCAAAAGTTATTAGAAAGGTTAAAGTTTTCAAAAAGTAGCTCAAACTCCAAGGTCAAGGTCACAGGGTCAAACGTGTTGGTACCCACGGAAAGGTTTTGTCATAAGGAATATACATGTAAAATATCAAAGCTCTATCACTTACTGTTCAAAAGTTATTAGCAAGGTTAAAGTTTCAGACAGAATTGCAGAATGACAGACAGGTCAAAAACAATATGCCCCCGATCTTCGATCTCGGGGGCATAAACATTAGTATTCCTTTCTCAACTACCGTATAGTTAGCCTAGGAGTCTTAGTGCATGTATGCGCCTTGAAAACATTATAAATGGTAAGTAGTACAATATATGGAATACCAATTTGACATAACGTTCCGGTGAATCCAGCTTGACAGGAACAAGTGAATTGGTTCACAAGATCGTTACAGGTACCCATATTTAGACAAGGATTACTGGCACATTCATTGATATCTGAAAGCAACAACCATGTTACTGTATGAATATTTCATGGAATATATTGATTCTAACTGGTAACTTCAATTTGGAATGAAACTTAGAAAGGTGTGCAACTTGCCTATTTCACAAAGTGCACCCGTAAATCCTGGAATACATCGACACTGGCACTGGTTAATCAGATCTATACATGATCCGTTACTCTGACATGGGTGACTGACACATTCATCAATATCTGTTTACCAAATGATGGATTTGACCAATAGTAGACGATTGTCAATGCATTTACAACTTTGTACAGTACATGATTTTCTTCATATGATTACATTCGCTGGCATATTGATACTTGTTTACTATATGAATGTACTACACCAGTAACATATTTCTCAAGTTTTCAATACACTAACCAACCAAAGTAACAATTGATTTATGATCGATATTTCTTACCTGTCTGACAGACTGCATCAGTAAACCCGGGTACACAGGTACATTCAAATCGATTTATGCGATCTGCGCATGTTCCGTTATGTTGGCATGGATCACTCCGGCACTCGTCAATGTCTACAGGAAGGAAATCGATAAAGTATATGTTGTTTTCCCTTTATTGCCCTTTTTGAATAGTCTCAAGAAATGGACAGGTATCATAATTATGAGTGTTTCGTCATAATAGAGTCAATACCTTGACATATTTGAATAACTACTTATGCATAGGACATCGAATATATTGTATCGCACTGGTAACTTAAAAAAGAAACATAGAAAGGTGTGTAGATTACCTGTTTCACAGAGTATGCCCGTAAATCCTGGAACACATTGACACTGGAACTGGTTAATCAGATCTATACATGATCCGTTATTCTGACATGGGTGACTGACGCAATCATCAATATCTGTTTACCAAAAAATCAATTTCACTAATAATGATTGGTTTCCCATTGGTTTACAACAATTGATTTATGATCGATGTTTCTTACCTGTTTGACAGACTGTGTCAGTAAACCCTGGTACACAGGTACATTCAAATTGATTTATGCGATCTGCGCATGTTCCGTTATGTAAGCATGGATCACTCTGGCACTCGTCAATGTCTACATACAGAAAGGAAAATTTAGAGCGTGATTTTCATTCAACTTCCTTTTCTAAATATATTCTATGTGACGTGACGTCATCTAAATATACTCAGAAATTGTACCATATAGCAAAGAATGGCTATTTGGTTATCATGTTGCTATAGATTACTTCCGGGTCCCGTGGGGATCCGGGTTAGAATAGGTCCCCCGTACACCATTGATTGTCGTAAAAGGTGACTAAATGAGGCGGTCCTTCGGATGAGACCGCAAAGACCGAGGTGTGACACGATAAAGATCCCTCCCTGCTCAAAGGCAGTAAGCTCCGAGCATAGGCCTAAATTTTGCAGCTCTTCACTAGCAATGGCGACGTCTCTAAAATTCTCGAGCTGGACGTTAAACAATATTCAATCAATCATTATTTCAGGTAATTTTAGACATATAATTTGAATTTCCTTTACAAATATCAATGGTTTTCCATGTGTTATATACCTGTTTGACATAATATTCCAGTGAATCCACTTCTACACGAGCAGGTAAAACTATTGACATGATCATGCCAGGTCCCCTGGTTCTGACATGGTCCTTTGGCACATTCGTTAATATCTGAATAATTTACAATTGGAGAATGTTAAGGTTGCATATATTCCCTTAAAAGTTTTGATACCAATCAGGTGGAATTTTATGTTTTGTTAGTATAATGACCTACATTTCTTATTGTTCTACTGTGACTAAAAGCATGTTTATGAAAGGTTGTACAGGTTATACAAGTAGATTATGTAACTTTTCGTATAATTCTATCATACAGCGGAAGCTTACACAAGACGACTTGTTTCAAAACTACTTTCCTCAAACAATTGAATACCAACCTGTTTGACACAAGTCACCGGTGTAGCCTGGTACACAGGAACATGTGAAACACAAATGCCCCCGATAATGGCCAATTCCGAAGATGGCCAAAGTCACAAGGACACATATCTTGGTACCAGTAGAAAGATCTTGTCACAAGAATTATATGATCATGTACAATATGAAAGCTATAATATTTACAATTTAGAAGTTATGACCAATGTCAATTTAAAAAAAAAAGTAGATCAAATGTCAAGGTCAAGGTTTAGTACCTACGGAAAGGTCTTGTAACAAAGAATACTCAAGTGGAATATCAAAGCTCTAGCATTCACTGTTCAAAAGTTATTAGAAAGGTTAAAGTTTTCAAAAAGTAGCTCAAACTCCAAGGTCAAGGTCACAAGGTCAAAAGTGTTGGTACCCACGGAAAGGTTTTGTCATAAGGAATATACATGTAAAATATCAAAGCTCTATCACTTACTGTTCAAGCGTTATTAGCAAGGTTAAAGTTTTCAAAAGGTAGGTCAAACTCCTAGGTCACAGGGTCAAAAATGTTGGTAACCACGGAAAGGTTTTGTCATAAGGAATACTCATGTGAAATATCAATGCTCTATCACTTACTGTTCAAAAGTTATTAGCAAGGTTAAAGTTTCAGACAGAATTACAGAATGACAGACAGGTCAAAAACAATATGCCCCCGATCTTCGATCTCGGGGGCATAAACATTAGTATTCCTTTCTCAACTACCGTATAGTTAGCCTAGGAGTCTTAGTGCATGTATGCGCCTTGAAAACATTATAAATGGTAAGTAGTACAATATATGGAATACCAATTTGACATAACGTTCCGGTGAATCCAGCTTGACAGGAACAAGTGAATTGGTTCACAAGATCGTTACAGGTACCCATATTTAGACAAGGATTACTGGCACATTCATTGATATCTGAAAGCAACAACCATGTTACTGTATGAATATTTCATGGAATATATTGTTTCTAACTGGTAACTTCAATTTGGAATGAAATTTAGAAAGGTGTGTAGATTACCTGTTTCACAAAGTGCACCCGTAAATCCTGGAACACATTGACACTGGAACTGGTTAATCAGATCTATACATGATCCGTTATTCTGACATGGGTGACTGACACATTCATCAATATCCGTTTACTAAATGATGAATTTGACCAATAGTAGACGATTGTCAATGCATTTACAACTTTGTACAGTACATTATTTTCTTCATATGATTACATTCGCTGGCATATTGATACTTGTTTACTATATGAATGTACTACACCAGTAACATATTTCTCAAGTTTTCAATACACTAACCAACCAAAGTAACAATTGATTTATGATCGATATTTCTTACCTGTCTGACAGACTGCATCAGTAAACCCGGGTACACAGGTACATTCAAATCGATTTATGCGATCTGTGCATGTCCCGTTATGTTGGCATGGATCACTCCGGCACTCGTCAATGTCTACAGGAAGGAAATCGATAAAGTATATGTTGTTTTCCCTTTATTGCCCTTTTTGAATAGTCTCAAGAAATGGACAGGTATCATAATTATGAGTGTTTCGTCATAATAGAGTCAATACCTTGACATATGTGAATAACTACTTATGTATAGGACATCGAATATATTGTATCGCACTGGTAACTTCAAGAAGAAATCTAGAAAGGTGTGTAGATTACCTGTTTCACAGAGTATGCCCGTAAATCCTGGAACACATTGACACTGGAACTGGTTAATCAGATCTATATATGATCCGTTATTCTGACATGGGTGACTGACGCATTCATCAATATCTGTTTACCAAAAAAATCAATTTCACCAATAATGATTGGTTGCCCATTGGTTTACAATTGATTTATGATTGATATTTCTTACCTGTTTGACAGACTGCGTCAGTAAACCCTGGTACACAGGTACATTAAAATTTATTGATGCGATCTGCGCATGTTGCGTTATGTAAGCATGGATCACTCTGGCACTCGTCAATGTCTACATACAGAAAGGAAAATATAGAGCGTGATTTTCATTCAATTTCCTTTTCTAAATGTATTCGATGTGACGTGACGTCATCTAAATATACTCAGAAATTGTACCATGTAGCAACAAATGGATATTTGGTTATCATGTTGCTATAGATTGCTTCCGGGCCCCGTGGGGATCCGGGTTAGAATAGGTCCCCCATACACCATTGATTGTTGTAACCTTGACTAAATGAGGCGGTCCTTCGGATGAGACCGCAAAAACCGAGGTGTGGCACGATAAAGGTCCCTCCCTGCTCAAAGGCAGTAAGCTCGAAGCATAGGCCTAAATTTTGCAGCCCTTCACTTGCAATGGCGACGTCTCTAAAATTCTCTAGCTGGACGTTAAACAATATTTAATCAATCATTATTTCAGGTACTTTTAGACATATAATTTGAATTTCCTTTACAAATATCAATGGTTTTCCATGTGTTATATATTTGTTTGACATACTATTCCAGTGAATTCACTTCTACAAGAGCAGGTAAATCTATTGACATTATCATGACAGGTCCCCAGGTTCTGACATGGCGTTATGGCACATTTGTTAATATCTGAATAATTTACAATTGGAGAATGTTAAGGTTGTATATATTTCCTTAAAGTTTTGATTCCAATCAAGTGGAATTTTATGTTTTGTTAGTATAATGACCTACATTTCTTATTGTTCTACTGTGACTAAAAGCATGTTTATGAAAGGTTGTACAGATTATACAAGTAGATTATGTAACTTTTCGTAAAACTCTACCACACAGCGGAAGCTTACACAAGACGAATTGTTTCAAAACTACTTTCTTCAAACAATTGAATACCAACCTGTTTGACACAAGTCACAGGTGTAGTCTGGTACACAGGAACATGTGAAAGTTTGAGTCATTCCGTGTCGTATACATGTAGCCCCGTTCCTACAAAGTGAATTTACACACGGACTCGCGTCTGTCATAACAGGAAAAAAGAACTTTGAATATTAGTAAGTATTCTTCTACATAGCAATTATGATGTACCCGTAATGTATCTGGTATTCTTCCGATAAAGAACAATATGTGTTCTTAGCGTTCAATATAATATCTATCTACCTGAGCTTACTTACGGCACTCAGCTTTGACATTGATGTTGATGCATCTCGCTTCGCTTGTTTTCCTATAAAACAATATAACTATTCAAAATATGAAAAAAATATATATTCGGAATGTGTATGTGATTGCATAACTGGATGCTGAAAGAATAACACATATCCTGACAAGTTTTACAGTCGTCATTTCACAACAATGTGCAAGCGACTAATCCATTACAAGAACCACTCTGATTTGTGGGGGTATGTGTGAGGGGTATGTGTGTAGGAGTATGTGTGTGTATGTGTATGTGTGTGGGGGTATGTGTGTGTGGGGGTATGCGTGTGGGGGTATGTGTGTGGGGGTATGTGTGTGTATGTGTGTGGGATATGTGTTTGGGGGTATGTGCGTGGGGGTATGTGTGTGGGGGTATGAGTGTGGAGGTATGTGTGTGGGTGTATGTGTGGTGGGGGTATGTGTGTAGGGGAATGTGTGTGTGTGTGTGTGTGTGTGTGTGTGTGTGTGTGTGTGTGTGTGTGTGTGTGTGTGTGTGTGTGTGTGTGTGTGTGTGTTTGTAAGCCCTGTCAATTGAACCAGTGAATAAGAAGGCACACGTGTAAATCAACACGGGGTCGGCCAAAGGAACACGGAAATGGTGGTGTTCAGTTGGATTTTTATAAAAATCAGCATAAAATCATTAAATAAGTCATCTACCATCAAAATCCTGAAGTGTTTACTTAACAGGATTTATGAGATGTGTGTAACAAGTGTGTAAAGATTTAGCACTCGTCCATCTTTTTTCCTTGCGAGCATGGCTTACACACTTTCGAAGTGCGCATGCTCTGTTTTAAATGACGTCATTTGTGATATCATCATAATGGAGTTTTCCAGGGAAAGAAGTTGGCCCATCTGAGGTAAGTAAACACGGTTGAAAGAATTTTTTTGCATATTATCAATGGGCTTTTTATTACATAGACTGATTAAATGGTGTTTCATACCGATCGTGTTATGTACAAGCGACTGAGTACCCGAGTTACTGAAAATTTCGATGATAAAAGTGATCATAAATCTGCGTGAACTGTTTGGGGTTTTTTTCTTTTTGAAATATAATCTTTGCAGTTAATGTACTCTGTATACTAAGAATTCATATTGATTTTGGATAGAATTTCACAAAAAGATTTGCGCCAGGTCCTTAGGAATCAACCCCCCTACCCCACCCCCCACACGGCACATTTTTTGGATGATTGGAACGTATACCCCTTTACATCTGTCTCCCTACTTTGAAGTTTTTTCCAACGCCATGACATAAATAATAAATAGATAAATAAATAAAAATGCAAAAATAAAAAAGAAAGATGTATATGTATTCGGATTGGCATGTTCCACTTTGTCCGGGTTGAAATTCCTGAGGATGCAAATGTACATTACGCCGCACTGCTTGCAGTACGTACATGGTACAGGCGTACCGCATAGGTATGTAACTACTAAGACTATAAACCAAAGAGAATATGATATGTAAAACTATTACTCTGAATGCGTTTTACTTGTTTACAATGCAGCCTGTCGGGCTGTGGTGTCACACGCGTGGTTTACACGTGCACTTTAGGTGGCAGTGGAGGAAATTCGAACGATGTATGGATTATTGTCTCCTGATAACTTTGGCAGTTACCTTTTGCTTTCAATCTACTTTTTAAGAATAATTCAACCCTCGCTAATCATTTCCAAGCTGCATTTCGACCTTGGAAGAATGATCTTCAGCTACAATACAAAATGTTGTGTACTGAGTTTTTCTTGATTGTTTACATCTGTGATTGTTTATGTGATGTATAAACTGATCAAGCTGTACAGTGTCATGACATATAGTGGCATATATTCCATTTATATGCTTGCGCATCATTTTGTCAGAAGAAGAAATTTCTAAAATTAAGATTTTTAACATGTATATGATTATGTGTTTGTTTGATTTTAGTATAATACCTGTAGAGAATATTTCAGTAATATGAAGTGCGACACATTTAGACGCATGCATGTGGTGTTTAAAGGTCTCATCTGAAAGACCAGCAACTTTCTCTTTTGAATGCTAAATATGACGATGGAGCATTCACCTCACTACCTACATTTACACCCTAAATAAAGTACATTAGCATGGCTCGAAACCATGATTTCTTCATCATGAAGCAAATGCTCTGTTACCACTGAGCTACCAATTTTTTAACATGAATTCATATCTAAAAATTTTAAAAAAATATAACTAATTTTTTGGTTAATTCCATAAATATTATTCCTCTCTCTAGACACAATTCTGGGTAACCCCCTGCCTTTGGGGATATAAGCACATCATTTCTTTCAGAATGGGACAATGTCAGGAGAGCTTTTGTTATTTGTTATACTCTTAGTGTTGATGGCATCTATGAACAACAGAATAATGTTTTTAGATTATTATTTCTGATATTATATTTGTGAATTGTTTATGAGGGGTTGTTAAAGTTTGTGGACAAAAGGACACACTTATAAAAAATAAAAAATTAAGATAAGTAAAAAATATAGGAGATGTGTAACAAGATTGTAGATTTGAACATTTTAATTTTAATTAATTTTTATAAGTATTGATTTCAGATACATGTATGACATTGCATGCTTGATCGGGGAGGGGGGCTACAGTTAGATAATATTCTGGTCAGCACATTCGATAAACTACAGTTGTACATGGAACTCATTAAATCACTTCTTTTTCTTTCAGTGGTCTTCAACTTTTAATCTCCAAGAAGGAAATGTAATTAAAAGATGAATAAAGTATCCCTAAGAATACCAGAAGAAAGGCTGTGTTGAGAAAAACAGCCCTTCCTCAGTACCTCAGAACTAGATGATAGCCCTTGTTACTTTATGCTGAATATGACACAGTATAGAAGATCTGATCATGAAGAAGTTACACCATTGATACACTTGCCAACTGCCAAAACTACTTTCTGATAGTATGACGAGATTAGAAGATATCATGGTGTAGTCATGACACAAACTGCAAATCAAAGATTGTCTTCCCCAGAGGATGAACAGAGTGCTTCACATGGATAACATTTCCTTTTCGAGTTTTGAAATTAATAAGTATACAAAATATTTTAGGCCACATAGTCATAAAATTATTTTTTAGATTTCCATCCTTGCTTGGAAAAAAATGGGGCAGGTGGTGTATTTTTTATTTTTCAGAATATATATTTCCCGTTCATTATACTCGCATGTTGCTGTAGAGTGTAGATTACTTCATATTTTTTTTACATTGTTTTCTTTGGACAGAAAATTTTCATACAGCAATATTATAATTGTTTTTAAGTGATTTTGAAGTACATTTTCATGTAACACTGAAGTTGAACATTCTTTTGCGCTTTTTTGAATAATAGTAATTTTTAGCTCACCTGAGCTGAAAGTTTAAATGAGCTTTTCCAATCCCCTGTTGTCCGTCTGTCTGTAAACTTTCACATTTCTGACTTCTTTTTAAGAACCACTGGGCCAATTTCAACCAAACTTGACAAAAAGCATCCTTTGTGAAGGGCTTTCAAGTTTGTTCAAATAAAGGGCCACACCCCCTTTCAAAGGGAAGATATAATTACAAAATTGCAAAAATAGGGTTGGGTCATCTAAAAATTTTCTCCTGAAGAACCACTGGGCCAGAAGAGCTGATATTTACATGAAAGCTTCCTGACATAGTGTAGATTGAAGTTTGTTCAAATCATGACCCCCATAGGTAGGATGGGGCCACAATAGGGGATCAAATATTTTACATACAAATATAAAGGGAAAATCTTTAAAAATCATCTTCTCAAGAAACACTGGGCTAGGAAAGTACAAATTTACATAAAAACTTCCTGACATAGTGCAGATTCAGGTTTGTTAAAATCATGACCCCCTGGGGTAGAATGGGGCCATAAAAATCTTCTTCTCAAGAACCATTAGGGCAAAGCAGTTTACATAATTTACATGAAAGCTTCCTGACATACAGCTCTGTAGTGCAGATTCAAGTTTGTAAAAATAAAATTTCGAAAAGGTGTCGCTGTGTTTGGTGTAATTTTTGTTTGTTCTGCACAAACTTACTCACTCAGCTTGACACAGCCTAGGTGTTCATATGTAATTTTTTTATTTTTCGTAACTTAAAATGTCGTGTAGCAATGGTGGCCAGATCAAATTTTCCTTCCAATGTTATAATAGGACTAGACATGGGTATCATTTTGCATACAATTTAAAGTATGTTTTTGCATATACACATTTCTCTAATGCCTGTACACATTGAATTATTAAACACCAGGCACGTCCTCCTTTCCCCTTTACAAGCTATGTTTGTGTGGGGTTTTTTGGAGTTAGATTTTAGGTAGGAGAAATCATGGCCCCGTGAGTAGGTTGGGCCACAATACTTAAATAGGGATCAAAGTTTTAGAAGCGAATATGTAGAACAAATTTTTAAATATGGGCCAAGGTGAATCAGGTGAACGATGTGGCCCATGGGCCTCTTGTTTGAATATGCAGTGTATGCAGGATCAGGATATGCCATTGCCGTATCCGCTAATTAATGAGTCATAATTACCATCATTGTACCACAAAGCAACAGTCACTGTACTGTAGTTCTTTTGCTTAACATTATTCAATTCAGTTTGCCATCATCTTCTTCTAGTCTAAGACACGCACACTCAATAATAAAAGTTCCAAACACAGAATTGGGAAACGGCATGGTATCGCATACTTTCACATTCAATAGCATCTCTATTAATCAATTTTAACAAGGCATACATGTGCAGTCACTTGACCAAATGCATATCACACTGCAACAGTCCTTCACAACTACCACATCTTCGGGTACCCTTATAATAGAAACATGTCAAATATAACCACAACATGCCAAAATGTTAGGGTCAGTCATTGAAATGCTCTAAATGTTTGATATACAAGCCAAATATTTGTTTTCAACTTCTTTTGAAAAAAAAAGGTAGAATAAAAAACAATGGGGTGGATAATTTTGAGAGGGGTGGGCGTGGATCTGTAAATATGAAAGTCTATGTGGCCTTAAGTACAGTAAATATGAAAGCAGATCTTATTATTTAACAATTTTGTTGATCCATAATGTATTTACAGATTTTATATGATCTTATTTTGTATAATTAAAATCTTAGATGATATATGTAGAATAATTATATCATTTAGCAAAATGTAATGATTTGTAAACTATAGATACATATACATGTAGTAAATTTGTGTAACAATTAATCCATTCAACCCAAAAATGAATTTGCATATTTTAATTGATTTTTAGCTCACCTGAACCAAAGGTTCAAGTGAGCTTTTCTGATCACATTTTGTCTGTCCGTCTGTCTGTCTGTCCGTCCGTCTGTAAACTTTTCACATTTTCGACTTCTTCTCCAGAACCACTGGGCCAATTTCAACCAAACTTGGCCAAAAGCATCCTTGGGTGAAGGGCTTTCAAGTTTGTTCAAATGAAGGGCCATGTCCCTTTCAAAGGGGAGATAATCACAAAAATAGAGTGGGGTCATTTAAAAATCTTCTTTTCAAGAACCACTGGGCCAGAAGAGCTGACATTTACCTGAAAGCTTCCTGACATATTGCAGATTCATGTTTGTTCAAATCATGGCCCCCGGGGGTAGGATGGGGCCACAAGGGGGGATCAAAGTTTTACATACAAATATATACGGAAACACTTTAAAAATCTTCTTCTAAAGAACCACTAAGCCAGAAAAGCTGAGGCCAAAAATAAAAATTGATTTGTTTGATGTACTCTGACCGACCAATCAAATTTGCTCCTACCCGACCAATTTTTCCAGCAATTTAAAACTTTTGGGGGGGGGGGGTCCCTTGAAAAATAGAAAATTCTCCTTATTCTAAAAGAAAATATTACAAATTTTCATGACGTTAAAAAAACCCAAAAAAAAAACAAAAAAAACCCTACCTACCGACCCACCTTGAAAAATGCGAGTCAGAGTACATCAAACAAAAATATTTTTAATGATGGCCTGAGATTTACATGAAAGCTTCCTGACATAATGCAGATTCAAGTTTGTTCAAATCATTGGCCCCGGGGGTTGGATGGGGCCACAATAGGGGATCAAAGTTTTACATACAAATATATATGAAAAATCTTTAAAAATCTTCTTCTCAAGAACCACTGAGCCAGAAAAACTGATTTTTACATGAAAACTTTCTGACATATTGCAGATTCAAGTTTGTTCAAATCATGGCCCCCGGGGGTAGGATGGGGCCACAATTGGGGGGGGGGGGGGCATCAGTAAGCACGCCCCCTACTTCCGGTGTAATGGCAGTAACTGCAAAAATGAAGGCCATTGTGTACAATACTTCACGTTCTTCTGACCCAGGGATCGAATATTTTCCTACAATTTACAGTGGATCAAAGATAATTGTTTGATAGTGTTTTTCTTCTTTATGCATATATGACCCAGTATGTCTCTGCAGAACACAGATCTACATCTGGCATTTTCTAATGACTTAATGTTCACTATTTTCAGTGATCAATTAAGTTTTTTAAAATTAGTTTTTCAATCAAAATTAGCATAAATATAAATCTATAGCTAACCAGGGGTATGATGCATGTGACCCAAATTTGTCATTATGCAGGGGCCTATATCTATTCTACGAAGTATATTTGATGCACATTAAAGTTTGAAAATTTTAATTCAAAATATGCATTAAAACCGCTGTTTGAACAAAGCATAAGTATCATTTTAAATTTACATATGTACGTAAGTATCTTTGCTAGATATGATGTTCAAAAAGATTAATCAGTTTTTATACGCCCGTCGAAGACGGGACGTATTATAGTATAGCGTCGTCCGTCTGTCTGTCCATCTGTCCGGACCTTGTGGGCAGGATACAGACTGAACCATAAGCCCTAGGACCTTACAACTTGGTACATTTGATCACCATGATGAGAGGAAGATGTCTATTGTTTTTCAAGGTCAGAGGTCAAAGGTCAAGGTCGTAGTATCACTTTTTAGGAAAAGCTTGTGGGCAGGATACAAACCGAACCGTAAGCTTCAGGATATTATAACTTGGTTCATTTGATCACCATGATGAGAGGAAGATGCCTATTATTTTTCAAGGTCAAAGGTCAAGGTCGTAGTATCACTTTTTAGGAAAAGCTTGTGGGCAGGATACAAACCGAACTGTAAGCTCCAGGATATTGTAACTTGGTATATTTGATCATCATGATGAGAGGAAGTTGTCTATTGTTTTTCAAGGTCAAAGGTCAAGGTCGTAGTTTCACTTTGTAGGAAAACCTTGTGGGCAGGATACAAACCGAACCGTAAGCTCCAGGATATTATATCTTGGTATATTTGATCACCATGATGAGAGGAAGATGCCTGCTGTTTTTCAAGGTCAAAGGTCAAGGTCATAGTATCACTTATTAGGAAAACCTTGTGGGCAGGATACATACCGAACCGTAAGCGCCAGGATATTATAACTTGGTATATTTAATCATCATGGTGAGAGGAAGATGCCTATTGTTTTTCAAGGTCAAAGGTCAAGGTCGTAGTATCTTTTATTAGGAAAACTGTGTGGACAGGATACAAACCAAACCGTAAGCTCCAGGATATTATAACTTGGTATATTTGATCATCATGATGAGAGGAAGGTGCCTATTGTTTTTCAAGGTCAAAGGTCAAGGCCGTAGTATCTCTTATTAGGAAAACCTTGCGGGCAGGATACAAACCGAACCGTTAGCATATTTATGAAGTAGCGCATTCTAAGGCTATCCCTCTTTATATCTTGATATCCATTTCTACAAGCGTAATAATGAATTAGCTCACAAAGGACAGTGCTAACTTCACTAAAATATGAATCCCACTAAAATATGTTTTCCTTGAGCAAAATCTACGGGCATATTATGCCACGTTGGCATTGCTCTTGTTTTAATTACTGATTAGATCACCTGAGTGGGTATAAGGATTGATAAACTAAGATTTTGAATTTTTAAAAAAGCTAACAGACAGATGAAAGAGCTTGATAAATACCATAATACAGTCCATCATAACATGGGTGCATGAAAATCAGGTTCTAGAGCAGATATTAATATATTAGGTAGAACATTGATGATACGTCTGGTATATGTAAGTTGTAACACCCTCTTCATTAATACTGTGCATTTTGACAAAACAGTATATGAAGTCCAGTGGTTCCATTGAATTTGAACATATGTTGGATAAATATATAATTAGTAGTGGTAGGGAACAGGTATTGCTTGAATGTGTCTACTAGATTTCTTGTTAAAAAACCTTCACTTTAATTTCAGTCAAACATAATTTTGCATCAAAGAGAAAAAGTGGCTTTGACATAACCTAGAAAATACAATATTCATTAAAAAGAGCATGGCACCAGGATAGCTAGATGCCCATATTCCCAGCAAAATGAGCCAGTCCTAAAGAGAGTCCACTAGAGATGAAATAAAACTCATTAAAATGTATTGAGAAAAGGTATATATATACAAGTTTTGATTTGCACCTTAAGAGTATATTGATAATTTGTATTTTGACAGCCTCCAACTGAAATACAATGAAAATATTGCTGCAGTACTGTAATTATGTCTCCCCTCTTTCAGGGGAGATATATTGTTTTTGTACTTTCTGTCCGTCTGCCACAAAATCTTGTGAACACTTCTCCTATATGGCTTATCGGATAGACTTGAAACTTTGTACAATGCTTCATTGCCATTTGTAGATGTGTATATTGGTGGGACGGAAGGATCCAATTATTTTCCTAAAAGTTAATAGTAGATCAAAGAGGGGTGGAGGATGAAAAATACCTTGTCAACACTTCTCCTCCTATATGGCTTATTGGATAGATTTGAAACTTTGTACAATGCTTCATTGCCATTTGTAGATGTGCATATTGTCGGGACAGGAGGGTCCAATTATTTTTCTAAAAGTTAATAGTAGATCTGAGAGGTGTGGAGGATGTTAAAATAGCTTGTGAATACTTCTCCTATACGGCTTATCCGATAGACTTGAAATTTTGTAGAATACTTCAATGCCATTTGCGATGTGCATATTGCAGGGACAGATCAAAGATCCAAATGTTGTCCCTAATATAGTGGATTGTAGGGGTGGAGGGTGTAAAATAGTTTGTGAACCCTTCTCCTATGTGGCTTAATTATTGGAGTTCATAATGTCTATGTTCCTGTTCATGCTTTATCTTCCATACCATGTAGTACATTAAGGGGTTGGAGGTTTCATTTGGAGCACTTCCAATTTGGGGAGCTGGGGATACATTTGTTTTTCATAAAAACAATCTGAAGTTATGATATATTTGTCATAAAATGTTTATGATATCTGTATCATTTTGAATCTTTAAAAATGATAATTGATATGTGAATTAATATTTACAGCTGATCATTTGATAAACACTTACTTTGTAGAAATAGAAATTATGATTTTTATCTAATTGTACATTTCTTGCTACCTTTTACGAAGACCTTTTACTAATCACTTCTCTAAATATTTTTGCAGATTTGTCAGAATGTTATGCATCATGATCAACAGAAAAAAACTTCACAGGTAGACCAAAGCTGACATGGGATGAGATCCTAAAACGAGACCTAGAGTTTAGAGGATTGGATAGGATCAATCCACTGGGTCGCCAAGTGTGGAAGTACAAACTTCAACCTCGACAGGACAGCCAGGCCTCACCCTTGAAAAATATTAATTTGGCCTGGATAGTCAAAATGAGTGATGATGATGATATCAAGGTATGACACTGTAAGCTCAGTAAGGGTAGATGCTGGCAATGGAGCTGTTAAGCAATAAAACAAACAGGTTTAACATTGAACATGTTTATATACTTTTTTAGCTCACCTGAGCCAAAGGCTCAAATGAGCTTTTCTGATCACCTTTGCCTGTTGTCTGTCTCTCTGTAAACTTTTCACATTTTCATTTTCTTCTCCGGAGTGAACCACTGGGCCAGTTTCAATCAAACTTGGTATGCATCATCAATAGATAAAGGGTATGCAAAAATAGGGTGGGGTCATTTAAAAAACCTTTTCAAGAACCACTGGACCAGGAAAGTTGAATTCACATAAAAGGTTCCTGTTTTGTGCAAATCATGGTATCCGGGGGTAGGGTGAGGTCACAATCGAGGATCAAAGTTTTACATTCATATATAGTACAGATTCAAGTTTGTTAAAGGTCATGGCTCACAGGGGTAGAGTGGGGTCACAATAGGGGATCTAAGTTTTATATGTGAAATATATACAAGGAAAATCTTTTAAATCTTCTCCTAAAAAACTAGATGCAGAACTAAACCCAAAATCGTAGCTCTTTGAGAAGATATTGGGGCAAGTCAGAGCGCTAGATCTTCAGATGAACCCCTTATTAAAAATCTTCAATTTACGGCACAGAAAAAAAGTGCATGGTTAAGTCCCTCTATCACTGCATTCCTGCATCGCTGTCTCATGAATTTAATATTAAATAATTCCTAACATATTTCCCACTATACTTGTTTCCAAGCATACTTTCAAATATTCCTTAAACCCACATATAACCTAAAAACTCACAGCTTCAAGTGATTTTCTTTGTTGATGTAACCATGTTAGGTATACGTAGCCAGTCAATTTGAACCCCAGTTCATTTCCATACTCGTACTCATTTTGAAACATAATGTCTGTGTGAACTAATATCCCCACAAATATTTTTAGTGAAATATTTTGGATGAAATCATCCCAGTTGGGTTAAATACTTATTATTCAAAAACTGTAGGTTTGAATATTGAACTAATCTCACAGCTTTCTTAAGTTTGGTCCCCATCCACTCTAGTCTGTTTTTACGCTTAACTATTGAAATGGAGTGTAAGGGATCAGACTAGGCTTTAATAGCATTATCAATTTTCAAAAGCTTTAGAAAAATTATACAATTTTAGGTCACTTGAGTAAACTCAGATGACATATTGCTATTGGTCTGCGTCCGTTGTAGTCCGTCGATGTTAACAATTGAATATTTTTAACTAAATTCTATAACTGAAAGGTGAAGATAACGAACAGCGATCAATCTACGATTCGAATCACAGAATTCTTTTCAAATTTAGTATGAAGCACACACATTTACATTAAACCTTCCTGACATAGTGCATATTCAAGTTTGTTAAAATCATTTCCCGGGAGGTATGGTGTGGTAACAATAGGGGATCAAAGTTTTATATGCTGATATATTTAAAGGAAAAATCTTTAAAGATATCTCTTGAACTATTTAAGCTACAGCTTTCATATCTTGTATATACAATTTTTATGGCAAAACAAATCTGACCTATTCAGTGTGTCCTAAACTACATTGTGTTTAAGGTAAATCTTATACGGTACCAATTTTGATGCACCAGATGCGCATTTCGACAAATAATGTCTCTTCAGTGGTTGTCGTGGGTTCGAATCCTGCTTACACCGTTAAGTGAGAAAGTTTCCCAGTTTACTCTCGGAAGGTCAGTGGTCTCTTCCCAGGTACATTGTATCTGGGTTCTCTCTTCCACCAATAAAAACTGGGCACCACCAGATAACTGAAAAATTGTTGAGTGTGGCGGAAAACAGCTAAAACAATCAATCATATTATGTTCTTTGACCTTGTGACCCTGAACTCTGAGTTTGACCTACTTTTAAGAAAGTATAACCTATTAAGTATATCCAGGACTATTTTAGATAGGCCTTTCATGTATTGTATATAGATTACTTATGGCAAGGTCTTTCATATCATTCCAAGACCTATGACTTCATACCTTGGTCTTATCCAGAACAGCAATATCATGTTTGTCATATCTTTGTGTTATATGATTTCATTTCAGTAATGTTGTGTTCTTTAGAGGTAGGTTTGGGTCACATTATTCATGAGAATAAAGATTGATAAAATAGCATTTAAAAATCAAAACAGCAGGGCCAAGGTGACTGAGGTGAGCGATGTGGCCCCTGGGCCTCTTGTTGATTTTGATATTTGTACAGATATCGTTTGTATGAGAAATGGAACTCTTTTTTTTTCTTTTACAAATACATGTATTATCATATGGATCCATCTGTGTTGATTATTTAATCAAAGGACTACATTCAATGTATTAAATGCAAATTTATTGATATGTCTGTGGTTGAATTACTCATGTATGTATACATTTTTTTGGCACATGCAATTACATATATAATGTATATATATATACTAATTGTACATATAACATCTCCTGTAATATAATAAAATATATGACTGAGAATAAAAGACCTGCTGTTTTCATTGCTACCATGAAACATTAAAAGATTAGAATAATTCAAATATCTTAATGAATTCTGTAATATATGAATTTGATATTTGTATACAATTGCCTCACTGGTGTTCAATGTGAACTTTGGTTTATCATTTCAGTTTGCTCTTTATATCAAATCAAGATTTAAGACAAATAAGGAATTATTTCCGAAATTTGTTAATATGGTACATTGTAGTAAAATAATCAAGAGTTTATTCATATGAGATAGCTAAATTCCACATGGATAACCAGTGACTGATTCTTAATTGTCAACATTTTCACCAAACAGTTTAGAAATTACCCCGGTACATACTATTGGGGGATTATAAAATTCCTTAAAAAGTGACATATTTTTAAATATCACCTTTTCAAGGAGAAAAATCCCTTTAAGTATATGAATCCTATGAAGAAATTAAAAGAGGGGTGGCTATAGGTATATGCGACCCACCTGATCTTTATTTTTCTGCAACATATTCAAGTGTGTTTTTATCACTTGTATGGTGAGATTCATTTGTGGCAAGAGCTGTTATGATGTCTCGAGTCAGAAAGCACCAGAATCCACTAGGAATAGTTTTAGATCTATGGAGCACCAAATTAACAAACTCAAATATTTGAAGATATCTTTAATTATTTGAAGATATCAATTCATTTCATGCACGCAATCAAAGATCTCTTCAAATAATTAATATCTTCAATTCTGCATTATATATATATTGCGAGCATGAATTGAATTATTGATATCATTATTTATTCTGCTGAATTTATGCACGCAATAATTTAATTGTTGCTCTCCTCAAATGAATTATAATTTAATGATACCAACAATAGAATTAATGCATGCTACAATTCAATTGAAGAGAGCAATAATTCATGAATGCTAACATCACTTAATGTGCACAATAATTGAATTATTGCTCTCTTCTATTGAATTAATGATATCATTAATTAAATTGATGCGTGGAATAATTATTTTAGAGAGATTATCTAATTGAGATATAATCTTCAATTCAAGATATCCACAATTGAATGATTTCTTTAATTGAATTGTTGCTCTTTTAAAAAATAAAAAATGATGCGCGCATTAATTGCTTATGAAATAGCCTTGTATATATAATTAAAAAGATCCTCCATTGAATTCAAAGAGATAATCAAGTCATTCATACAGAGCTCTAAATTAATTTTTGCGAGCAATATTTCCACCACATGGATGTACGCATCAATTGAATTAATGAGAGCGATAATTGATTTGATGCGCGTATATTATTGGACTTCAATTTGAGCTTATGTAAAACATTAATAAGATTTTAAAAATCAACTTGGTGAATTTGTATTATAAAGGTCATGAGAGGACACGTCCAGTTTTTGAACAAAAACAGAAGGTAATATATTCCCTTGAATTTGCATTTGGTCATCTCTGTCCTCAGATCGGCAGGGAAAGGAGTGGGGGTCCAAATCACTTTTATGAGGGAGATTATTTCTCATTCGAAGGCGCGAATTGCCAATGTTCAGGGAATGTTTTAAATCTCTACTTGCCTTTCGAGACTGAACTAAGTTCATCAATAAAACTTACAAATATGTAACTTGAATCTTACCTTTCGTTATAATAGTTCAATTTATGCGCAATGTACCAGGTTCAATTGTCGGTGTGTTTCAGACGTGGTTAATGAGGGGCGGGGGGGGGGGGGGTGTCCAACACGTAACACGTTTAGGGAAGGGCGTAATGAGTGCCAAAGGCACGAAATCTCTAAACAAAAATATCTAAGATGAAGCAAAATCGTGATTTTTGGGGGTTCTCTATTACAATTTTGTCCTCATATTTGAAGGTGAGATGATAGTCAAAATTGACATAATGTGCATGTACATATCATAGACATGTAGATATTTTTGTAACAGTATATAAAGGAACCGGGAACAAATCCTGATTCTGAAGTTATGTTATATAAACTGGTGTTATAAACCGGATTTTCAAAGAATTTATGGTTTTTGCAACGTTTGATTAAAGTTTTCTGTAAGGTCACATCTATGTAGTTACATATATAAACAGAATGTTCATGAAAATGTTCCCTTTTAGAGTGGAATTAAGATATCGCGTAACATTTCTTTACAAAGATATCTAATTTTTATTCATGTCAAAAGTCAACAAAAAACTTAAAGTGATACAAAAAATGTATATAACTATGAATACTTGTTTTAGATCTTTTAGGCACTGTATTACAGAATTTTGATTTTATTTATACTTTTTGGTCGAATTACTACAGAGTCTGGCCCGTACAACATGCATTGGCAAACAAGGGAGTCTATAATCATAGAAGTATATATATATATATATATATATATATATATATATATATATATATATATATATATATATATAATAATAATAATAATAATGATGATTATCATAAGTTATTATTACATTAAAAGTCATCATTATGGACACTACTACCCCTCCCCCCGACCGGTCGCGGTAGCTCATTGGTAGAGAGTTCGCTTCGTAACCGGGAGGTCGTGAGTTCAAGCATCGTTCATGCGTCAAACCTAAGACGTTAAAATTGGTAGTGTTAATTGCTCCTTCGCCAAACGCTCGACATTTAGAAGTGAGAATCACGGATCTTTTGGATGTGATCTTATAAACGTATATCCCTTGTCGTACATGTAGTAGGTGTTGGCACGATATTTCAAAGAACCCTCACTGCTACGACCCTGAACCCTATCGATACATTGGATAGGTCTAAATTCGTGGTACTCCGCTTAAAGCTGGTTACGTCTCAATATGAATAAAATATTCTCGACGGGACGTAAAATATATAATCAATCATCCAATCAATACTACCCCCCCCCTTTATTTTTTATTTTCTTGCGGCGATAATTTCAACGAAATGTGTGGATTCCCTGTCTATCCCATCCCAATTTCGATTTATGTCATCGTTTCACGCTTTTTTGTAAGCTTTAGAGATTTGGCCTTATTTATTTAGCGTGGTGAGAATGATTGTTTGGATGTTTCAGAGTGTTTGATTGCCCGTGTGTATCAGAGTGTTTAGCTGGCTGCGTGTATCAGAGTATTTAATTGGCCATGTGAGTCAGAGTGTTCAATTACACGTGTGTGTCAGAGTGTTCATTTGCCCGTGTGTGCCAGAGTGTTCAATTGCCTGTGTCTAAAGGAAAGTGTTCAATTGACCGTGTGTAAAGGAATGTGTTCAATTGCCTGTGTGTAAAGGAAAGTGTTCAATTGCCTGTGTGTAAAGGAAAGTGTTCAATTGCCCGTGTGTAAAGGAAAGTGTTCAATTGCCCGTGTGTAAAGGAAAGTGTTCAATTGCCCGTGTGTTAAGTAAAGTGTTCAATTGCCCGTGTGTAAAGGAAAGTGTTCAATTGCCCGTGTGTAAAGGAAAGTGTTCAATTGCCTGTGTGTAAAGGAAAGTGTTCAATTGACCGTGTGTAAAGGAAAGTGTTCACTTGATAAGCAAAAATTCAAGGAGTGAATAAAACGATATTTTACAAATTTCGACCGCAGCAATGTCATCTATGTTGTTTTTAGTACCAAATAGTAAATTTTCGTACTAAAATACCAATAACTGTAGAAGTGTTCAGTTGCAGGTGGGAAATTAAGGTGTTCATTTGACACGCGTTACACGTATGTGTGTGTGTGTGTGTGTGTGTGTGTATGTGTGTGTGTGTATGTGTGTGGGGGTATATGTGTGGGGATATGTGTGTGGGGGTATGCGTGTGGGGGTTTGTGTGTGAGTGTGAGTATGTGTGTGGGAGTATGCGTGCGGGCGTATGTATGTGGGTAGTTTTACCCTTATCTAGCAATGGATCTACATGTATGTAAAAGATAAAGTAAGAAAACTGTCCATTCTGTGAGAGAAATGACTGTTCGCGATTCGAAGGTCTGACAGTAGTATCTTTCTTTCAGAATGGACAGTTTCAGATATTTATCGTAATTGATTTTTTTTTCTATTGTTTACAAAATCAACTGTCTCGGTGATGGCTATGTGCCTGTGATGATTAAGTAAGATGGGTAATGGACTGGAGTTAAAACGACAACAAAAAGGTAGAAATAAAGGTATTAAGTTAAAGTTATGGGCAATACTAGCTTGTTTTATTTCTGATTATTTCCAATATAAACATTCATTAGTGAAAATTGCCTCATCGGATGGAGAAAGTATAATTTTGGCCCAATCAGAATACAGAAAGCCAGAGAAAGGTGTCCATGTACACGGTATTTTGAGTCATATACTAGATATTGAAAACCACATCAGAAATTTGATCGAAAACTAGATTTGTTCTCCGTTATTTTTTAGGATTAATTATTGGAAGCAAGTCAAGGATGAAAAGTTGTTTTTCTTGTCCTAAAAATTATGATTCTGCTTTAATACTCTGCTTGAAAGGCGAAGATGTGTATCTAGTGAAATTAACATCGCATTGCTTTTGTCATCTAAATCTTTATCTAAAAGAGACAAGTTGAATCTAACCTCAAACTTTCGCAAACTTTTAAGCAATGGATTTACCACTATCCATGAACAGAATGTTTGAATGGTTGTGTTTTTTGTCCTGGAAATAAGGATACTGGTATATCCAGGGGTCGGTGTTTGCCCAACTTTCTATTTTGCATTGCTTATATGAAAGGTGAAGTTAACAAACAGTGATTAATCTCATAACTACTATAAGCAATACAAAATAGAGAGTTGGGCAAACACGGCCCCTGGATATACCAGAGGTGGGATCAGGTGCCTAGGAGGAGTAAGCATCCCCTGTCGACCGGTCACACCCGCCGTTGGTCCTATATCCTGATAAGGTAAACAGAGTTATCCGTAGTCAAAATCATCGTGCCAAGAATGGGATTGATTGCTGTTCGTTGTCTTCAAGAATATACAGATTTATTAACTCATTGTACTGTTACAGCTGATTTAATGCACTGCTTTAAAATATCCAAATTTATTATATCGTATAATGTACAAAACCATCACATAACAGTAGATTACATAACCCCTATTTGTGTTACTAGAAGAAATAGTGATGAATCCGTTACCCTAAACTGTCCTCGACGAGGCCGCACACAATGTGAGTTCTCATTTGGTTTTTTTGTGGTACCCATGTAGTGGTGATAAACACTTTGTCTGGTTGGCGTGGAACAGACTGGAAGGATATGTGCGTCATACCGGCAGGTGGGAGGATATCAATCTTAGTTATTCTGAATTTCGAAATGACAGGAACTAATTATCACAAGTAATGAAAGAAATCTTCAAAATGTAATTTTAAAAGAATTATTATCAGTGATAATTTTTATCATTATTGATCAATAAATGTTTCCACTTATTCTTTATGTACTCCACACAAGCAATAAAGTAGAAGGTGAAACCACAATCATGAATGTGTTTGACATCAATTAAAGTGACGAAACAAAACTATTTTTGTATATCTACATGCACCTTCTGCTGTGTGTGACGTAGAAAGAGACATGGATAGTCCTCAGAATATCCGTTTGGAGGGTGGATCCTCTACGTGGTCTAGGGCTCACAAACCTTGGTTTGTCATTACAAACATTTGTTTGTCATTTGACATTGGTTTGTCATTTCATGGGAAGCGGGGGCGTTTTGACTAAAAACTAATGAAACAAAGCAAGTAGCATTAAACACTTTTTTTACATAACGTGCTATTGCAGCATCATTCACTTTGACCAAAAATGAATGACCACTGAAAGATCACTCACTTGTAGACTTTGACTCTTATTGAGGCTAGGTTGATTTCCTCCAAAATATCATATTCAATTTAATTTATGATGCTGTTCTTTTCGTATATACCGGCAGGTGGATGACAATTGCATCATAGATATACCATTTAAGCTTTCATCAAAGGTAAAGATAACGATCAATCTCATAAATCCCATAAACAATACAAAATATATAGTAGGGCAAACACGAACCCCTGGACACCAGAGGTGGGGTCAGGTGCCTAGGAGGAGTATGCATCCATACAATAGATAACATCATTATGAAAGGCGAATATCACGAACAGTGATGAATCTCATAACTCCTATAAGTAATACAAAATAGAGAGTTGGGCATTTGTCTTGAAAAGACAGTCACAATTTGCTAGAGGGGTGTTTAAAGAATATGTAGGTCTTAAACTTAGGATCTCCCGAGTTAACTTCAAATTACAATATACATGTATTTATTGGAATGTTGAGCATTTATTTGGCATCTTTATTCCAAGTACGAATTACCTGTAATGTAACGGTTGAAATAGAAGTGTTAGGAGTATGTGTCTTAGTTCCAATAGTGATGGTCGACTTAGGGAAATTCTCTACACACACAACGACAGCGAATGTCCAATTGGAGCTGTGATTGACTAGAAATGATATAATGCAGGTTCTCTGGTGAATTAAATGTACCACTATAAGATTTACAATTAAATTTCAACAGTAAGTTGATAATGTTTGTAGTTGAGTCAGGCTTTGCTGTCAACTAGAACATGTATCCTAAACTCAGAATATGTATATACATTTTAAAGTTGTACGTATGCATTCGATATATCTCTTCATATTTTTGGGCAAACACGGACTCCTGGATATGCCAGATATGGTATCAGGTGTCTAGG
The DNA here is from genome assembly GCF_947568905.1 of Ostrea edulis. Classification (NCBI taxonomy): domain Eukaryota; kingdom Metazoa; phylum Mollusca; class Bivalvia; order Ostreida; family Ostreidae; genus Ostrea; species Ostrea edulis. The sequence continues at coordinate 23,796,448 of NC_079170.1, forward strand.
ATGAGTAAGCATCCCTGTCGGTATGTTTTAAATATTGTCATTTTACAGGTTATCGAATTTTAAGGAATGAAAACTCAATAGGATAAAGGCAAGTCGATAAACTCTCCAAAATGTCTGCGAACAGTATGGGGTTTACCCAGTATGGATAAACCTGGTTATTTTGTACAGTTCTGTTTACTGGTACTTACTTGATCTTCAAAGATTGATAACTTTTTCTCAGGGTTTAATGGTAATTTCTTCGGGCTCGGCGTTTAATTTTGTTTTTAAATCTGCGCATGTCAACTAGGTTTTTATTTTTACGTCGCCATTGAAAGAGAGCAAACGTCCGTACTTTCTAAACCGACCTTCCCCCTCTCGCATTCAGTTTTTTGACTGACGTTTTGCTTTTGTTTTGATTTTTCTTTTCAGCGTAATGTCTAGGACTTTATGCAGATTTTATCACATCAGCGTATCAGATGTACATCGGACAATGCCATTGTAGATTGTTCATGGACGTTGGTTTTTGATCAGCATTGCATAGTTTGCCGTCTCCAGGAGTTCATTTTTCCAGATTCCAGACCAAGATGACATCTCTATGCTTAATTTATATGCTGTCATTTGTTCATCGGCGCATACTTGTATTTTCTGTAATATATTTACTAAATGACCGTGACAAACACGCTAAACATATTTTCACTTACCTTATATTTATACATTGAAACCATAATGGGTTTTCTGTTCAACGCTGTTTGTCGTCGTTTGTGTCAGAGGTGTGAGGAAATGTTTAGTGCTTTATTCGACTGATACTGATTTCATGCTATAAAGTAGAGAAATTCAAACTGGAGAAGTATTATCAGATCACTGTAAAATGACAAGTATATAGAATATACAATAAAATCTAATGTGATTGTAACAACTGAAAATCAATTGCATTGATCGTAGATATTGTTTTCACCGTCAAAATATTTTCTACGATCAACACGACTGTCACGACTAACGTCAATATTAGGTAAGATTTGATACGAGCACTACGATTATTCTACGTGGTTTACAAGTCCTATCAAATATGTGCACATGCGGCTCACTCTAGATATCGTTTAACACTGTGTTCACAAACACAATTTAGGGAGCCGGGTTTTATGTATGTACAAACTGTATCTTGTGTAAAAATATCTCTAATCCAATTATTCATAAAAGATCTTTATTTCTATAACAAAAACTATCCATTTCAATTTATCAAAAATTGACAGGGGATGCTTACTCCTCCTAGGTACCTGATCCCACCTCTGGTGTGTCCAGGGGTCCGTGTTTGCCCAACAATCTATTTTGTATTGCTTATAGGAGTTATGAGATTGATCACTGTTCGTTATCTTCACCTTTCATTCATGCCCAATCACATGTCACGGTCGCGGCGAATGTTACATTGTACAGAGGAGATACCCTTCGATACAAAAAATAAGTCTGCAAACAACAAATTCAGAAACCAAACTATCAATGCATTCCAGTGAATTCGTGCATTAAATACTGAAAAGCACGTTCACTTAATTTACAAGATATTTTTCTTTGGTCATTTTTTATAAATTTCATTTACAGGCAAGCTTAAAAGTGCACCAAGGAAAACAGGTGCATTTTTATTAACTAAAATAAACATTTTATTTTCAACATTTTATTTACTTATTCATCCATTATTTATTTGCATTATTTTTATTACACTATAGGTTACATATCATTATTTTCTTAGATTTGAGAATTATCTTTACCTTTTTTTCTATCTGAAAATATAAGTGATATCTAGATGAGGATAAAAACAACAACTTATGATCCAGAACGAGGCTTTACCGCTTCACTTTCTTAACCTGAGTAAAACAAAAATCCCTTTAACGATGGATTTTATCTATTCTGTATCACGATATGGAATGATTTTATCTATCGAAAAATGTTCATATTATCGAGAATAATAGCTTAGAAGTATCATCTCGATGATTGCGTCTCTGACTTAATATTTAAAGAACAAAGAAGAACATGGTCGTGTGAGATTCTAATGGACACCGCCTAAACTTTTGGGCAGTAAAGATGTCGGTGTAATGTCAACCTTTCCTTTATTATGTAAAACTTATACCATACCAATTTTGATTTTGATGCACCAGATGCGCATTTCGACAAATAGTGTCTCTACAGTGATGCTCAACCGAAATGTTTGAAATCCGAAATAACTATGAAGTTTTAGAGCTAAATATAGCCAGGATAACAGATACAAAAATGTTATAAGTTTGACCTCATTTCCATTGGCTGTAGGTTTCCAACTTATTGTACCTCCTCGAAAATGATTGGCATCTATCAAATATACTAGACTGTAGATATATATTGAAAATATCCAAAGAAATTTCATACTGCAATTTTCGTTGACGTTTTATTATTATTATTTTTTTGAAATGAGAGAGCCTATTTATACGAATATTGGAATGTTCCATGTACGTGCACAAACACGGAAGAAGGCAGAAGTGGGGTGATTAATACAAATGATTAATTGAATGTTGCTTGATGCCGATTTGGCGATAGTATGTTGGCGACTACAATACAGACGATAAATTACCGATATCTTACGTAAGAAAATTGAAAAGCAAAGAAGTTGGGTAAATATATTTTTTATCACGTCTTCAAACAATCAATCAAAATTTTATACAGGTACAGTACTTTTATCAAAATGGAATCCCGGGCTCTTTTCCGTGCTAACTCTGAATTTATAATTAGTATTATGCAAGTTTGTCTATTATTGAAGGATCTTTCTCTCTCTGTTTCTGAAATCATATCAAAACGAGCAGTCTTATTTTAATACGGGATTAATTATTGTTATATTTAGTATAGTAGACAACTTGCATACCCCCACCCTACAAAATAATACATATAAGAAGTTGAACGTTTAGTACAGCTGTGTGTATTTTATCTTTCTATCATGGTCTATTGCAATGCAAACATACCGATGGAATTTCCCAACATTATTGCTTGCAGAAATGATGGTCCTAAAAATCTACAAATTCTATGTAATTTGAATCACTATGATACAAATTTAATGATTATTGATAAACATTTCTTATAACCTCTATTTGCATAGTAGATAAATATAACCGATATGGTGTTATCACTCCTATCTTTTTAAAAAGATAGATTGGCCGTGTTTTATTTAGCAGCTGACGACAAAACACCTCACTGATTGGATATTTCTAAATAAGGTGGTGTCAAATATGATCCATATATTGTTGATATCAAAAGGGTTGTTTGTATAAGATCATCCAAAATCTTAAATCCACCATAAACTCGCGAATGTGATATATCAAATTAAAGATGAATGTTTTCCAGTGACGAGCATAAAGAACTATGCAAAAATCTATTTTTCTTAACTGAACAAAAATAAAATAAAAAAGAAAGAAAAAGTCCAAGCAAATCCCATGGATGAAAATAGTAATTTTGCACCACATTCTTTTTATATTTGACCATATCGCCAATATCTATAAACACGGTGTTATGGTACACGTAGTACCACCTTAAATCTCGTATGACCTGTGTAGTTTGGCATTTAATGTATATTCGTGTCCGCTGCTTATCCATATCGATTTGTTGTTTTTTTTCACTAAGGCCTCCTTTACTTGACATCGGATGCAGCCTCACAAGACGCGTTGTCCCATGAGGCCCGAGTGCTCCCTGTATCCACTTAGTTAGTACTTTGGACATGTTTTGAGTTTATATCTTTTGACAAAGATTAAACATGTCACAATCGTATACATTTGATCTTACCATCTAGTTTAATTCTTACAAGTTTGCTAATATATGGCGTATACTTCACGTCATTACGTATAACAAATATTTAACAAGTTCATATTTGTAGTATATGTATTGACAATAGGAGTCATTCCAATCAAAATGTGTCTCACTCCTCGGAATTATGGTATGTACTTAATGATAGCTGATGGTAATAGTGTATGCCCTTCTCAGTAAGTGTGTGAAAATCAGAACGACCAATTAGCTTCTTCCGATTGAAAAAAGGTTATTGGTACAGTACTTCGCGGTGTGAAAGGAACATACTACCGACTTTGCAATGAATGTCACTATTTAATTGAGTGCAAGGAAATATCGATGTTATAGAGACCCTGTGCGTTGAAATGTATCACATTAATTCCTACCACAAATGAGAAAATCGTTTATGTGTACATGTACAAGGAAAATATTTGGTTTTGTTTAATGTAATGAGCCTTGAATTTTGAATAACTATATCCGATACACAAGTTAATGTGCATGTTTATATACATAACTATACCATAGAGATCGGTAGCTGAAGCTTAGTGGTAGAGGGTTAGCTTCGTAACTAGGAATTCCTGAATTTGAGCCCCGGTCGTGTCATGGCCGTTTAAAACGAAACATAAGACGTTAACATGGGTTGTGATTGCTCTTTCGTCAAAAACGCTTGGTATTTAGAAGTGAGAATCACCGATCTTTCGGATATAACCTTTAAAAATTCGTGATTCTCACCTGCAGCTGGTGACCACTCAGTATGAGTGACAAATTCTTGACGGGACGTTACACATACAACCAACCAACTATACTTTAGACAGAATTGCTAACGCACAGCTTAACCTTTTCTTGACTGCGTTAAATTCTAAAATACCAGAATGTCATAGAGGTGACAACACGGGTGTTATTTCTGTCTCTTAAATGGAATACAACCTACCATTGTGTCAAATGCTGCCTGACGAGTTTCATGCCGATTATTAAGCCGTTCTTGACACACTGATTGTAACTACGGATAACTTCGTTTACCTGATAAACATATAGGGCCCAGGGCGGTTGTGACCAGTCGACAGGGGATGCTTACTCCTCTCATGCACCTGATCCCACCTCTAGTATATCCTTGGGTCCGTGTTTGTTCAACTCTCTATTTTGTATTGCTTGTGGGACATATGGGATTAATCACTGTTTGCTATCGTCACCTTTTATAGATCAATTTGTCCAACTTGTCGCGTTCTGACCACATTATTCTTTGAAAGACTTATCTGGTCCGATACATTTCCGCTTGCCAGTAATTTATTTCAAAGTTTCACAATAGTAGTGTGGTGTTATTTAAAGGTTGTGACCATTTGAAAACAAAATTGTTATGCTTAAGTTATACTGACATTTATCTGGAACCGATAAAAGGGCAAAGAACCCAAGAAATCCTCATTGTGTATTAGATTAAAATCAAACCTCCCAAAATAAACACTCTGAAGAAACCTATGATCAAACGGAGCAAACCTGGTCATTCTTTAATAGGTGACGTAGTCAACTTCGTATAGTCAGAGTCCAATTCAAAATGCCTTTCCGCAGATATATTGCGATTTTTATTTTAACGATTTTCTTGAATATTATGACTCTTAGAACACATCTCCCACTGCATAAAGGGTCCTTCGTGGGCGATGGGTTAGATTATCGCGCTCAAAATCACACGTTCTCTCACCTCTGTCGGCGCGGGTTCGAATCCCGTTCGCACCGGTAAGTGAGAAAGTGTCCCACTTTACTTTCGGAAAGTCGGTAGTCTCTTCCCAGGTACATTGTATCTGGGTTCTCTCTTCCACCAATAAAAACTGGGTTCCACCAGATAACTGAAAAATTGTTGAGTGTGGCGGAAAACATCAATCAATCAATCCCACTGCATAATGAGAGACACCTTCATTATACTAATATCTGATATACGATGTGCCCCTGTTAGTTTTCAAAAAGGGGTAGAAAATTAGCGATCTCTGATTTGCTTATCTTTATCCATGAGCTCTAAGAATAGAGTTCATGAAATAAGGAATAATTTCCTCCACAAGATTTGTTTTCTAACTACAAAGAAAAAATCCCTCAATATATCGGCATTGTTTTACTAGCTATCCTAAACAAACATATGCAATGTAGAAACTCATCTGATAGCTAGTAACTACCATTTAGTCATTGCTAATATACATCTTGAAGAGGATTCTGGGAAGAAACGCTGATCCAGCTCCACTGTCAGAAAAATATGCGAACAACCGTGGTCAAAGCCATAACTTGCTGACAGTTCAGGAACATTTTCGATAAAGTTATAGTCATTTACCGAAGATATTCAACTTTTCGTTCGATCACTCCATTAGTAAAAGTTTCACAAAAACAGACAAGATATATGTAAGTATCATTTGATGTTGTAATAACTAATTTAAAAGAAGCCACATCCGCCGTTTTCATATAAACTGAATTCCAAGGTAGATGTTCTGATCCCAGGTCGGGATCAAATTTGATATGCATAGTAGATGTGTGGAAAGCATATAGATAATATCTTTTTGATGGCATTGATGCCAAACATTGTTGATGAAGTAAACTGATTTTTGACAAACTGCATATTTCTGTTTCTGTTAGAGTTATGTCTCTTTTTCTGTTCATGCGAAACAGTGGGATATGTGTAAATAGCGGAAATTGGCGAATGACATTAGAAGCAACCCGATAAATGATATCTTTCTCATCATAACATAATGTGTTACTCAAATCTACCAAACAACAGATCACCCCTGTGTTGACAAAAATATTGTTAGGAGAAGAAGATAGTACTTTACCAAAATTGTAATTTTCAAGATCCCAGGGTAAGGGGTTCAGTTCCTGGGTGAGGCCAGAATTATGGTAATCATTGTCTATTTTATTTGAAAGATATCTTTAAGTTTGCTATTGAAAGGCGAAAATAACTAACAGTGATCAATATTATAGCTCCTATACGCAATACACAAATTACAAAATAGAGAGATGGGCAAACATGCACCCCTGGATAAACCAAAGGTGGGATCAGGTACCCAGGAGGAGGAAGCATCCCCTGTAGACCAGTAAAACCCGTCGTCAGCCCCATATTTTGATCAGGTAAACAAATCTATTCGTAATCAAAATAAATAAACAAATAATGGCCTAACAATCGGTATGAAACACGTCTGACAGCATTTGACCCAATGACATGGTATAGAAATTAAACTTTATATCTAGTAAAAGCAGAAGAGGTTGTACTAAGATTAAGAATTTCGCAACCCCCAGGGTTTTGACTCTAGGACCTCCAAATTAGTCACATCGTGTTTCATATAAGTTGAGCTCATCATGTCTGTTATACAGTTTGATTTGTTAGATTGCCGTTATCATCTATGTTCAATAAAATATGCAAATATGAGCAGATGAGGAAGGTTCTGTGATACATAGTCTTAGGACATAACTGCTTCAGACCTCTTATACATGTTTGTAAATGATTAACAATCTACAGCTACTTTTGAAAGATTGTCATTTGTATAGTTCTCAATCTGATGGTATTTATTACCCTCAATATCATTCAGTCTTAGTATGCATAATAAACCCTTATGTCAGAAATGTCAAAGGCATTAGGAATGTCACAGAAGACAATTCTAACATCCTAACCATTATCTAGATTTGATATTCAAAACCAGACTGACGAGTTTCTAATAATTCATTATCATAAAGAGAAGTATACAGGTGGTGGAATATAATCTTTTCCAGAATTCCACAGGATATGAGGCTCACGGTGGGTGTGATCAGTCGACAGGTGATTCTTACTCCCCCTATGCATCTGATCCCACCTGTGTTGTGTCCAGGGGTCCGTGTTTGCCCAACTATCTATTTTGTATTGCTTATAGAAGTTATGAGATTGATCACTGTTCGTTATTTTTACGATTCATTGAAACTTGTTAGATATATTTGTGGATCACCTTTAATTATATGTACTAGTGTAATATTGGCTATTTTAGCAATGTTAGGGAGATTACCTTTTGTGAAGGATCAGTTGTAAAGCTGAAAGGCGCCTTGATGGAATTGGGAATATAGTTTTAAGATTTTAGGCAGAATACCGGACAAGATTGGTGTTATACTTTATAATTAGAAGTTGATGAATTTAAGTAACTCCTGTTCTTATATTAAAACGATATGCTGTAGAGTGTTGTATAGAACATGCATCAAATATTAGATTCATTACCTATTGTCGATACAGAGACGAAATGACCATTGGCTTCTTCCGTTTTATCCCATGAATGAAAGCATATATTACCGTTTAATCGAATTAACGAGGGAAGTTTGTGATTTTATTTAGTTTATAATGGGACTTTAAGATTCGTCATAACTTACTTAGAGTAATTATCAATGTCATAACCCCTACACGCAATACAAAATAGACTGGTTGGGCAAACACGGATTACTCTTCATTTTCATTGTAAACTTAACTTGCTTCTTTATGTTCTATTACGCGCGTGTCTTTATTGTTTGAAAAAATATTACTTGTAGTTTTATTTATGATTATTTTGGTTTTGTTTGTTGTTTTATTTTGTTTTTTCGGCAACGCAAGGGAAAGTTGGACCATGTATGTGTATCAAACATTTATAGAATGAAGGTACTCGTGCCATTGAGGAATGAAAATATATGCTCTAAATCATTACCTGATAGCAGCATCCCTTCCCTTGCAAAACAAATATAAAAACATTAATACGTATCCTTTAATGCATCACTATTTTCTCATAATTTTTTACAATAGATCAGCGTGTATCTGATTTAATTAAATGCAAGATTTCAATGAAACGCAGGGACATCCGTGGCCGAGTGGTCAGAGCATCGCGCACAAAATCACACGGCCTCTCAACTCTGGTCGGCGAGGGATCGAATCCCGCTTGAGCCGGTAAGTGAGAAAGTTTTCCAGTTCACTTTTGGAAATTCGGTTGTCTCTTCCCATGCACATTGTATCTGGGTTCTCTCTTCCACCAACAAAAACGGGGCGCCACTATATAACTGAAATATTGTTTAATATGTCGAAAAACATCAAAACAATCAATCAATCAATTAAAGGCGAAGATAACGAACAGCAATCAATCTCATAAATCAGATAAGCAATACAAAATAGATAGTTGGGTAAACACAGACCCCTGGACAAACCAGAAGTGGGTTCAGGTGCCTAGGAGGAGTAAGCATCCTTTGTCCACCAGTCACACACACCGTGAGCCTTATGTCTTGATCAGGTAAACGGATCATCTGTTGTCAAACCCAGGGTGCTGCGAACTGTGTAATAATAGTTATGAAACACGTATGTCCCAATGATAGGTTGTATTGTCAAACTAGATCGTTATAACGGTCGTAGAGTTTGCAAAATGCTGACTTTAAACGAGACTATTGAAACCTCTGTACCATCAACTTGTTTGTCAGTAGCTTACCTCGATATAAAAACTGACCATACGCGGAACAAGCTCTTGCGCATCGAATTAGTGGAGAGATAAAAACACCAAAAGTAGATGATAATGAAATGTTGCTATATAAATATAGGAAGTTGACGATGAGGATGCAGAACTAATTTCGTTTGTCATAAAGTTGAGTTGTTGCTTTGCCGTTAATATCTACTTTCAATAAAATATACAAGTATGAAGCAAAAGAATATTATTTTTATTTTTATTTCAGCAACAGAACATAACAAATAATGGTTGTATATTCCTCCATATGGATGATAAATGATAAAATGGCTTCAGTACGGATAATTGATGTACTGGCGTCAGTACGGATAATTGATGTAATGGCTTTAGTACGCATAATTGATGGAATGGCTTCACACGGATAATTGATGGAATGACTTCAGTACGGATAATTGATGTAATGGCGTCAGTACGGATAATTGATGTAATGGCTTCAGTACGGATGATTAATGTAATGGCTTCAGTGCAGATAATTGATGTAATGACGTCAGTACGGATAATTGATGTAATGGATTCAGTACGGATAATTGATGTAATGGCTTTAGTACGCATAATTGATGGAATGGCTTCAGCACGGATAATTGATGGAATGACTTCAGTACGGATAATTAATGTAATGGCGTCAGTACGGAAAATTGATGTAATGGTTCAGTACGGATGATTAATGTAATGGCTTCAGTACGAATTGATTGAATGGGTTTAGTACGGATAATTGATGGAATGGCTTCAGAATGCATAATTAATGTAATTGCTTCAGTACGGATAATTGATGTAATGGTGTCAGTACGGATAATTGATGGAATGTCTTCAGTACGGATAATTGAAGTAATGGCTTCAGTACGGATAATTGATGTAATGGTTTCAGTGCGGATAACTGATGTAATGGCGTCAGTACGGATGATTAATGGAATGGCCTCAGTACGGATAATTGATGGAATGGCTTCAGCACGGATAATTGATATTATATTTCAGTTCAGAAAATTGATGGAATGGCTTCCGTACGGATAATTCATGGAATGGCGTCAGTACGGATAATTGATGGAACTGCTTCCGTACGGATAATTGATGGAATGGCGTCAGTACGGATAATTTATGTAATGGCTTCAGCACGGATAATTGAAGTAATGGCTTCAGTACGGATAATTGATGTAATGGTTTCAGTGCGGATAACTGATGTAATGTCGTCAGTACGAATGATTAATGGAATGGCTTCAGTACGGATAGTTGATGGAATGGCTTCAGCACAGATAATTGATGGAATGGCTTCAGTTCAGATAAATGATGGAATGGCTTCCGTACGGATAATTGATGGAATGGCTTCAGTTCAGATAATTGATGGAATGACTTCCGTACGGATAATTGATGGAATGGCGTCAGTACGGATAATTGATGTAATGGCTTCAGCACGGATAATTGATGCAATGGCTTCAGCACGGAGTCCATTAATTAAAATTTCTGATATGGCAATCTACCTTTGAATCTATAACAGAACAAGCTGTTGTTGGCAATATATGCTTATATAAGAAGTTAAATTATTTCACTTACATGTAAAAACTCAAACAATTAAACACGTATCTACTCATATAACTCTTGTTTGAACATCCGGTTTACCGATGTTGATAAAATTTGACAACCTAAATATGAAATAAACATCATATAAGATTTGTGAACTGTGTTAATATGAAATAATTACAAAATCATATCACAGTTATTTTGTGATTGAAAGAGATTCTTACCAAGTGTGGTCAACATCCCTGTATTTTCGCCGTTTCACTAAGAATATGACTCTGGAGATTACTAACAAGTTAAATAAAGCAATACTAGAGACGATTAGGGCCACTTTCCATATAATCAGCTTGCAGTAGTAGGCATTCACACGGTCCTCACAGTCAAAGAAAACGGAACAAGGACTCGAGGCGCATTCATCAATGTCTGTCAGAAAATACAAAATAAAATCTTACATGTACATGCACACTTCCTATTAATCAAATTGTTAAATCAGTCATCATTTAGTTCTAAGACAAATGAATTTTGATAGAAACTTCCAAATTTCGAGGAGTAGAAATACATAATTATTATGCTGCTCCTAACAGCATGCACACAGCATGCACCAGGAATAGAGATTACGGATGTCTGAGTGTTCTTTAAACATTGCTAAATGGTTGGTAGTACAATGTATGGGATACCAATTTCGCATAACGTTCCGGTGAATCCGGCTCGACAGGAACAAGTGAATTGGTTCACAAGATCGTTACAGGTACCCATATTAACACAAGGATTACTGGCGCATTCATTGATATCTGAAAACAACAAACATGTTACTGTATGCAGATTCCATCGAATATATTGTATTGCACTGGTAACTTCAAGAAGAAATATAGAAAGGTGTGTAGATTACCTGTTTCACAGAGTATGCCCGTAAATCCTGGAACACATTGACACTGGAACTGGTTAATCAGATCTATACATGATCCGTTATTCTGACATGGGTGACTGACGCATTCATCAATATCTGTTTACAAAAAAAATCAATTTCACCAATAATGATTGGTTGTCCATTGGTTTACAATAATTGATTGATGATCGATATCGCTTACCTGTATGACAGACTGCATCAGTAAATCCTGGTACACAGGTACATTCAAATCGATTTATGCGATCTGTGCATGTCCCGTTATGTAAGCATGAATCACTCTGTCACTCATCAATGTCTGCAAGAAGGAAATCGATAAAGTATATGTTGATTTCCATTTATTGCATTTTTAAATAATCTCAAGAAATGAACATGTATCATAATATGACTATTTCGTCATAATAGACCCAATACCTTGATATATAAGAATAACTGTTTATGTATTGTACCTATTTGAAATAATGTGCCCGTAAATCCACTTCTACAAGAACATGTAAATCTTTTGACATGATCATGACAGGTCCCTTGGTTCTGACATGGTCCACTGACACATTCATTGATATCTAATTGATTTAAAATTGGAAAATTTTCATGGAAAATTGTTTTTCAAAGAATTTATTTTCGATCGGTTGGGGTTTTATATTTTGAGAGTATAATGAGATACATTTCTTTTAATTTTCTTAGTGTGGTTACAAAAGTTCATGTCAGGCTCTATGGATAAAGGGTTATTCAACGAAAACTTTAAAGACAACATATGCAAAAAAGGAAGGCGAAAATAACGAAAAGCGATCAATCTCATAACTCCTATAAGCAATACAAAACAGAGAGTTGTGCAAACACAGACTTCTGGACATACCAAAGGCGGGATCAGGTGCCTAGGAGGAGTAAATATCCTTTTAGACCGGTCACAGCCGTCGTGAGTCATATGTCTTGAAAACTACTTGAATTCCAATACGCAAAATCCCTGAAATTCTCAGAGATTAAGCACAATCTCTTATTTCAATCAGGGAGTAAGCTTATTCTCTAAAACTTTAAGGGATTTAGCTTATTCTTTATAATGTTAGGACATTTTCTTTGCTTATTCCCTGAAATAAATTCAAACATTAATTTGATCTGATTAACAATGATTGATAAATTCTTCAAAGGTATTGATAACAAAATAACTAACACACATCAGAATCAGTTCACCGAGTCCTATTCTGATCAGCATTTCAGATTATTATTCCTTTACATGTATTTATACACATGATATTCGTAATATATTTCCGAGTAAGCAAATCAAAACTAGACACACACAATGAGAGAAAAGACATATTCATTTATATGAATATTTGTAATATAGATACCGAGAGTCCAATATAAATATGTTATAAACGATGGAATTTTAAGATCATTTGATAACGTAGTAAAACAAACAGATATTGTGATACTTAGACCTATACATGCGTGTTTAATTTACTAGTTTATTATAATTTCTTTTCACGATGAATGCAATACAAAACCACAGAGCCATACAATACTCGTGTACGATAGTTTGAAATCGAACGAATATACCTTGACTTACGTGTACTCATGTCAAGGTCTTTAATAACAGTAATTGAACAATCGTTTTTCAAACACAAATCAAACCAATCTGAATTTAATTTGCGAGTTGTGCGGATTGGTGTATTATCATGAGTAAGAGGGGGAACCCAAATTGTTCAACTGGGGAACATTCAAGTTCTACTACATGAGGTAGAAAAAACGACGGAGGATATGAAAACCGCGAAAGACTGTACGTCCTCATAATTAAGTAATCTTGCGGGTTGTCCTTAACATAGATTTTTTCAAGGTTTCTGCTTTTCGCTTCAATTTCGCGGCTGTCGCCATGTTTATACAAACGTGGGATGGTATCTTAGCTAGGACAAGTGTTATGCTGTCCTAAGATGAACTTACATGTATGGCGAGCCCTAAATGAAGAAACGTTTCTAGAAACTAACTTCCCAGTTAGGAATAGGATGTGTAGACATACTAAGGACGCGTATTAGTCTCAAGGTAGCTTCGTGAAATGCCTGCTGCAGAATGTTAAGGGGGGGGGGGTACCCGAAAAACGAAAATTGTTTCCAGTGGGACAATTGGTAAGGTTAAGTAATTAAGTGTAAACAAAGAATTTTATGTCGGGGTGTCCGACAATAGACACATCTTCTCTATCGCCAGGTTGAAAAGATTGGAAAAACCATTTAACAAATATGCAATATACCCTACACCTTCCTTTGTATGCTACAAAGCTTATAAAGAAGAAATCATAATATTGTTTCCGTACATTACACTGAAACAAATGAAAAACAAATATTATATTTGATTGAAATATGTAATATTCATAACATAGCCTCGTGTCATTTGATTATAAAAGCGGGATTATAAATGCATTGCTTTAATTACTTCTCAAAACTATACATCAATCTAGCAATGTGCCCTGCATTTACACGTATGTACGATATTTAAATGCTGCATATGAACAATATAGATTGCAAATGTATAACTGAAAAGTCATACCGTTGAAAAGTAATAAATAATTTCGAAAAGGAGAAAAAATTCAAGAGAATTACCCATGTTCTACGCAATTGGTTGTAAATTAAAGATAATCAAAACATACAATAACTATGTATGAATAGCCCAAGGTTGAAAATTCATATACATTTTGAAATGTCAAAACAACAAATTTGAAAACAGGTTGTGCATTCTATGATGTTTTGAAGTTGAAAATTTGTTACATCCTCAACGTTGATGTTTCGACGTTGAAACACTGTTGAATGATAATTAAACACGCGTCACTTTTTCATTGTTGAAAATATGTTGAATAACCAACGTTGTTTGAACGTTGAGATATTAACAAATATTCAACGTTGAAAATATGTTATATCCTCATCGTTGATTCAAAGTTGAAAGATCGACAAACATTCAACGTTGAAAATATGTTCTATCTTCAACATTGTTCAACGTTGAAAGATCGATAGACATTTCAACATTGAAAATATGTTATACCTTTAACGTTGTTTCAACGTTGAAAGATCGACAAACATTCAACGTTAAAAATATGTTATACTTTCAACGTTGTTTCAACGTTGAAAGATCGACAGACATTTCAACATTGAAAATATGTTATATCTTCAACGTTGTTTCAACGTAGAAATATCAACGAACATGCAACGTTGAAAATATGCTATATCTTCAATGTTGTTTCAACGTTGATAAAACGTTGTGGTTTCGACGTTGAAACTTCAGCGTTAAAACAACGTTGAATTATAGTTGCTCAACGTTGCAACCAATATTCAACCTATTCTCAACGTTGAAACAATGTCGCGTGCCTGCTAGGCTGAGTTTTCATTCTTAATGTTATTTGTTTTGCCACATTCAGCACTTTCAGTTCATTATTAGATAATAAGAAACAAAAAAATCATTAACTTGTTTATATAGCAATTATTATATGACAGTTCACTTGCTTCTTGTTTTGACAATAATCTGGAGAGGAAGCCAACCATAATCCTGCCATCAGATTTTGTTTTGACAATCATTAATATATAGTACATGTATAGTAAACCAAATTATCACAAAACTTATTTTTTATTTTATATCAATGAAAATCTCTCTCTTTTAATATCTAATTAATATTCTACAATAAATATGATTAAAGGAATAACAATTTTATCAAAATCTAAAGTTCAAAATCACATGTGATATAGATTCTCATAGAAAATGTGAATTTTGCATATACATGTATATTTTCGTAAACTTTACACAAAGAACAGATATGTTTTCAAATATGTATCAAAATTTATATTTTCTTATAAACTTTGACATTTTTCCTGTGACATTTTGTCCTACTTTCATAAAAGTTCTAATTGTGACTTTTTATCTTATTTTCTTATAAAACTGTGACTTTTTGTCCCGTGATATTTTGTCCTACTTTCATAAAATTTCTTATTGTGACTTTTTGTCCATGGTCATTTTGTCCGTGACTTTTTGTCCTGTGACGTTCTGTGCTGCATTCTTTCAAAACGTGTCACAAAACAACATTTGCTTGCTATATTGTAGAGCCCTGGTTTTTGAAGACGATATCATGTGACAACATGCTTTTTGGCTGATCTTCGCAGGGCAATATACATCTGATAATCATCTGAACCCCATACGAATACCACAGTAAACGGGTATTTTACTACGTGATAGAAAATAATGCATACGTAAGTATTCAGGCCAATCCCATTTATTCAATTGTTTCGGTTTCGGTTTCAGATATTAATGGGTCTTTACAGATTGATAGATTCGGCATATTGAGCAATCATAATAATAAAAAAGCCGGGTATTTTAACAGCGTAACGTTTATTTATAAGTTAGTGCCAAGTGGATCTTCAGGGAAAGACAATATCGAGTTTTGCATCGAAAATTTCTATGGTTGTTAATGAACGTAAATGTTACAAAAATAGTTAAATGTAGTAATCTACAACCATTGTCAACAATTTTTCAGTCAGTGATACGGAAATCATGGATTTGGCAATTTACAACTTCGTTTTTGCTTTGTTGCTTTGTGTGAAGTGCACTTGTGGTGAGTATGATTATTCTATCATCGTTAACGATTGTACGTTGTATTTCTTGAATGATTTTGCATTGACTGTAAAATACATGCTGAACACAAAATACATGTACGGTATAAATCAAAATGATTAATTGTTATTGTATTCTAGTCTTTGATTGATCAATTTGAAATTGGTTTGGTTTGAACATATTTTATTGTAACTGAATTTGCAAAGGGATTGGGCACATTTTCTTTTTTTTTAAAACTTAGAACGCTCTCTCCCATATGCATGCATATATAACAATCTATTTTGGCATGCATAGCAAAACAGTCATTAAAATATAAACATTATTTAGCACATGTTGATTGCTTACAGAAAAACAAGGTAATGATATATAGACATCTTAATTAATCCAAACGACCACTATGTTTGATAAATAGAGGATATCTATATCGAGCGTTTTGATATTTGTTTTATCCAACGAGTTGATATGGTGTATTTATTCTCGAGGCTTGCCTAGCGAAAAAATACACCATATCAACGAGTTGGATAAACCAAATATCAAAATACACAACTATAGATTTTCTATTTATCTCATACTTCTTCTTTTTGCTTAATTTTGAAATGATCCCCAGTATGGTGGAAACAGCTGATTGAATTTGTTTTGATTCCCTGGCTCAGACGTCGTATTTATCAATCTTCCTTACGCAGGAAAAAATATTGTGCTTATAATCCATTCATATACAGTACAAAAGGGCATTTTAATAAAAGAAACCATGGGTGAAAATTGTATTAGAAGGAATATAGTTTATAATTAATAATGGTTTTGCTATTCCAAGAAAGTATATAACAATTATTGACCGAGTATTAATTTTTTGACGTAGGCCCGACTTTCTGATGAAAGTTTGATGTCGTCGTCTTTTTTAAATAAACATATGTAACAGGGGATGTTTACTCCTCCTAGGCACCTGATCCCACCTCTGGTGTGTCCAGGGGTCCGTGTTTGCCCAACTATCTATTTTGTATTGCTTGTAGGAGTTATGAGATCGATCACTGTTCGTTATCTTCACCTTGCATGTAATAATGATCAATGAAAGTGATATTTTAATGCAACGTTATTAGAATGTTCAACAGTTTAGAATGAAAAGTAGAAGTGTTTGTACATTTGGATTTTATTTACGTGGTTTCTTTGGATCTGAGGACGAGAGGAAATCCTGAGGCACTTTGGGCCTTGTAAGTAAAGCTGTTGAGATTTATTAGGCATGGATCCAGACAAAAGAAACTGTGCTTCTGAATACATGGTACCGCAGAATGTCGAGGTACTTTCGATTATGCTTGTCCGGTAGGCGGTTATACCTTGTCGATGATAATAGTGTAGCCATATTTTTGTTTTCTGATCGTAATTTTTGAGTAGTTCCTTATCGTGTTGCATTTTTATGGCGGTAATTTTCATTACATGTCAGTGGGGGCAACATCATTTTAATTTTACACAAACACTACGTCCACAGAAACTCTAAAGAGAGAAGGAGGGGTAATATACTTCGCGTCAGCTTCTGTTTGGGATATCGCCATTACACAAACACTACAGTCACATAAACCCTACAGACGGCCCATATTGAGGGGTATCTTGATCATTCTTCATTTGGTTGTACATGTACACAGATCTACTTCGATTTATTCATTCTCTCGAAAAAAGGTTATTTTACCTACTACACCCACGACACCGCGAACTCCCAGGACACCAGGAAGTGCCCGGAAATGCCGGGTAATGTTATATTTAGGAAATTATTTATATACGATATATAACAGTTTGATTAGAAGTTTTAAAAAGCACAGGTTTAGAAATGGGCTAAACCTGTTATCTGCAATACATGAATATACATAAATATGACCAAGTTTGAAGGTTTACGGAAAATGAAAATGCGGTATTCATGTACATGTAGGTAGAAATTTTAATTATTTTTTTTTTGCACAAATCAAGACACTAAGTATAATTTGTGATAACCTGATAAGTTCCCTGTGTATATCATAAAAATATACACAACAGGCCCGTACCCAGACTTTTTCAATGGGGGGGGGGGTGTATAAATATACGACGAGCGGTTTGGGGGCCTTAAGCGGCCCCCAAGCGGGTTCAGGGCGAAGCCCGGGGGGGGGGGGTCCTGGGGGACGAAGCCCCCCGGAAGCAGAAGCGAAATAGAGAAAAATAAGGGTAAAAATGCTCTATCCTGGATGCAATTTTTGCCTTTTATTTACTTATTTAATACTCATAAATGTGAAAGGGGAAACATACTAAAATTGGTCATATGTAAGGAAATTCTGGTCAATAATGTGTTCTTGTCTAATGAAAGTTATTTATTAATTATTCTCATCTTCTTGATTGGTGGTTCTTCGTAACTTTGGTGAAGTTCATCTGGGCAAGCAGGTTTGTGTACAATAGGCGCAGAATGGTTAGGTTCAAATGGTTGCCCAGGGGTGCTGTCGAAGTCTCCATCCCTCGACCACATAACAAAAATAATATTCTCCAAGTCAGTAGATGGTATGTTACACGATAAAGGTTCAATAACACCACTAATTACAGGACGAATGTTATAGTTACAATTTGGATAGACGGACCAAATTCTTTTCTTTATAACTGATGAGAGACCCAGAATGTCTACTATTCCTGATCATTTTCTGTTGTTACATGTTAATGCAGCTTCTTGCTGTATGGCCTGAATGTGATCACTACTATTGCCTGCTTCCTCCCGCAATAATATGGCAAAAATGTTTTTCCTTTCATAGGTAATAAGCTAACTGCAACTTTGGATGGTTAGAATATTGGTCACCATTTAAAAAAAGCACAGCGGCAGTCAGAAGACGCAAGACAGGAGACAATCTGTATGAATTACTTAGTAAAAATGATACAGAATTAAATAAGCAGTTTCCATTGCCAAGTGTTTTTATAACTGAAACCTCATGTAATGATAGGGGAATGTCAAAGGGGATCAAAGCTGATGACATGGTATCCACAATGACATTAAGTCTATCCAACTCCTCGGTTGAGATTGTGTGCGAAAATAATGGCAATTCATTTTTGTAAAGCTCATAAAGAATTTTGACCTTAGTTCTGTTGTCGGACTCAATAGCTGATTTCAGAGATAATAAGTCCTCCATCACATCCATTATTGCACAAATACATCTTTAAAAATAAAAGAAGATTTTAGTCATAAATTACAGACAGCATTTATAAAGGGCACTGCTAGAAGTTCTTAAGGCAAAAAAAAAAATTGCGTGTCCAGTTACCATGGTCATATGCAAAAAAAAAAGAGTTGGTAGGTTGAAAGTTTTTTTTTAATTTCTATGTCCCAACATTTGATCCCTGGGTCGTAAAGTTTTATTGATTTTCATATGTACGTATGTCCAGCTAAACTGTGATGAGCTGCATCCCGCATCATACAAGGTATTTTTAGATTTATCAGATGTTCACTGATTGATAATAAGTTCAGTTTTAGCGCAATGACAGACAACACAATACATTTGTACGTTTCCTAAAAGCATTACTCTTTTTAAATTTTGTATGCAGTTTAATTGTGATGAGTCCGACTCGTACTTCTGAAGATATACTTTAAAGCATTATTGATATGACCTGTGTACTGCAACTGCAGTCACACTAAAACTCAGCTAAGTCAAATCGATCTTTGAAACGATGCATTTGTCCGACCCAAAATGTCTGCAAAACATACCACTGATCAAGACTCAATTCGTTTAAAAAAGAAACCGAAACCGGATACGATGTTAACCGTATTTCTTTACGCATAGGCAATATGTATTGAATTTATTTCGTGATATTCCTTACTGTGAAAGTAAAAGCTAGGGAGTTCAGAAAATATTTGACTGTAATAGTGCTTGATGATTTACACAGCCGACTTTAATAGTGCTTAATGGTTTTCACAGGGGGTGCGTTTGTACCCCCGCAACCCCCTCAGTACGGGCCTTCACAACAACTGATCTCTTGGCCAGGTAAATTCCAGGTAAATAACATTGAGCATGGATAAGCTCCGCCCAGATTCACTGATCCGTGGAGAAACCGTACGGTGGTTTTTTTTTTTGTTTTTTTTGGTCTTTAAAGTCGCCTAAATGATTTATTCACTTATCGTCTATACTAAACTAGCGAAAACGGCTTTCCACTTACGTATACACGTATTTTTAATTTGTAAATGATAGGTTAGATTTGGGTTACTTATTGCCAGCATTGTAAAATTGTTTAATTTCACTACAACATTTAGACAGATTTAAATAATTATGAAGATTCCAATGAAAGTGTATTCGTACATGTTGTTTTAATCTGAAATCGAAGGTACAGTGTTTGTAAAGTGCACGTTCCCGAATAGACGTGTTCAAATGTAATGTTAAATGCGAGGTGTCTCAAGGCAGTTTATTTGGCCTTTTTTTATTTCTAGTATATGTGAATGATCTTAGTGCAAGTATTGATCCTGATTGTAAGGTTTTATTATATGCAGATGACACAGCCATTCTATTCTCTCATTTTAATACAAACATTATAGCTAAGAAATTATTATTAATGTTAGTAAAATACCATGACTGGTTGGTAGACAACAAACTCTCACTTCATCTGGGAAAACTGAAAAAATTTTGTTTGAACCACAACGCAAGCTTAAATCCATCGATATTAGTTCTTTTTTTCATAGATTGTAAGGGTATTAAAATAGATTGTAAATCATGTGTAAAATACTTAGAGTTATATTGGATAATGTATTGTGTGGAGAACAAATCGTTGACGGTATTATTAAAAAAGCAAATCAACGCCTGAAATTCTTATACAGACATAAATCATGTCTATCTCTACTGTCCAGGAAATCTCTTTGTAATGCTTTAATTCAGTGTCATATTGACTATGCATGTACATCGTGGTACGAAGATTATTCAAAACAAAGTTATTAGATTTATCTTAGATTTATCCCCTAGAAATAGTATCAACGCTGAAATATTTGAAAAGCTGGAGTATTTGAACATTAGCAATAGAGTAAAACAGCTTCGACTGAATCACGTCTTTAATATTTTTCATGAAAAATGCCCAGATTATTTTAAAAATAATTTTAGAAGCAATTGTTCACCCAGATCAACTAGATCAAGTAAGCTTAATTTCTTTTTACCAAGGGTTGAGAAAATGGAATCAGAAACTTTTTATTTTAACGGCGTCAAAGACTGGAACTCTCTCCCTGATCAAATAAAATGTATAAACAATAGATTTTCATTCAAATCTGCAGTTAAAAAACATTTACTCAATGAAATGAAGAAAATGGCAGATAGTGACTTCTTGTATTATTGATCCACATTGTCTTGTTCATACATATTTATCACAGTTGTTATTTATTCCAACAATTTTCAATACTAAGCACCGTTGAAATGTAAGATATCTAAAGTATTCTTATGTGTTTCAAATCAATGTCTTTCAATATATTTTTGTTTGTATTGTTTTATTATGCTAATAATGATAATATATTGTGTATGTCATATTATAAGATTAGAAGGACCCCATTGGAAATAAGCTATATGGCTTTCATGGGTTATTCTTGGCATAGGCATGCAAGGTGAAGATAATGAACAGTGGTCGATCTCATAACTCCTATAGGCAATAATTTTCATAAACATTAATTTACTCACTGTCCTCTTAAAGTCAAATAGCTGTTAAAATTTACCTTTTTATCTTATGTATTTAACAACAACTTTTGTTTTAAGTATGTGTTCCTCTGTGATATTGTCTTGTATTTATATTGTATAATATGTGCCTATTCCTAAATAAATAAAATAAACAAAGCGTTACCGATGACAACATTTAACAGTAATTGCTCTTTCGCTACTCATGATAGCCCTGTTTTGACACCAGTAAACACACGACGGCATTCATGGACACAGTATACATGAGTAGCTTCCCCCTTCAGATCGAAGCTGCCGACTTTATACCCCATCTCCCCTCAAAAATCATCTATAAACTCGTCTATCTAATAAATGGTCCCATGAATTCCATTTCTCAAATGTAATTGACCAATTAAAATTGATAAAGCAAATTCTAATTGAATCTGAAAAGAGTGATTGTTCATTCTGGGTTAGAAAATCTAGCACCGAAGATGTCACAAAGACCAAAGTGGGCGCTGACAAATAAATATTTTTGTTCATTTTTACATGAAAATATCACTGAAGTACGCATACTTTTGAATTGTTACGTTAAATCATGATTTAGTGGAAAAAGAACAAGGAGTAAATTGTTCACATTCATGTAAAATCTGCTTCTTTAAAAAACTAAAAGAAAAGAAAAATGATAGGGAAAAAAACTCGTGTATACATGTGCATGCACATTTACAGTAATCAGTCATGAAAGTGTTCTGGTTAAGACACTATGACTTAGTTACAAAGTAGAAAAAAGTATAAAGGTACAATGTACTTGTGGAGTTATCAATCCACCATTTCCCATATCTAGAACACTGTGCTTTTACCAAAGTATTTATGTGTTTACAACGTAGGTGCATTTTTTTTCTTTGTTAGGTTTTTTTTTCTCGTGAAAACGCCTCTGTATGTTTAATATTCATGATTTTATATAATTATACGCCGCTGAATGGAGGGAGATATTTTTGTTATTCTATTTCCATCCATTCATATTTTCCCAGGTTCTCAAGTGAAAGTGCGTCAGTAAGCGGTGAAAAAAAAAAACGAAAAAAAAAACAAAACTACTGAAGTGATTTGTGTATATTCTGAATACACGGTGGGCATGTGAACGCCCCGTTCTTGTCAATCATAACATCATGTGATTCATTCACGCTTGGCTGAACAAAGCAGTCTCATAAAGCAGTATCGAGGACTGCTGGGACTGCTTTCTAGAGCAGTCTCAGAGCAGTCCCACTTTTTGAGAGAGCAGTCTTCGGGACTGCTTTCTGGGACTGCTTGGGTGTCAGGTTGGGTCTGGTTGGTACTGTAGCATTAATTTTCCAGAAAAAAAGGAGGAGTTATCCAGAATTCACCTTTAGTTTGATACATAGAAATGGAAAATAAAATGAATTGTTATGTTGGAGCAACGTGCATAATAACTTCCAAATAACTCCAATAGAAAATATGTGTACAAAGATGGACAACTCTTACATTCCACCATAACATGTACTACAGACATGTTGTTGTAAAACATTTTTTAAAAAGTAGGAGTACATTTGTGTGAATTGACCTATCTTCTTTTTTTCTGAAGCCTGCAGTAGGGGATGGTATGGCGATGATTGTAAGTGGAAATGTCCACCTAACTGCTGGGGAAACGTGTGTGACGTCACACAAGGAACGTGTTCCAACTGTACGGACGGATGGACAGGGCATTACTGCGACCAGTGTACGTATGGTGTACGCACTATACACTATACAACTCATATAAAGGGTTTTCCATTTCTAATCTCTGTGCTATTGTAATCTTAATTGCTTCAGTAATGTTGATAAATCATTATGATGCATTTTATATACTGTTCCATCTCCTATGGTATGCAAAATATGAATTATTTATAGTGTGCATCAAATGCTATAATTTTGCTATATTCAATTACGGTAATAAATCTCTGTATGGTTGCATCTTGAAACTGAATTTCATAACTTTTATATTCAAATGGCTATTTCAGCATGTTCCTTGGGTACGTTTGGTAAAAACTGTGGACAGGTGTGTAAAGGTCACTGTAAAGGCGGCTGTAATCGCGTGACTGGGAAATGTGACAAAGGTTGTGAGGACGGCTGGTACACAGAAAACTGCACCATTGGTACGAATTCATTGAATCAATTCATGATCAAGGACAGATGGGTAGAAATTAACCTGAAAATAAAAACGAATGATTAATTAAAATATTGGAGGGTAATTTGGTTATAAAAATCGCCCCATCTTCATCGTCCATAAATGTCTAAAATAATATGAGATAATGCAGCGCTATTGTAATACATATGCATTAATATTCAATATAAAAATGAAATGATCAACCATCTGGTTATTATACAAAGTTTATTTGATTCATATCAGATACTTCATTCCGTGGTGCCTTCATGGTAAGTCTTCTACGTATGGGCGTACATATGTTTGTAAATCAATGAATTCTGAGATTTTCTTCCAGGAGTGGCGAATAATATTTACCATAGTGCGACCTGACATGCCCTCTTTGTATGTTTTGGACAGCATATAAAATAATCCATATTGATAGTTACTTGGAGAAAATGCCTTCAATACCTTACAACATTTCTCATTGTTGTCGTACATCTTCTATATAGTGCTTTGGTGATTTCTGCAGATAAGTTTTCAGTTGGGTCACATTCAAGGTTTTTGTGAAAACGTTCGTCTGGAAGTTGTGTCAGAGCATTTGTCATGTTTGTCTCCCTGTCCACACCAACTACTGTCGACCCTGTTCCGTCTATTTGATGATTGTCACCCCGGGTTTTGAAGGAATTGCAACGCAAACGGGTCTACCTTCCTTATATAAGTTCTCCTGAACCTTTTCTCTGGCTGTGTCAGGATTTCTTTTCTATTATTAATGTAAGACGCTAAAGCTCTACATTTTATCCTGGGCTAATCATTGGTACTCTTGTTTGGTTTATGTAGTCAGTAGTAAATGGTTTTCTTCCTTTGTTAGGAAACGTTTTGTCTTGAAGGTCAATAACGATTGTCGTTCTATTTGTAGCTGACAGGATTGGCATTGCCTTTGTTAGGAACACCAATACAGTGACACGTTTTGTATTAAACCTTCTTAACGTCCATGATAAAAATCCTATTGTACAAATCTTGGATACTTAATGCTTCCTCAGAAGTTTCAACCATATGCTGTCCTAAGTAAACAAAAAAAAAAAAAAAAAAAAAACCAGAGAAAAAAATCTGGATTGAAAAAAAAATAACTATGCAGTTTATTGTAGAGAGTGAATATCACTAGTTTAGTGTAGAATGTTTTACTGATATTTGATTGCCTACTTTTATCCGGATACAATTTGACTATTTTTGTTGTTTGTGTCATTCTAGTTTTAAATAATTTCTCTAAACACTTTGGGGTTATAGAGTGTTGGAAAATTGGCTCAATATGTAGTATTCAATATCATATTTAGAAATTAAATAAAATCTGACAACACGTTGTAAAATGTAAGCGCTTCCATTTCTTGAAGAACCTTCAGACGTTTTACATTATGAAAGCAAAGAGCAGAAAGGGGGCATCTGCTCAGAGCGCGTTTTCTGCACCCGCACCAGTATATATAGATTACGTGTAAGTTAGTGTAATAATTTATTAACTACACCAATATGAAATACAAGTATTGACATAAAAGGGACAGATGATTTTTCATTAGTATATCATAATCTGACTTTGATGTATACCCCTACCCACATGTTTCAGAACAAAACAAAAAACTGCCCCCTGCTACCTTTAAGAGAATGTCATTATTGAAAGCTGTGGAATCCAATCAATTTCATTAATATCATCAAAATAAATGTATTAAATATGCAATACAACCCTTTATTTCAATACACGTATCACATCAGTGTCACAGTGGCAGACAACAGCGTCATAGGGGATAAATTATGCTTTTGTACTATGGAAAACCAAAACCTGGTTAAGTATCATAGTGACAAGTAAGTACATGTAAATCAGCTTAGTGGTTAAAATAATGTTATTTGGGGTACTTTGTGTGCTTTGTTTTTTCTATGCATAGATTACATGTAGTTTTACATGTTCTAAAATTTCATGTAATTAACA
This sequence comes from Ostrea edulis, assembly GCF_947568905.1. NCBI lineage: Eukaryota > Metazoa > Mollusca > Bivalvia > Ostreida > Ostreidae > Ostrea > Ostrea edulis. Next base: position 23,822,402 of record NC_079170.1, read on the forward strand.
AATTGTGCTCATTTACAGGTCTCAGATACAGTAGATCACTCTTCTTTTCAGCACCATGGTACATGTTTATGAAAAAATACTTACAGATAGAGAAATGAGTCATTTTAGAGACATCTTTTACACAAAAACACAGTTAACACCATTTTCTAATTTATGGGTAGGTATTGGTAAACAAGCCACTTTGACATTTGGCTGTATTGTATGGATCTTCTGTTTTCACTATTAGGGGGGGGGGGGGGGGGGGCATGGAATAGAATGCAAGGTGAAGATAACGAATAGTGATCAATCTCATAACTCCTATAAGCAATACAACATAGATAGTTGGGCAATCACGGACCCCTGGACACACCAGAGGTGGGATCAGGTACCTAGGAGGAGTAAGCATCCCTGTTGACCGGTCACACCCACCGTGAGCCCTATATCCTGATCAGGTAAACGGAGTTATCCGCAGTCAAAATCAGTGTGCCAAGAACGGCTTAACAATCGGTATCAGAAGATAACAGGGATTCAAAATCTTGTTGGGGGATTGTTTACTTAATTAGAGTATATTTCAGGTCTATACATATACAGTACTTACAGAAGTAGACAGTAAAGTGGGAAATTTTCTTGATTTTAAGAGTGGTTTTGTCCTTTCATCTTTCTCTCTAATCTTTCTTTTTCTAAACATGTTCAGCATGTAGCAATATATATAAGGTTACTTCTACCATGGATACAATTTACTTGTAGTATTATTTATTAGGCACAGGGATCTTACTCGAACACTCTCATCACTCTAAAATGACATAATACACAGAAATGTTGGGTTTTTTAAACAATTTTATTGCGTACACATTTAGAGCAGTCGACATAATGGATTGGTATAATTTCACTCAGAATAAGTCAGATTTTTAAATAATGGGAGTTGATGTCAATGAAAATAGATGTAAGGATTTTTAAAGGTAGCAGGGGACAGTTTCGCACTATAGGCCCGGTCAACGTTTTTAAAATGGAAATACCCCATATTTGAAGTGATATTACATGTGTAAAAATGTATAGAATAATTTTAGGATACATGGTAAATATAGCTGAGTGCTTAATAAAAATGTTGATATACAACATGCAGGTGTCACCATGATTCCTAACACGAAAGGTGAAAATAACGAACAGTGATTAATCTCATAACTCCTACAAGCAATACAAAATATATAGTTGAACAAACATGGACCCCTGGACACACCAGAGGAGGGATCAGGTGCCTCGGAGGAGTAAGCATCCCCTGTCGAGTGGTCACACCCGCCATGAGCCATATATCCTGATCAGGTAAACGGAATTATCCGCAGTCAAAATCAGTTTGCCAAGAACGGCTTAACAATCTTTATGAAACACGTCAGACAGCATTTGACCCAATGATAGCATATAAATGGGTGCGAATACAATACTAAGACATGTGGTTGCTGTAGAAATTCTGGTGCAAACATGCATGATTCGTCAAAAGGTCTGTAGCTGAGAGGAAGGTAGATGAACCCATATGAAAGGTTGGTTTTTAAGAAGAGCGGACAAGGTTCTTGAATGTGCACAGTGTCTAAATCCCCACGCTTGGTACTGTCATGGTATGGGCTTGGTGCGGATTAGACCAAATGAGAGAAAATCAAAGCAAAAAAAAAGGAGCACCTGCTCAGAGCATGTTTTGTGCACCAGCAACGGTATATATAGATTACATGTAATTTAGGGTCAAAATGTATTAACTACACCAATATGAAAACAAGTATTGCCATAAAAGGGAAATAGGATTTTTCATTAGTCTGTCATAATGTAAAACTTATACAGTACCAATTTTGATGCACCAGATGCGCATTTCGACAAATAATGTCTCTTCAATGATGCTCAACCGAAATATTTGAAATCCGAAATAACTATGAAGTCTTAGAGCTAAATATAGCCAAAAACAGCGTGCCGAAAAAGTGGAGCCAAATTCGTCCAAGGATAAGAGCTATGCATAAGGGAGATAATCCTTAATTTTGAAATGAATTTCTAAATTTGGTAACAGCAATTAAATATACAACCGTATTTTCAAGCTAGTAACGAAGTACTTAGCTACTGGGCTGTAGAGCTTTGATGTATACCCTCTACCCACATGTGTCAGAACCAAAACAACTGTCCCCTGCCACCTAAGCAGTATGTTAACTCGTTCTAATGACGGCTTATAATGAGTATTCTGTACCTGGAGATGTAAAGCTATTCGAGGGCTGTTCGATTTGTAATATGGATTGTACGATATCTAAAAAGCATTCGAATCAATTAGTGAAATGAACATTACATCCCTTCAAAGTATTCTCCATGGTTTGAAAAACTTATGTAATTTCAATCTCTGAATTCATTTCTGAAATACGTCATGGTACACTGATTTAGGTAGACCTCTGAGGCACTGACTGGTGGCTGAGCCAAGGGCTTGTCAGGACTTGTAACGACGACCAGATAAGAAGTTTTTAATACCAGTTCTCCAAAATAATCAAACAGTACAAGCATCACCTGGCCATGATGTCTCACCAAATTCAATGGCAATTGTTGTCTGTTGTCACTCACCACCAACTTCCTTTTTGACAAGCTCAGTTTCAGGAAGTGATTGGTTGCTATGGAAACCATGCACTTCACTTTTCCCTAATTTATCCATCAAAATTCAAAAAGCCAAGAATTCTTATTTTTGCACTTTTTTAATAGGTCTCATTAATATTTATGCCGTTGGAATCACAAAATGTCATAAGAGATAATAAATACAACACAATGTCTTCCGATTAACATAAAAACTTTTTACAAAAAGGTAAAGTAAAATCAGTATATCATTTCTTAAAGTTTAGGTAATTTGGCACTGTGCCAAAAATAAAAAAAAAGTGGTTGAAATGGCCTTTTTGATGCTCAAATTTATCATCTTTCCACACTGATATTGAAATGTGTTATAATAAAAGAAAGAAGATATCATGCTATATGTTATTGTCTGAAAACTTTTATGGGTAAATGAATATTTTTTGAACAGTTATTATTTAAAAATCAAAGTACTGAAAGTACCGAAAAGTGCTAAGCTGACTTCATGAATTCTGTCTGTAATGTTAATGAGCAGGAAGAACTTGTTATTCTTTTTCACACAACTAATTAATAGATTTTCTATAAGGAAATAATGAATATGGATGGTAAACAATGTCCCAAAACTTTTCATCATGTTGAAATAAAAAAATTATATGATGTTGTTAAACACAATGGTAACTATAATAATTTTGGTCCCACCCAGAACCAAAACCGTGTCCTTTGATCATCAAATTTACAATTTTGGTAAAGCATACCTGCTCCTTTTAAATATAGATCTATTCAATCAGAATTGAGTATCAATAACACCAAAGATGATGTTATTGAAATGCTTTACACATAAACACTATATACCCAGTTTTGCCCCACCTGGAGTTAAAACCTCTCTCCCAAAAATCATGAAATTTACAATTTTGGTAAAGGCCTTTCTGCTCTACATGGATATGCAATGATTTTTTTCTTACAGATGAGATGTTGTAGAGAAGCCTTAGGATATTTTTGGAAATTGGTCAAGTTTTGGTGGTACATCTACTTGAGAATTTGAAAACAATTGTAATAGTAGTTTTAGTGTTCAATTGTTATCACAACAGACGCTGATCAATTGCATTAGAAATGAATGGAAACTTTCAAGCATATCATCATTCACAACAACTAATATCTAATAAATAACTTACTACTATAGTGTATAAACATTTTTAGAATACAGCTAAAATGAAACAAGTCAATGGTTTGATACATACACGTATGTCAAACAAGAAAGAAAGGAACAAACAAACAACTGGACAAAAAAATACACATAACTACATATATATATATATATATATATATATATATATATATATATACATGTCAAAATACATCAACATAATAATGAAGGTCTATGAAACACTGCACCCCTTTCATTATCTTTCTAGAAATCATTTAGATGTACATAAATATCCATCTGTATCACTTGTACTACAGAGTTTATCGCATAATTACCCATATATAGGAATCCAAACATGAAAGTGGAATTATTTTTTGTAATCAATGATGAAGTTGATTTCAATTCAAAATCATGTTGGAGAGAATGTGAATCCAAATAAGCCAGATTAATATATGTACAATTGAAACCAAAATTCAGGAAGTTATTTAAAAAAGATGTTCATTATATATGTACATAGTTGATAAGTTAAAAAAAAACCTGAATGTTGCTTTATCAACAAGAGTGGAAAGAACTCAATTTTAACAAGAAAGTTAGTGCAAGAGGAAATACGTAATCTACTATAATAAATTATACTAACATACATGTGCATGGATTTACATTTTTGCACTGCAGTGAATGTTGGTAAATAAATTTAAAAAAAACGAACGAACAAAATATACAGCTGCGTTATAAGTGAGTGGATACGGTAATATGTTTTACTTCACATTCATTCTTTTAAATTGCAATTTCTTTCAACACATCTTGTTTCAAGACAAATGATTTGCTGTTTGCATTAGCAGCTATAAGGTCATCTTGGTCCATTTTTTTGTCTTTCTGCACCATTCTTGAGAAGTAGCTTGCAATTTGCTGTGATGTGAGGTATTGTTCTTTTGAAAATCTTTTCGTCCCGTTTCTCACGGAATACCTCATTTCCTCTGCAACTTTTGAAGGATCTTCTTTCCTTCCAGATGTTTTTCCTATCAGAAACTTTTCCTGCATAAATGCCTTCTGGTCGTCAGTGAAGGGTATTTTTGGCTTCTTTACTTTTAATGCCCAGCCATACTTTAAAGCAGGAACTCCAACTTTGCTACTTTCAAGCTGTTTGGTATAAGACTTCCCGAGACTTCCTGTATCAAGTTTTTTGGCATACATGACCATAGATTTGTCTTTAAGGCCGATTTTCTCTTCCCTTAAATCACAGTTTCCTAATAGCAAGTGTTGATCAAGTGAGGAAGAAAATCTGAAGAGGCGGGTACATCCTTCTTCTGGGCACTGGAATACTCTCTGTGGTACTTTTCTTTTCTTTGGGATTGGCTCATCTGTATCACTATTTTCTTCTCCTTCATCTTCATCTCCTGAAAAATTTTATTACAGTAGTCTCGACTTTAAGATGTACTCGTAGGAAAGACATATTCACGGTCATCATGATTTTTAAACAAGAGGCCCATGGGCCACATTGCTCACCTGAGTCACCTTGACCTGTATTTAAAGATTATTCCTTTATATTGACCAAGCGGTTCTGGAGGAGAAGATAAACATCTGAAAAGTTTTCGACAACAACTATACCAACGACAGACAAAGGAAAGTTTTGAGCAGAAAATTTCACCTGAGCCTTCAGCTCAGGTCAGCTAAAATAACTCATAGAAATAGTTTAAAAGGACTGCATGGTTCACAATTTTTGAATTTTTTTTTTATTTTTGATGTTAAACATTAGAAATATAACTAATTTAATGTAGACAGCCAAAATTTTGACCTTCTGAATGCAAGAATAAAAGTAATATTTTAGCCTTAAATATGTGTTATGTAAACAAAGACTCAAATCTTTTTTTAGGTACATACAAACAAACCAGCAATGGATCCTGGTTACAGTGATTTTCTTGTCACTCTTGACTTTGAAAGCAGCAATTCTTTGGGTCACAACACACCCATGTGTGAATATCATTGATTTACATGAACATTTGTTGAAGATGCAGTGTATTATCCTAAAACCATTTTTACCAGTGACCCTGGTGCGCCCCCCCACCCCCACCCCCCCTCTGGGATAATCACTGACAGACAGAGTGAATTCAGACCATACCACATACAACCTTTTGGGGGTATTTAGGAAAATAAAGATATCATTATCAAATATGAACTTATGAAACATGAAAACTAGTACCATTAGAAACCACTTCAGAATTCAATGGTGTGAATGCCACATCTGTTCAGTCATCCTGTATAATAAACTGCATTGTAGCAATCCTGTTTGCACCTATATTGTTCCATGGAATGAATTTTCCTAAACAAGATAAAAAGAAGTATGTATTTTACCATACAATAAACAAGTAAAATATCTTAATGCAAAACTTCAATCTAATTACAATGCTCTAACCTGGAAAAAAATCTTAATGCACTAAAAAGAAGTATTCGAAACTTAAAAATGATATGCCCCCACATCTCCTATTACATGAGCATAATAATGTGAAGGCAAGAATGTAAAAGCTGTGCATTCTGCTGTGAGTATACACATGATTTTGCTTATGATTTCTAAACCTAATTAAATTTAATTATATAAATGTATAACTGTATAAATTGTAAGGAAGAATGTGTGTGTGGGTGGGTGTGGGTGTAGTTGCCACACTTAACCTGGACCAGTTGCATATCCTCTCCATACAGTAAGTCCTGTATCGGTGAATTCGAAATTATGCAATGTTGAAATAGCTGGGATATTCTTGAGTTGTAGTTTCTCAGCATCAGCATTGATTACTGGACAAAGAACTTTCACTTTGTACTCCCCATGTTGCTTTGAATCAATAGCCTGAAATACAAAATTGCATTTTCTAAAAGAAAATTTTGATAGAAATAAATAACACACATCAATGTTATATAAATTAATAATGAGCATACATACAACAAGTGAATTAGTATCAAAATGAAATTGTAACTTTAGTTTTTAAAATAAACACACATTGGTGCAAGGTTGTCCTAGCTGTGTACAACAACCTCATTTGAATCACATTGTCAGAAAAGCGATATATTGTCATTTTGGTCTTTTTATGAAAGTATTTTTGGAAAATATATACCTGCTTCATTTGATGAGCATTTGTGACATCATTGCCTTCATTCACATAACGTTTTATTGCTGATTTAATGTGTGAAGCTTTTCTGTCGCATGGACCTTTCCCATCTTGAGCTTCGCAGAAGTGATATACTTTGATTTTGTCCCCAAGCTCCTGATGCAGTAGTGCCATCGTCAACGTGCTTTTGTAACATCCAGCATTGTCAGACCACATGCTTACTTTTCTAACATTAGGTAGTTGTAAACAAACATTTCGGCTGACATCAATTAGCAATGCTGCTGTTGTAGAAGCATCTTGGGGTACTGGGGTATTGAAGATATGTACATGAGTCAGATGTTTTAAGCTCCCTCCCTCATTGTACACAGTGAATGCAATGTGCCAATTTATTCCACGTTTTGCAAACCAATCAGTCTGTCCTTCTCTGTACTTTCTTGGCAGGAATTTCATGGCCCAGTCCGCAATAATGAATACTTCTCCCTTTGTGATGGAATTGAGGATATCCTGTCTGGCCCTCTCTTGGTTTTTTTAACGTAAAATATGACGCTTCCATTCATAAATATCCGAAACAGCTTTATCCACCTAAATAAGAGAATGCAAAAACTTTTCATCAAAATTCATTTAAATCCAAAATAAGTGCAGAGTAACTAGAAATATGTCCATAGGGCATGAATGCCCTGCCCAATGTGACATTTGTAATGCAATATGAAAGCAAGAGGCCCATGGGTGACATCACTCACCCGAATCGCCTTGGCCCATATTTTAAAAAACAATTCCATATACATTCAAATGTAAAACTTTGATCCCCTATTATGGTCCCAACCTGCTCCGGGGGTCATGATTTTTACATACATGAATATGCACTATGTCAGAAAGCTGCCATGTAAATTTCAACTTGTCAGGACTAGTGGTTTTGAGAAAAAAATTTATAAAGATTTCTTCCTATATATTTGATTCCCTATTGTGGCCCCACTCTACCCCCAGGGGCTATGAATTTAATAAACTTGAATCTGCACTATGTCAAAATGCTACCATGTAAATTTGAACTTTTCTGGCCAAGTGGTTCATGAATAGAACATTTTTAAATGGTTCCACCCTATTTTTGTAATTATCTCCCTTTCAACAGGGGACATATAGTCCTTCATTTGAAAAAAAAATTAAATCCCCTTCACCCACTGATAAATAGCAATTTTGCATTATTTAAATCCGCTCCTCTACTATATGCCCTGACCATATTCAGAAAGTGGCAAAAACATTCTTCATTAACATCCTCCAACTTCATTAAAGAGAAATAATTACATTTTAACATACTTTTTCATGTTTTTAACTTACTTTGAAACAAAACGCTTCAGGGTTATCCCAATGTTTATCTGCTGTCTTCTGGGATATGTGAGATAAAGTCTCATTCAAGAAACTACAGTGTCCGCAAATGTCAGTATGATCATGATCAGCACACTCCTTTGAGAATGCTCCACTCTGCTCACTCAGTGCAAATAAACAGCAGTGGTCTGCAGTGGATGATGAACTTCTTACAAGCAACTGCAAATTAAATCAGTAGGGTTTATCATATTACTTATGGTCCAATCCCCAAAAATCATTTATAACAAGTACCCGGGTATGAAATAAATGAACAATTATTGTTAAAACAAAATTTCTACTCCTGTAATCTATATAAATCTTGACACAGGATCACTTTTCACCAGGTATGAACTTAATCAAGCAAGATATTTAAACAAGCATTGATGACAGATATGCATTTTGTGTGTGTGTGTGTGTGTGTGTGTGTGTGTGTGTGTGTGTGTGTGTGTGTGTGTGTGTGTGTGTGTGTGTGTGTGTGTGCATCTATGTGTGTGCGTGCATCTATGTGTGTAAGTGCATCTATGTGTGTAAGTGCCTATGCGTGTATGGAGGGGGAGGATTTAATGATTATCAATAATAGTAATATGCACTCTATGGGAAAGTCAGCAATAGACACCAACCTTATAATCTGTTTTCAGGTAGTGTTTTGCAGCTACTAATCTCTCAAGAGTATCATTCTTCTCATGAAGGGTGAGGTCTAGCTCTTGAACTATTTCTTCCAGATCCCTAAATGCCTGCCCTCCCTCTGCTATGTAGTAATCCAGACCTTCAATAGAGTGTCTTACTGATGCACTGCAGTCAGCCAGTATCCTGTACATGGTACTTGTACCTGTTATAAAATCCATTCAGCATAAATTCAAGTTCTATACATATTTCAAAGGTCATTTCATATACAGAGAAAGGTATATATCTGCTAAGATTCAAAATCAACTTTTCAGTTATGCGTAAAATTCCAAGGAAAACATTACCAATATAATTTATTGCAATTGTTTTGATGGAACAAAAATACATTATGTAAAACTGAATGAGAATTTACACGTCAATAAATTCGAAAACATCAAACATTCTTTATAAACAATTTAGCAATGTATGAACTCAAGACATTTTAACATTTCGTAAATACATAAAAATTATATTGAAACTAACATATCTCCTGCTTAAGGTGGCTCACTACACCCGGAAATAGTTTCTCAAATCAGTACGAATTGATTCAATTATAAAAGAAATGATGATATACAATAAGTATATATGCCAGAAAGGCAAAACATATGCAAATTTGGATAAAAACATGATTTCCAAAAAAAAAAAAATTTCCACACATATGAACAAAACACTCTGAGGGATTTGAGCTTGAGATCTGCGGTTCACCAGCCCAATGCTTTAACCACTGAGCTACGATGATAAACAAACAAATCAATTGATACAAATAATTTCACAAAACATTTTTCGCCTTCTTGTGAGGTGGTGTCATACAGAGTATAAGATTTAGTGTAGTGAGCTACCTTAAATCTTAGTGTGAGTATATGTATAATACAAATGATTTCATACCCAAAGACTGGAAGCCTTCATCCTCACATAGCTGGCTGTACTGTCTGATGATTGTGGCTGGTGCAAGACTGCGTATCACATTAGGTGTCTGAATGAGTTCGCCGCTAGAAAGTTGCAATGTTTTCTCTCCAAAGGGCAAATCTTTGACAATGTGGTTGGACGTAATGAAGTCCAGAAAGTGCTCTAGCTTTCCATCATCTATTTTACAGCGAAGGGCTTTCACGGATGGTAATGGGAAACCTATGCCAATATTTTCCTTATGTTTCTTAGCTGCATAGTACTTGTACTTTGTAAGAGCAGGTATAACAGTATTGACCTCTACAAAACTGTAATCATTTGTCAATATGGACAACAGCTGACATCTCAGAGATGATGTATCTGCTCTCATATATGCTTCAGAAACAGATTTCAATAAGGAGGATGCAGTTGCAATGCTGACACTTTTATCATCCACAAACAAGGCTTTTTTTAATGAACTCTGCATCATCTGGGCACACTGTATCAAGGAGAGCCATGCAACATTCACGTGCTTTGGAAATATACCTTCTTTGAGTCCTGTCACTAGATATTTTCAAACTTTGATTTAGGCATTTCACAGGACTTACTCCACAAGTGTCCAGAAATTCATTTAGATTGTCCAGTCTCTCGTACTTTACAACTGATGCTTCTGTCCCTTGACTGTCTGCAGTGTTAAAATCATGAGCCGTCTCTTGGCTAGATAGTGTATCATCACTTTCCTAAAATTAAAGGACAAAATTATTACAGGTTGATTAAATAAAAGCTACTTGTTATATCATGGTGAACATGGGCTGCTTTGTTAAAATCTTAAACAGAAATAATCAATATATCCCATTGAAATTATTTTCCAAATGATAATCTAATTATAACATCAACTTTATTAAACTTGATGTACCTTGTTAAAGGGAATTTGTATAATCAAGGTATTGTTTATTGACCAAGAACCATACAGTTCATAGCTAAATAGTTGTAACAGGAAGGGGGAAAATGTAATTGACCAGACCGGGATGCGAACCCGGGCCCCCTGAATCTCTAGTCAGGTGCTCTACCAACTGAGCTATCTGGCCACCGGCGATCGAACCCGGTTGACAGCTACATTTTCATCACTTCATGGATGTGTATATTAGATGGTATACAAGTTTATCATATGCAAGACCCTAACCCTCACCACTTCAAATTAACTCCCATTTTTACTATTGGTATATGTATAGACATGCCAGATTTTCTACATGTTAAAGTTCAAGATCACAAGATTAAAAATCATAGTATCCTGGTCACAATGTAAACATGTGTTTATGTGAATTACTAAGGCTTATTCCTTAATAAATAATAACATACGAAAGGTCTCAAAGCTATTTATGTGACAATGAACCCTGCATTTTTTTTTTTGCAGGTAATTAAGCTAATTGAATTATCTTAATGAGATGTTAATGTATAACTCTTGGACACACTATTTAAGATGTTTATATTAAGTGTATTAAATATATCTTCCTGTTGGTTTAACATGTTTAAACAAAGCTTACTTACATAATACTTTTGCTGCTGCTTATTTCTAAGGTTATATGCTTCACCAAAATCTTCATCATGGGCTACATTCTGAAAAGGTACCAGCTAGGTAAAACTATGACATTGACAAACTAGAAACTCATTACACGTAAATAATTCTTTTGACAGAAAGACATCCCACATGCTTTACTTCCTCATTTTCATTTAAGTGCACAGACAATGTGTGCATAACAAATATAGTGCACTGTACAGTTCGTGATTTTTTCTACGTCCATGCATGGGACATAACTCTGTAGAATATTATCCGATCTGTAGAATGTTATCCGACTTGACCCAAATAATTAAAACCTGACTTAGATATTCTCTGTTTGTAACTATACATTGAATTTCAATTGTTTTTGCACATCAGTTGCAGAAATAATGCAAGGAAATTTAATGATGACAGATTAATGAAAGGACAGAATAAAAATCCTTGCAAACACCAAGCATCAGAATACTAGAGTGACTTTGTATTTTAAAATTGTTTTAATTTTTAGCATTAACTGAAGGTTTAATTAATTCATAATTTATACACAACAAAATAATTTGCATTCATCGATAATCAAAAGCATGCAGATTCAATACTGTGTTTTAAAGTATGTACCTGCTCACTGGATGCTTTGGCCTCAACAATACTTGGCTCAAAACCTGTATTTGTTGATTTGGTGAGGGCTTTCCTGCAGTTAGCACAGATAGCTAAAAGAAAATAGCGAATAAGAGTCAATGCACTTTTTATCGAAATAAGATCAGACTTATGGTAATTAAAGTTGGTGAATTAACAAATTAACTGACTTTTTACAGAATAAGTTAGTCAACAATGCTATTTCCAGTATATGTGTATTGTAAACTTGTACATTATCTGCAACCCCATTATGTTTCTGGTCAATATACCAGCTGATTCAGAAGACTAAATTGTATTTATGAATCCCTATACCATTTTCATAGTATTTGTGCGAATTATAATGCACTTAGAACAACAACAAAAAAGGAATAAAGAAAATAATAAAAATCATATAGCACAATATTGACATCGTGTCTAGAAAGTGCAATACCTATGTAGTGCATTTTTCTTAATAAGTAATTTTTGGAAATACATATCATCTTTGTTACAGACACAACAAGTAACCATATATTAAATGTCTAATCTTTTGTCATTTAAATAGAAATTAAAGTTGATAAATATATATGTTTCTTTCTATACTGAATTATGTGCCATAATACCAACTCTTTAAAATAAAATTGATGTTCATTATTAATGGTACAATATAATGGGGAAAAAATAGTTTAGATTGATACTTCTGAAAATAGTACCCATAAAACCTCTTAAGTTGTCAGAACTATACTCAAACCTATTGAATGTAAATTAAATATGCAAAGAAATATGTTCAATTCAAATCACAAACCAAATCAAGGAAAGTGGCCATAAGATGAATGAGATAATATTGTCTAAAAAAATAATAATAATTAAATTAAAAAAAATTAAACAAACATTAAATAAAAGTATACATATAGACCAGTAGTTTTAGTTAAAGAAGTCAAACATGATTTTACCTTTTTATATAATTGCAATATTAAATTGTGCACTGTGACAATATTTACTTTTTGAAATAAAAAATACAGATGTACATGTGCAACACTTACTCTCATAAGATTTCACATAAAAATATATTCATTAAAACACATATAATATTATTATTTTTTTTCTGATAACTCTATTCCCTACCATAAATTTTGTAATAAAAAGCACAAAGAAACTATTTATCATTTAACTATTAAACACGTCTCTGATTTTTAAAAAAATCCCCATTGGGTACCCCAATTTGAAGCTTGAAAGAGTTGTCCCCCGTAAGTATTTCCATTAGTTACAGTAAACAAAGCTCCGGGCTGGAGCTTTCGTCATTTCTACTGGTGAACCAAAAACATGGATGCTATTATTTCTGAAAGTGCTTTTTAGCGCGATTTGTTTTTACTGAGGAAACCTATATATCAAATTTAAGTGGAATAAATACTGAATATATCTGACATTGTATCACACAACCTCTCCGATCCAACTGAGTCCGAGAAAAGTGTGAAAAATTCGGTTGACCAATGTAAAATCATTTGATGAAGCCTTCGTGTACAATATGATTTTCTTGTGCAACAATTAAGTCAAAATACTTTAACGATAATAAATAGCATTTATATAGAATAAAAGCGATATACTTACGTGTTCCTATGGGGACAACAATCCCGGTAACAGACTGAATTTCGATAATCTTCTGTTCTGTGACTGCTCTATCCGCCTTAACTCCGTACCAGCCTGTCCTTTTTTTATTTTCTTTCTTGTGTGAACAAATTATGTCTGGTACACTGCACAGTTTATATTTTGCACGACTTCTGTTTTGATTTGATAATTTCTGATGATGATTTTCACAAATAATAAACGCCCTTGTGAGTTCAGTCGGTAAAAATCCTGATTCGGTTAATAAAACAGTTCTTGTGTCGGCTGGTACATTTTCCAATGAACTTTTATTTAGAGAACACGAAATATTATCTTCTTTGGTCTTAAAATTACATTTACTTTCTAATAAACTGAATTTTACCGCCATATTGTTTACACGTCATACTGGAACTACCTCCATTCAAAAAGAGTTCGACATAAGGGAGATAAGTAAATACCGAAGAGCTTGCTATATTTAGATTTTTAAAATGGGAATTAGAGGTAAACGTTACATTTACCCATTTATTTCTTGTTTCATATATATAGTTCCCTTGTTCAGAAATTCATTTTAACATCTTTTCACACTGGTATCTGTGTGCAAATATAAATAAAGTTAGGATGAAAAGTTGTGTTATATAACATGTATACTTAATATATTTAAATAAAAAGGGAACAAATCCAGTATTCTGACACTTTTATATAAGATTTCTAATTCTGTCTCTATGGCCATGTTTATTAATGCCCATATCCTATATTTGAGGTGTTTAAAAGGGATATTTAACATCGCATTAGTTTAGATGGAAAATACAAGTATGACCAAGTGACACTTGGTTTCCATGGCAACCAGGCCCAAGCATCACAACATTATGGTTATCTATGGTGTATCAACACATCATAAATAATTTCTCAAAGTATCATAATTTTTCATCATATATCATGGCCACATCATTTTGATCATTGCATAGAACTGGTATTAAGTTTTTGAAAAAGGAAAAAATCGCATGGGGCTAAATCAGGAGAGAGTGATGAGTGTGGCAAGACAGTAACCTTTTTCAAATTTCAAAAGTTGCTTCACAAGCTCAGATGTATGTGATGGAGCATTACCATGAAGTGGACGAACTTGCCTAAATCCTGACACAGGATTCAAAAAATATTTCGTACTTTCACAATACGCTTCAAAATCAAATGCACCCGCGATGGCGATATGCCAACAACTTTGACAATATTACGAATCGTGTATCTGCGATCACTTTTAATCATTTCCCTGATTTTTGAGACATTTGCTTTGCCCATTACTGGCACAAGTCGGTCAGATTTTGCTGCATCTTTGACGGACTCTGTGCCAGTCAGAAATTTCGTTCTCCACCTACGAACTGTCTCATAAGAGACCCTATCAGACCCATAACTTTGCCCAATTCATTAAAAATCTGCATTACGGAATGACTTAGTTTTGTGCGAACTTTTATTTAAGCTCTAATTTCTTCAATATTCTCAACCTGTTTCCCAACCATTTTTACAACAGTGGTCAACGACTGGCTCTATTAAAATGACTTTAAGTTTAAGACAATGTGAAATTGAAGGCTCGTGTTTATACCGTCCGAAAAGTATTGAATAGAGCTATTCAAGTGTATCGTCATCAGTGAAATCGTGCAAAGCGTAATCGCGCTGTGGTACAATACATATTACATATTGAACTCCCTCGTATAACTAGGGTTGAACTGTGATAAAAAAAAACAATATAAAAACTATAAAGTAATGTGAGAAGATTAAATCGAAAAATAAATATCCAATCTGGCATTGGAGTATAGTAAAAATGTGTGTGTGTGTGGGAGGGGGGGGGGATAATTCGGGGGACTAAGTAAGGATATTATAAATAATTATGAATAAATTAAAATAATGTATGGACATATAAACATTGTACTGCCTTCCATGTCATTTTTGATAAAACAACAGCTATTGCAGTCAGTTAACCAGTTTCATTTTATTGACCTAGCATTGACCCGGCGTTTTGGATTTGCTGCTCCACCACGAGTCCTTCTTGTAACGATATACCCAGGCCCAAATGTATCAATTCCTATGTTGGTAAATGATGGTCCAGGAGTGATTCGGTTTTCAGGAAATCCCGCCATTTTCTGTTGTTCGTTATTTCCTCGTAGTTTTTAGCATACAACGCATTTCTGGAGAACTAAGGATACTGATCGCTTTTCACTAATTATCCAGTAGCCTGCAGATCTTACAGCACAAGATATAAAGTGTCTTCCCTGAATTTTCGTTTTTTCGTGAAAGTGTCGAATAAGCAATATTGCTATATGATGTTTGCCTAAAATTATTATTGGATACCGCTCGTCATCTGGTATTTTTGCATGACGAAGTCTCCCACCTACTCTCATTAATCCATATTCGTCTATGTATGGGTCTAAATTTGCAAGTTTGTCTCCTTTTGGTAACTTCTTGTTTAAATTGATGCATGATATTTCGTCAGAGAACATTTCTTTCTACAATGTTTTGATAATCGAATTTTCTGCCTCTTTTTCTATTTTTATGTAATCTATCTTTGGAAGATTTGGCCTTTTATGTATGTTATAGCATTTACATGTCTTTTCCAGCATGAAACTCTTTCAAAACGATGTGCTCCGAGCAAAGACCCCTTTGAGGCTATTGATTTAGCGCAAAGTATTTCAGGTCGAATTTCATTATCTTCCTCTGGATTCTAAAGCTCAAAGCTCTTCAAGATTAATTCCTTTCCTATTAGTTGCTTAGGACCCAACAGCCAGGAACTTTGTTTTAAATCTGCTGCTTGAATAGCTCTTGTAGCTAAGTCTGCTGGGTTGTTGTCAGTAGGCACATAGGTCCGATGTTCTGGGTGTGATAACTGGCCGAATTATTGCTACTCACGTAGGTGTAGAATCCACGTTTCTCGTTGCAAATGTATCCAAGAACCACTTTACTGTCTGTGTGGTACTGTATGCTGTCAAGCGGATTATCGAGATTATCAGATATTGTTTGACCAATGTCCGTTGCTAGCACAGCTGCAAATAACTGTAATCTCGGGATAGTGTATCCATGACTAGGTGCAACTTTGGCCTTTCCAAGGATAAATTCAATATTTGAATGTCTAACTGAAGTTAAATATGCAACTGCAGCGATAACCTTTTCTGATCCGACTGAAAAGATATAAAGTTTCTTATCTACCGTGTCACTGAATGACCTTGCTATGTACATTCGTTGGATCGTAACCTTTTCCAAGTGATGTAATGAGGTTGTCCATGTTTCCCATTCTTCATATTTTGATGGGGGCAATGTTTCGTCCCAATCAACGCTTCCAGTCGTTAGCTCCCTTAGTATGAGCTTACATTGAAAAAGGACTGGTGCAATGAAACCCAAAGCATCATAAACACTATTAATTGTTGATAATATCCCTCTTCTGGTGTAATGCTTGATATCCTTGGTGAATTAGAACATAAAACTATCTGTCTCAATGTACCAGTTGATTCGAAGATTTTTTTCTGCAAAGGAAGCGAATCGCTACAGAGATCAAAATGTTTTAAGTCCTTGGCTAGATCAAATCGCTGAAATGCTTTCATTACTTCTTCACTGTTTGATGCACATTTGTGAAGGCGGATATTTTCTATCGTTTGTAGTGCGGATTGTATCCTCTTCATTAGATCTATTGCCACCCCATATGTTGGTAATGAAGTTAGTACTTCACCTAGGTAGAAATCTTTGCAGATGAATTTGAAGACATCGTCACCGTAAATTTCTTTGCTGATGTCAGCGGTCTTACGAAGTTCGTAAGGAGCAATTGCTGGTAAAGGGCTATTTCCAAAAACATGTACGCACATGCGATAGTCTGTTAATGGTTTATTGAAATCGTCCTCACGCCACAGGAAACGAATGAAGTCTCTATGATTTTCATATACTTTGAAACAGTATACCATCTGTTGAATGCGTCCAATGATTGCTACGGGTTCGCGACAGAATCGAAATAGAATTTCTAATAGACTGTTGGTGAGATCCGGACCTGCAAGAAGTATGTCATTCAATGATACTCCACCATACTTTGCCCAGGAATCGAATACGGGACGCAACTGAATTGGCTTTTGAGGATGATAAACCCCAACTATTGGTAGATACCAACATTCGCTTTTGTCTGGGGTTGATGATATTTTTCGGCATGGCCATTGTCGCATGCCTCGCATGAATTGAAAAAGGGTCACGCTGTAGACTTGTGGTTTGTTATTAAAAATCTTAACATTCCGATTGCGAACGAAAGTGAGGTTGACCAGTTACCATCTTCATTCTTCTGGAAATGTTCCTTTATGATTTCTAAGAATGTTCTATCGTCTGTCGACATTCTAGGCTTGTCATCAGATTCCGTCTTTAGGAATAGATTTTATCCGACTTTGCCAAATGGATCCCAATTGTCTTCACCACAGCAAATGAGTTGATACATGGTTTGAAGAGCGTAAAGCGACCTTCGTTTGCCAAGTTAATTTGCAAGACGTTAACAGCGTCGGGACGATGGACCTTACCGAGACAAGTTTCTCCGATTACTGTCCATATAGAGAGTTCGGCGGTTCGATTCTTTGGACAAGGACGTGCTGCACCTCTAACGGATCCCTGCTAATCAAGAACATTATTTTTGCGTCTGGATTCAATGGCGGGATGAGGGACTCAATATTGCGCAAGTGACGGTAGTTTGAAGCAAGATCAGGCGTCGCTATCTCGTTTCTAACGTCTGGAATTTGGTCATATTCAAGAACAACTGTTAGAAGGAAACTGCAATTGTCATCAATTAACTCGATAGTGATGTAAAACTTATACGGTACCAATTTTGATGCACCAGATGCGCATTTCGACAAATAATGTCTCTTCAGTGATGCTCAACCGAAATGTTTGAAATCCGAAATAGCTATGAAGTTTTAGATCTAAATATAGCCAAAAATGACATTCCTCAATTATCTACCGGTACGACGTGTTTACCGGAACAGGTAGACAGCAATTACATAGATTCCTGAGAACAAATCTCCCTAACGAAGTCACCAATTGATGGTGTTGCCAATGTCTGGTCGTCAATCATAGCATAACAAATTGTTTCCTTAGATGGAATACTTTGTGAGTACATGCAAACTAAGACTGTTTTTGTACAATATTTGCCCGTGAAAGTGTTCCAACATGTTTGTGTACAGTTCACTTCTTTACTTTGTCGAGCGTCGTTTTCGTAAATACAGTACACGACACGAGTTTTATACACCCCACCGTGGAAAGACCACGGTGGAAAATCCACAGAGATACACCGTGTCCTCCGTGTTCCACGGTGTATGTTATTTGCGAATACACACAGCTTCTAGGAGCTTTGTTCTGGCCACGGGCGCCTCGCGGGAGATGTGAAAATGTGCCGCAGGCCAAATACTCATGATAAGGGTGGAATTTTAAGAAAAGGAAAAATGTCAATATTTTCCCTCCTGATACTTATATTGTTTTTCAGCATTTTGAGCCAATTCCAACGATACCAAACACTATATATTATGTTTTTGAGAAAACCTGGTTTTTGAATTTTTTGCTTTTAGTCTTTATTCATTAAAATATTCTTAAATTCTCTGTTTAAATAATGCGTACTTGCAGGCAATTCCTGTTTTGAATGCGAATTAGTATATTTAGTAAATGAAAAGCATACATGTACAACATGTAATAGGGATATTTAATAATTACCGATGTGCTCTCTCTCTCTCTCTCTCTCTCTCTCTCTCTCTCTCTCTCTCTCTCTCTCTCTCTCTCTCTCTCTCTCTCTCTCTCTCTCTCTTTCTGACAAATGCGCTGTTTAACATTGTTTTAATATGCATTTTGACAAATATAACTTGATCCAATATAGAAATTACAGCATTCTCAATGATTAACAAATTGGAATTAATTTATTACATAATTAATAGAAGCAAAAATACAAACCATCGACTGATATATTTTTAAAATCCCGAGTTAATTACATTTAACGGAGACTTATGTCCAATGTACTTGATAGAGGTTTTCATTAAAAAAAATGTTCATTGGGAGTGCCTGGATAATGCTATGATTTTCGTATAATAAGTATATACCATGCAAATTCCTAGGGTCTTTGTCACAGTATAACTATATTACGGTTAGCTAGTATGGGTTTTGACTTATTATGAAAAGTGTGAAATATATATCGGCAAGATATCAGATCTAGTCTAAGATCACGGGCATCTTGCGCCGACCCAATATATTTCACACTTTCCGCAAGAAGCCAAGCACTTCTGTTGATTTCAAATGCACGGATTAGCTGACCCCCAATTGTTCTACTGAGGCGAAAACCCCTTCGAATTTGCAAGGAATGTACAAGTTATACACAGGTCATTGTTATAGTCATACATCATAGTACCGCTAACCCGATAAACATTTTTTAAATTTTAAATAAGTTATTGAATGAGGAAGTATGACCAAACTGCAGATTGAACTTTATAGAGCCCCGTGCTAACATTACTTACATTTTTTTAATGTATCAGAAGGGGTATGTTGCGGTTAAGTTGTGTAAAATTCTTGACAAGCAATAAGATAGCGACAAAAGATGGTGCTTAGATTGTCCGATTACGAAAACCTTAAAGTGGGGGTGGGGGGGGGGGGGGGGGTAGTAGTCTGAAATCGTCTCAATTCCCCTTTCCGACTTCAATTTCTTAAATCGTGCAGTGGGTAGGTCGCTACAAGCTACAAGGCTAAATCCTTAACTTTCAAGTTTTCAAATTACACCCTCTCCGATTTTACGTGCTTTTAATCAATATTTAAGGATGTAAATCATCGGTGTCAAATGCAACTAGTTCATGAAAAAAGACTAATATCAATATAAACAGAAATTACTTAACGATTATTTGCTTTTATTCATATACGCTATCGATTATCAAAATTTTTAATTGCTATATGAAATCATTTTTGAATTTAGATGCATTATATAATGAAAGCAACAGAGAGAGAGAGAGAGAGAGAGAGAGAGAGAGAGGATTGATAATTTTCATGAATGTATGCAGATACGGGAAGTTTAATACGTTCAGTGTAAATCTTGAGAGTACAATTTCTTTCTGATTAAGTATCCATCCACTTTCATTCTGATATTTTTTTTTATTTCCCATATTGTTTTCTGTACATGTTAATTTTTTCGGCTGGTCCGGGTGAGGACTGATGAATGAGTCCTCCCCTTCTAAAACGATGTTGCGTGCTTAGTTGTCTATCTCCCTCTCAGTCAAACATAAAATATATACATGCTATATATACTACAACATCATTGGATTAACTGGATAATTCTTCGATTTCACCTTCATAATACATGTTAACTAAAGCGGACTATCTAGGCATTTCCCCCATCTTCGCTAGCCAAGATTATTCGTCCACGAAGGCACAGATGATCCAAAACCCATTACTAGCGGATATGAGATGAATTTTATCCCTTTATGATGTTACTGAATAAACGAGAAAACGTCTGCATTTTTATTTCAATCGTTGTCAACTGTATACTTTGTGATATTTTAAGTCTACATGTACTCAATTCAATTTATTGGCTCTCATCACCATTATGCAATGGTATACAAAGATATAAAGACAAAAAAAACTGTTATATATACATCCAGTAAATAATACATGCGTGTAATGATGTATTTATCAAGTTAATAAAAAAAAACCACCGTGTTATTATCAATGTGAAGTATGGTCATTCTAGGTAGGGGAGCACATTTTATTTTCTTAATGAAAGTACGGAGTTTTCTAAAGGTTTGTTTAAAAGTAAAGCTATTTTTAATTTTTATTTGTTTAGGTGATAAAAATTTGATTCTTTGCTCACATTGCATCACAGTTGAGTACATAATGAAATTAATCTCCAATGTAAACATGTATTAGCCTTAATCAACTATTCCTAACTACAATGAAAACCTTACGTTAAAAATAAACCATTGCTTATGGTACACATTTCTTTGAGCTATTTATCAAATTGAAATTACTGGCATATGCATGACCCTTCTTTTATTTGGTGAAATTGTGCTGCACGTGCCGTGAAACAAAGTACCGACGAGTGGTGGGAATAACACAGGTGTCTATACCAATGGCTATGTACAGGATGTCGAGAATTCGGGCGTTTCATAAAAGGGTGTGAACGTCTGCAGGGAAGTCTACATACGGATATGTACCGAAAACACCAACGTATCATTAAACAACAATTACAAGAATTGAAGATGTATAGCTAATCTTTAAATAATGGGGGGGGGGGGGGGGGGGGGGGGGGGCATGCATGCTAGCCAAACGAAAAGGTTTGTTGGGTGAATCATTTCGGAAATTATTTCTTTGTTTTATCACACGGAGGTACACGGTGGCATCGACGGAGGCACAGGTGACATCCACGGAGATGCGCGGTGGCATCCACGGAGATCCTCCGTGGACTTCAATGTCTAGCTCGCGCGGAAGAAATAGGACTTCAAAGGTACCGACAATTTTAAAGGTCCACCGTGTTTGGGGCAAATTTGTTCCACCGCGTTGCGTGGAACACGCATAAAAC
The DNA here is from genome assembly GCF_947568905.1 of Ostrea edulis. Lineage (NCBI taxonomy): Eukaryota > Metazoa > Mollusca > Bivalvia > Ostreida > Ostreidae > Ostrea > Ostrea edulis. The sequence goes on from NC_079170.1 coordinate 23,844,421, forward strand.
TCGTGTCGTGTACTGTACGATTTGCTTGCTCCCCGCCATAAGACGTCTGACCTTTATTGTGTTCTGAAACTGCATGAAGGACTGTTGGGTGATTTCATTTCCTTTGCATATCTCGCATGAAACGATAGTAGAACAATTTGCTGCCAAGTGAAATCCTGCACAGCACTTGTAACATATTCCTTTACATTTAAGGAACCTTTTCCTGGCAATCATTGGTTTACTACGAAACGATCTGCACTTATTCAGTGAATGCCGGTGTTGTGCATAGGACACGTCGTGCCATGTGAGTTGAAACTTGTAGATTCGTTTTTCTTGTTGTGACTTTAAATCCAGGTTTTTCAGGAGGCTTCTGTCGTGGAGTAGCTGAGTTTACAGATGCTGATTCATACTAGAGTGGGAGATTGTTGCGAATTTTGCTTTGTTCTTGAAAAAAAGTTGCAAATACGACAAACGGTGGATGTAATGATTAGTGTTTTTTTGTTGTACTGAGATGCCTATTTGTCGACTTTTCTTGAAACATATATGGAATATTGCAGACTATTGGACCTATCCCGATAGGTGTGTCGAAATAAGGAAACATGGATCCATACATGTCCTCCTTCAAGGCTTCAGTCTTCGCAAGGCCATACAACTTTTTAATACCGTTGACTGAGAGTTTGGGAAAGGAAGCTGATTTATTTTTTAAATGCGCTGTCGATCATTTCTGAGCTGTCATATCTTTCATGCAAGCGTTCCCAAATATGGATAAGTCCTAGAGCCGGATTTCCTGTATGAGCTGCACTCAGAATAAGGAGGTATTTCTGAGATGTGCCTCCGCTTTACTTTACTAGCATATCTATTTTCTCGGTGGGGGTTGCTCCAATTTCTTAAACAACATTTTCAAACAAAAGTCGATTTGCATGACGGATACATCTCCGCTTTATCCCAGAACATACACAGTCTGGATAACAAAAACTCCAAATGATCACATGTTGACTTGGAAAACATGACTCATTATGTGGATTTAAATGATTTTCAAGTAGATTATTCGATTTTACTGTCTCTATTTCCAGCGTCTCTGAGGCTGCCTCTCTAATGACAATTTCCCTTGTGTGAGCAAGAATTTCAAGATTAGCCTCTAACTCTGCATTTTCGTACTCTATGGTAGCATTCTGGATGGCTATCCGTTCATTCATAACTGCCTTCTGTCTTTGAATTTCCGCTTTTCTTCGCATAGACGGTGCGCATGGGTGCTTCCCCAGCTTTAGCCTTTTCTAAGCAATGATATAACTTAGGGAGGGAAGTGATGATTGCTGACTCGATGTTTCTAATAATGTTTCTTCTAATGTGTTGTATTCACTGAATTTGCACAAAAGTGCTTTTATTCTTCGTAACTTTCTTTATTGTTCGAACATTATTCTCAAAGGCCTTTGAAAACTTTCTTTGCCCTTCACACTTTGTTGAGTGTTTGGTCTATCGAGAAATTCAATTCCAACGAATTTATTTTGTAATCTTCAAATAGATTATTAACATCAGTTTGTATATATTGAAGTGCAGCGATGTCATTCTGACAGGCCTCAATATTCTTGATGTATGTCAGTAGATGACACCAGCTGCTTTTAATTTTCGTATCGTAACCTTCCTTGTTTGATGCGTAGAGAACAAGTCCTTCCTCAGTCACTGTTCTCGCATACGATTCCTGTTCAATGAGGCTTGGGGTAGTTTATGAAGTGGAGTGGAGTGGGGTCATGGAGTGGTGTCTCTATGGTTCATAACTTTACTATCACTACATTTCTCCTTGTTATGTCATTGATTCTGTAATACACGCACTTAGAAATTAAATTTTAAACAAAAGGTTACTGGTTAAGAGTTGCAAAACCATGATCAGTTTATTCCTTCAGTAATGCATGCATTTTTATTTCATTTGTAAGCATTTCTATCAAAGTCCTGTGTTGTGGTTTGTAAATGTTTTTTATATATCATAAACATGAATGCTATTCATTGACACCACTCCATGACTCCACGACTCCACTCCACTCCATAAACTACCCCAAGCCGTTCACTAATAATGGACGAATTTAGTAGTTTACACTATGAAATCCAATGTCCGAAATCACAGAAGGACGGTCCATTTGGTCACTTGTGATCTTTTTACTGTATTGCCTTCCATGTCATTTTTGATAAAACACAACAGGGATCGCAGTCAGTTAACCAGTTCCATTTTATTGACCACAAACACTTCACATATAGGCGCGGATCGTAAATAGCGCATGTGTGTCCCTGTTATAGTGGGTATACGTATGTGTGTATACGTATGTGTGTGTGTATATGGTAAACAGCTACAATAAACAAATACAAGCATATAAATAAAAGAAATACAAAGTCATTATGAAAAAGTAAATTAAGTTAGGTTACACTGCTACTAAAATTAAATTTATCTAATTCACTACCTTAAAGTACAAATGAACTTTACAATGGTATTTAAATTGCAGCTCTAAAAAGCAAAGTTATCACAGCTTGTAAAGCTTACATCGTGATCGGCCACTCTTTCTCTGAATTATAATGTTTTGGATAGTTGATCGAGAGTCTTTTAAAGGAATGAATTGTGTGCGTGAAAAGGCCACATAGATAGTCAAACTTAAACAGGAACCTGTATTGTTTCATAATTAAGCTTAATATAATAATACAGACCCACCCAAGTTAAAAACAAACACATCACAGAAAATTTGACTTTAACATAAACAGCATATGCGAACTAATGGCCAGTGCATTAAAATCAAACATGATAATATTATTATAAAAATAACAAACAATGATCATTCAAAATGTGATACATATGGCAATGTATAAAACAAAGCCTGGGGTAAGTTATGGAGTGGAATGGAGTGGAGTTGTGGAGTCATGGAGTGGAGTCAATGAATAAAATTCATGTTTATCATACATAGGATAATCATTTACAAACCACAACACAAGACTTTGATAGAAATGCTTACAAATACAATAAAAGAACATTCATTACTGAAGGAAGAAACTGACCATGATTTTGCAACTCTTAACCAGAAATTAATATAGCATTAGCGTAATTTGACTACTAGCGTAAAGTAATTGCACTTGAATTATGACCATGCTAATTATACAACATAACTAGCCAAACAAATAAGATAAGTTTAAAAAATCATGTAATGTCTTAGCTCCTCTTACACTGCTGTAGAGAGAGGCTAAAACCCTTCCATTTTGATCTGTCTCATATGCTACCCAATAAAATACTAGATTTACTTCTGTCAAATTATCAATAATATTGATATTTTATATCAATCTATAATTCATAAAAATATACTCAACTATTTCAATAAAAGCACATGAATAGGAAATGCCATTGCCAAAGTCATGCGGTGCATAGTGTTAAAATGATGAAGGGATTATCTGACATTGCAGGTCATAAATTTGACCTCATTGTTAGCGCTTGTGACAGGAAAATTTCCCTAACACCTAAGGGGATGAAGGGGCTTTGACAGATGTGTGTGCATCTAAAGTAGAACAAACAGATTGAACCAAATTCCAGCACACATATTTGTACTGGATGAGGGTGTTCAGAGTTACATTACTCTAAAATAAAGAGTGGCGGTTGGGGGATACATGTAATACTGATAATAATGCACAGAGACTCCTCTCCATGACTCCACGACTCCACTCAGCTTCACTCCATAAACTACCCCAAGCCTAAAAAAGTATGGAATGCAATTAGAGAAATTATAAAATGAATGCACAACATTACATATATCTTTCAGGAAGCTAAGAAAATTTTTGCAATTATTGAGCGTGATTTAGAACTTCAGAAAACTATTTTCAAATCTGACCTACTCCACAGCCAAAGACAACCATCTAACTTGAAGAAATTATTAACAAAAGTCAAATTCAATTTAACGCCTGAAAAATACGCAGTTTCTACATATATAAAACTTGTACGGTACCAATTTTGATGCACCCGATGCGCATTTCGACAAATAATGTCTCTTCAGTGATGCTCTACCGAAATGTTTGAAATCCGAAATAACAATGAAGATTTAGAGCTATTATAGGGAAAAAATGTGCCACAAAAGTGGAGTCAAATTCGTCGAAGGATAAGAGCTATGCGTGAGGGAGATAATCCTTAATTTTGAAATGAATTTCTAAATTTTATAACAGCAATTAAATATGCATCCGTATTTCCAAGCTAGTAACGAAGTACTTAATTAGCTACTGGGCTGTAGAGACCCTCGGGGACTAACAGTCAAACAGCAGAGGCCTCGACCCAGGGGTCATAATACAAAACTTATACGGTACCAATTTTGATGCACGAGATGCGCATTTCGACAAATAATGTCTCTTCAGTGATGCTCAACCGAAATGTTTGAAATCCGAAATAACTATGAAGTTTTAGATCTAAATAGAGCCAAAAACAGCGTGCCAAACAAGTGGAGCCAAATTCGTCCAGGGATAAGAGCTATGCATGAGGGAGATAATCCTTAATTTTGAAATGAATATATATATATATATATATATATATATATATATATATATATATATATATATATATATATATATATAATTTTACGCAGGTTATACTTTATATTATGTATAGTATTTATGAAGAAGGGAATGCTTTTTTAACACAGTCTGTCCCCAAGGATCATATGGAACTTTGTGTAAACACGAATGTGGTCACTGCAAAAGTGGTGTAAGGTGTCATCACGTGACTGGAGACTGCGGCAACGGATGTGAACCTGGATACACAGGTCAAACCTGTGCCAACGGTAAGATGCTCATTTTATATTTGGGGTATTTATCAGCAGCATATGTGCACCAAAATTATAAGCATTATTCGCTTGACAGTTTTCCTTCCGTCTTTGGATGAGGTCATCAAAACTCTTACAATATGTATACAGTAAATATATGAACCATATAATGGTAGATATTCCAAACCGCGATGAAACCGGACACATCTGTACGGTGTCGTGGGTACGTTAAAACAGGTTATAAAATGTTTTGTTGAGGTGAAATCCGCGAAACAATGTGATGTCACATTTGAAATAAGCTTTTAAATATGTAACCCTTTATATATATTTAATTCCTACTTCATTGCATGCAATTCTGTTTATGCATAACAGAAACTATGCGTGTATATACTAAGATCCAAGAAAATACAAAATGTTAGGCTTTTACTGATGTCGTGTAATTTGTGTCTAATCAATATGAAAATAAATTGATTATATCATAACTATAAATCGACAAAAAGTAGATTATTTGAAGTATATGCCATGGGATATGTGGTTCATGTATGTGGGATTTATTGATATCATGAAGGCATGATGATTCCACGTATTGACAACTTTATTCAACTAAAAAAAAATAAAGATTCCATCTATTATGTCAATCCGTTTTCATCTGTCGTACCCTGAAATAAAACTGCAAAAGCAACACTATGCCGCGTACTTTGAGAGTATTTTCTTACACGGTGTGAAATACCAGAAACTAACAAATTACTGCTATCTAGTCGTCTGTTATGAAAATTTTCCAAAAATACGTAGAACATCAGTGCAAACCTGAGATATAGGCTATACTTTTTTTTTTTTTTTTTTAGCTTTTTAATAATCATTTCTTACTGAAAGCGGTATGATTCTAGCATCTCATTCGATACACTGTGTGTGTTTTACAGTCACAATCGTCAGTTACATCAATGTTTAAATCATGGGGTTGTGTATTACTTTTCCATTTTCTATTAAGGTATTTTCACGATCTATTTAAAACAGCCGTGTAATGACGTCATGCTGAAGCGCATGTTTGTCATGTTGTTATGATGAAAATGTTCTATGTTAACACTCAAAACAGTTTTTAGAAGTTAGTAGTTCTCTCCGTTTGTATAGGGCAAATTTTGAAAATTGTGCAGTTTACGTCCATAAATAATGTAAGACCTGTCTTAACATACCCGCATGTGTCGATCTGTCGATACTGTTTTCGTATATGAATAAATAAAGCATAAAATGGATGTTGTTTGATAATTTAGACTGTCAACCTAATTCTGTAATTTTTATTTTTAGTATGCCCATATGGTTACTACGGCGAGAAGTGTGAGAAATTCTGTGGGGCGGATTCCAGGTGCAATCCAGTGACAGGCGAATGCTGTGGTTGTACTGAATTACTGAAACAAGGTAGACAACTAAATCCTACAAAAATTATAGGACGATTTTCAATATAAGCTCGCCGAAAACAAGAATTAAATTTATTATTCTGCTTTGTACTGCCTCTTTAATCAATTTGAAAATCATAAATTCATTGTTAATGAAAGGTGAAGATAACGAACAGTGATCAATCTCCTATAAGCTATACAAAAAGATAGTTGGGGAAACAAGGACCCTTGAACACACCAGAGTTTGTAATAATTAACTTTACAAACAAATACAATGTTGTTACAAGCTTTGTCAACTGAAACCAATACACATTCCTCATGTAACCTATCTAATTTTTTTATCACTTTTGGCTTACTGAACACAGAAGGATAGGCAGTACGTACTTTTGTTTGATATATCAAATGCGGAATTTTGATATTCCTCTTATACTTTTAATGCATTCTGACAATGTATGAATTTCTTCTTGTTCATATTTTGCCCATCGTCTGGCATAAGAATATCAATAGAACATTGTCTGTCATAAATTAAATTGCATTACCTGAAATGCATGCTATATTGCAGATAATAAAGTTCTTGTTGCAATAAATATAGAAAAGGAGTAAACATTTGTTTGTGCAATAGAGTGTTGTGTCATATTCCTTTTTGCGATTGTGTATTTCCTTGATTACATGGACTAACCATGACTATTTTTAACAATCACTTGTAGTTAAAGAGGGAGGTGAAGAAGTGGACGAAATGGATGGTACTATAATTGGACTGGGAGTATCTCTGGGTTTTGCACTTCTTCTCTGCTGCCCTCTGGGTCTCTGGTGCAGCATTTACATGTGTCCGAAGAGGAAAAAGAACAACTCTCATGAAATTCATAGATATCAGATCAGAAATGGGAAATTTGTAACAAATTAGATGTTATCTAATTGTGCAGTGACGTGTGATTAAACATTCAAATTTCTAATGTATTTCACTTTTATTTAATTCATGTTTTCTTTTTCCTACACTGTACAATTTATTTGTTCATTTTTTATTTTGTAATCATAAGATATTTCAAAGAAAATGTCTGTCTAGAGCACTGCTAAAAGATCTTCGGTGTCATCTATGAAATGTCCACAATTGAACAGAAAATGCAGCTTTTGTGTCAATTTGTTTATGCAAACGAAATATGTCATCAATGAACAAGACTTATTTTTGATTATATCGTCTGTGAAGCATATTTATTGGGCTTGCTTTCTCTGTCATGTGTGCGCCCGTCCATCTCTCACACCCTAGACTTTTGTGTCATGATAATACACACCACAATCAATGACATCATGATATTACAAGCGACACATGTGCTTCTTGATACATCCGGGGTTGAATGTTTTAGGTTACATTTATAGGCATACAATATTGATCTCTACATTTATATTCACAGATAATAAAGAAAGATAATGTGCCCTTCCTATACTGTACTCTACCGTTGTTAATATTGTATGTAAAAAGGTTTGCATTAATACATGTTTGGATACCACTATTTACAGTGTTCATCTTTCATTTAAGACTCTGAGTATACGTTGGTTCGAAATAAGAATAATGTTATCTGTTTGTTTATTTAACTCCCGTCGAAAATGGTTAGTCATATGGAGACGTCACCCGTGTTAGGTCAAATACCACGAATCTTCACCTATGCTTGGCGCGTAGCAGTTAGGGTTCCTTAACGTACCAGCGCCTATCGAGTTCTAAGGTTATATTTCAAAGAACCGTGATTCACCGCGTCCAACGAAACATTTGGGGTGGTAACTATGCGACGATGAAGGTGTTGAATTTTCACCGCTTCGGTAACGGACAAGGCAAGTTCTTTCAATTCTTAAAAAAAGGATTCATTGTCTGATTAAATTTATTACTGTACGGAAGGAAGGCATAATACAGATTTCTTAAACTAACAACAATGTAGAACCATGTATTCCTTGCGGTATTCGCAAACACCACCGCCTAATTTGAGAATCTGGCTCGAAAAAAAAACAACCCACATCACCCTCAACTTTAAAAAATAACGAAAACACACATTCTTTATCATCCGAGTTCGAAAATACGTTAAGTAAAGACCATATCTTCAAAATTAGATGTAGTATGTGGGGTTGTTAATGTCTTCTTCCTCAGGGGGTTAATGCTCTGGTTTTATGGACACATAAATTATCGGTTCTATGTCAAGAATTTAACATAAATGTTCATCATTTTGTACCTAGGTGAGCAACGGACCGCAAAAAAAAAAAGTATATGTACACGTGCAAACGAAACCTATAAAGACATATCATGACTTCAAGACATTCAAGACTTATGATGAAAAATAAAAAAAAAATAGCATTATGACATTTTATAGATACAGTTACGATACAACTTTAATGTATAGAATTATATACAACTAAGGTTTATTTTGAAGATGTTGAACCAAAATTAGAACATAATTCAAATAACTTATTGGGATAAGATGAAAAAAAAAAATAATTTGAATGTGTGGGGAACATGTTGTCCTGTGATAAACCTCACAGGGGCCCGTTTCACAAAAAAGTCCCCCGTCCAGACGCAAACTTAGTCGAGCGTAAAACAGGACTAAACCATACATTCGGACTAAGTTGCGTTTCATAAATCAGATGTTCGTACCCGACTAAACTTATGGCTCAAATTTAGGCCTGTTTACGACTAGGTGTGATTCTTAGTCTGTAAGCAATTAAACGAATAATGGCGACGTAGTTGATTTGAAGTAACGGAGACAGCAGCAGATAAGACAAAAAAGTCTTAAGAGACCGGTCAAATTCACTCTGAATTAAAAAAAATACTTTAAAAAGGCATCCATATAAGAAATATCTAGTTTCTATCGTTATAAACTTTAAATAATTCTGCTTAAGGTGAAATTCATTGCATGAATTTGTCGTAGAAACAAAGTCACTCCTACTGCTTGAAAAATAGTTGTTTTGTATGAAATATGTAAAACTTATACGGTACCAATTTTGATGCACCAGATGCGCATTTCGACGACAAATAATGTCTCTTCAGTGATGCTCAAGCCGCAATTTTTGGAAAATGGAAATAACAATAAACTTGTAAGAGCTAAATGGAAAACAGAGTGCCAAAAAATGGAACCAAATTCGTCCAAGGATAAGAGCTATGCATGAGGGAGATAATCCTTAATTTTGAAATGGATTTCTAAATTTTATCACAGCAATTAAATATACATCTGTACTTTCAAGATATTAACGAAGTACTTAGCTACTGGGCTGTAGAGACCCTCGGGGACTAACAGTTCATCAGCAGAGGCCTGGACCCAGGGGGTCATAATGTAAAACGTATACGGTACCAATTTTGATGCACCAGATGCGCATTTCGACAAATAATGTCTCTTCAGTGATGCTCAACCGAAAAGTTTGAAATCTGAAATAATTAACTTTTAAGAGCTATTTTAGAGAAAACATAGTACAAAAAAAAAACTGGAGTCAAATTCGTCAAAGGATAAGAGCTCTGCATGAGGGAGATAATTCTTAATTTTGAAATGAATATCTAAGTTTTCCCAGCAATTAAATATACATCCGTATTTTCAAGCTATTAACACAGTACTTAGCTACTGGGCTGTAGAGACCCTCGGGAGCGAACAGTCCACCAGCAAAGGCCTCAATCCAGGGGTTGTACTGTAAAACTTATACAGTACGAATTAAATATATAGTGACAAATGTTTTTGGGAACAAACGAATAGACAATTATTGTACATATATATCTGATGATGATAGTGGACGCTTTAAATTTTGAAAAATATATTAACTGGTGGCTCCTTAAAAACACCAGCCATTCGTTTATTGGCGTGCAGAATGGGCATTTTTTTTTCCAGAATACCGTTGATGTTCTTGAGGGCGGGATGATACGTAGTGATACGTAGTGACCAATGGAACTCTGTCATTCTGAGGTTTTTCTTTATGCTGGAGGAAGGATTGTCGGTCCTGCAGTGACATTTCATCAATCGAGGATTGTACCTTGGAAGAATCATATCCTCTGTTAGTGAGATGAGTTTTGAGGATTGTTCCTTGTTCTTGGAAAATAGTAGGAGTAGAGCAGATGCGGCGGATTCGCGTAGCTAAACCCTTAGGCACACCTTTGAAAGTGTGGGGTTGATGACAACTAGATGTCAACTAGATGTCAACTATATATATATATATATATATATATATATATATATATATATATATATATATATATAGTCAAGAAACATAAAACTTGAATAACATTGATTTAATTAAATGCCTCTTCAGACAGTTATAAAATTTAAATTTTCAAAATTAAATAAAGATAATTATCATTTTATGTTTTATGACCGACATAACTCAGAAAATCATTACCCTATGGACTGTTCGGTGAGGGAACCATGACAGTTGCCATGTTGATAAGTTTACTCTGATTTATCGCGAGGTTTCAGAAAAGTTACGTAATTCCGATATCACGAAAGCGTTCCGACAATTTTGTAGGTTATGGTCTAATTGGTGAACATCCTAGGTCATGCTGAGAAGACCTCGTACTGGGGGTTTTTAAATCTTGTATTGAAGCGTATCTAGATGAGTGGATTTACAAGTTTCATTTCAATCAGATCAGCCGTTTACCTGATCAAGACATATGACTCATGGCGTGTGATCGGTTGACAAGGGAGTGTTTACTCGTCGTAGGCATCTGCTCCCACCTCTGGTGTTCCCAGGGGTCCGTGTTTGCATAGCTCCTTATTTTGTATTCGTAATGGGAGTCATGAGATTGATCATTGTTCGCTATTTTCACCATTTATTGAAAGATATTTGGAAGATAACACTGCCAGCGGTATATCAAATACTTCCAGCGGTAGATCAGATAGTTATTTGATTGTTTTCAAAATTAATCATTTTAGAACTGTGCGGTTACTTTAAAAAATCGTGTAATCTTTGCTGGATAAAATCCGCGAAAAAATGTGACGTCTTAATTGAAATAAATATATCACGAGATATCTATATGTACTTCAGATTTTATATCCCTGTAAGTTTTATTCATTCATAGTATAAACAATGCAGCTACTAAGATTGAAATGTTAATATACTGCTGTCGTGTGATGTGTGTCGAATCAATGAAAGGTTTTGATAACAAACAGTGGATATGAAAGTAAACTGATGACATCATAATTATAATTCAAGAGATGGTGACACAGGTAAAGAATTTGTTAACTCTGTCATATGAATATGGAGAGAATATATGTCATGGAATATTTATGGAATATACAGAATGTATATGATTGATTTATTAATTGTATCTTGTTTAATGTCTCTCTTGAGAATCTTTCACTTAATTGAAGATGTCACCAAGATCAGTGAAGGGCTTCAAATTTAGGCCTTTACTCGGCGCTTACGGCCATTGAGCAGTGAGGATTCTTTAGCGTGCCGCGTCCGTTTTTAAGGTCATCTCCGAGGACCCATGACATTCACACCTGATGCTGAGCGTTTGGCGATAGAACTGTCACTACTTGTTTTAACGAATTAGGTTTGTCGTTGCCGGGATTTGAACCCCGGGATTCCGCATGCTTTGGCGAACGCTCTAACCTGAAGACCATCGCTGCTGTTTGAAATATATATATGTGACGTGAAACACTGAACATTTATCGAGATTATATAGTATATGAAAGTATGTTTATTTTATTCAATGATAATCTTGTTAACTGAAAACAGAAACCACATTTCATTAGCATGTCGATACAAACTTCCTATCATACGTCAAAATAAAGGTTTACCTCTATGCGGCCCACTTTAATAGCTTTTTCTACACAGGGTTAAAGGTGATAAACTAACGCATGCGACAAGTGCCGATAGAATCGTCTGTTCAGACAACGTTGAAAGAAAATTGTAGAACATGAGATTAAAATTTAAAACACTGAGATGATTTCATGTTTAAATGTTTGGTATCATCCTTTATCTACTGAATGCGATAGGATTAAATTTTCTTAAAAATATGGGTATTTAACATAATCATTTAGATGAATGTCTGTCATTTTCTGTGACGCTAGATTTGTGATAAATCTGTAACAGCCATATAATGACGTCCTACTGAAGTGCTCATTTGTCATAATATGATAAATAAAATGCTCTCATGCAAACACCCAAAATAACTCTAAAAGGTCAGGCCCCGCCGTCATAAAACATACTTAAATCTGAGAATATTCTCAAGTCTGAGAATGTTCTCAACTCCCTCATTCTCAGACTCAGCGGCCGTCATAAAAAAGTTAAGCACAAAAAAAAAAATTCTCAAAGTCAGTTTTATTCTCAAATATTTGAGTCCACAAAAATGCAGACTTAAGAATATTCTCAAGGATTAAAAATGGCTGCCATGGTAAGGCGTCGACGTCGTCGTAGGCAGAATCTGCCGGTTTTAAGGCGCTCCCATGTATTTCGGGACCTCAGTAATCCCTTACAGAGTTTAGAAGAGGAAGAGATCTTCCAGAGATACCGTTTCACGCCAGCAAATATATATTTCATTATTGATGGAATCGGCGAGAGACTTCAATCAGAAACTGCCAGAAATCGAGCTATTCCCCCACTTATCAAAGTCTTGTTGTTTTTACGTTTCGTGGCTACAGGAGCACACCTTCGTCTTATTGGAGACAGTTTAAATGTTTCTGAGTGCAGCGCTGGAAGGACAGTTAAATCTGTTGCCAAGGCCATCATTGATGTTTTATCAATTTGATACAATTCCCCGTCGATGAAATGGCTACCAAAGTCAAGGAGGGTTTCAGGAGAATTGCAGGTAAATCGCCTAGAAATTTGAAAATGAAAATGAAACTAGGCCTATACAGATCGTTTCAAATTGTGTATGGTATAATGGCCAATATTCATACGAAATATACCTGAGTTAAATGCATAATGTAGACCTTATAAAACCTACACGGTCCATAGAGTAACGGTAATTAACGCTAAATACACAACGGATGTTTTCTTACTTACTTCACTGTTCGTCTGTTGTCTTCGCTAAAAACAGATATGAAGAGTTCCGCTAAGGGCCACAACTGCACACTGTCATTGCAGAGGTGGATCCAAAATAATGTAATGTTATAATTTTACCCGTATATGGGATTTCTGTGAACAAGTAACCATACTGAAAATGAAATATCATATTTGAAAGTATTTCACCCCAGTATGATGTATAATTATGGAAAATTAAATGCATATGCAAGGTGAAGATAACGAACAGTGATCAATCTCATAACTCCTACAAGCAATACTAAATAGATAGTTGGGCAAACACGGACCCCAGGACACACCAGAGGTGGGATCAGGTGCCTAGGAGGAGTAAGCATCCCCTGTTGACCGGTCACACCCGCTGTGAGCCCCATATCCTGATCAGGTAAACGGAGTTATCCGCAGTCAAATCAGTGTGCCAGAACGGCTTAACAATCGGTATGAAACACGTCAGACAGCATTTGACCCAATGCGAGGTTGTATTGACGAACTAGATCGTTATAACGACCATAGAATTTGCGAAATGCTGACTTCAATCGAGACTGTTGAAATCCCTGTACCATCAACTTGTTTGTCAGTAGCTTACCTCGATTTAAAAACTGACTATACCCAGAACAAGCTTTTGCATATCGAATCAGTTGAGATATATAAACACCATATGCAGGTGATAATGGAATATTGCTACATAAATATGGGAAGTTGACGATGGAGAAGCTGAAATCATCCCGTTTGTCATACAGTTGAGTTGTCAGTTTGCCGTTAATGTCTACTTTCAATAAAATATCTAAGTATGAAGCAGAAGTGGACGACTCTGTGGTGTCCTTTATTTCGAGCTCACAGGGATATATCAAATCGACATATGAATGAAAGCTATCATTGTTAATAGACAAAACGTCATCGATATATCTAAAAGTCGAAATGAAGGTCACAGCGAGAGATTTTTTCTTCTCACGTAGAAGTTTTTGAATAAATTCTGCTTCATATGAATATAAAAACAGATCAACTAACAAAGGATCACAATTCGTGCCCATGGGAATTCCAACAGACTGTTGGAAGTATATATATATATATATATATATATATATATATATATATATATATATATATAAATTATACATGATCGGGGTTTTGTCTAAATGATTAACTCTGCATGTGTTCTGCTAATCATACTGAAATGTATCAGAACATTTCTCCATTCAGTTAGAATCATTAGTTTATGTTTTACCATATATATCTAGCCTAGTCGAACGTTTTTATCTATTCACGAGTCGAAGTGGTTGGGAAGTCAGTGAGCAGGAACAGCGGACAAAAAAAATAATAATACAAAAATAGATGCATGGAACTTATTCTGATAATCCTTTATAAACTTCACATAATATGTTACTTACGAACTGAGTGTATCGGCAATTGTCTGCCACTCCTTTTCTTTTATTAATTTCCCCTTTACTGCACCGCTCCCTTTGAACGATCCGAACAACGTATTGGCTCTCAATTTCACCTTTTCGATGAGAGCGACCTCTTCATCAACCCCCCAATTATATCCCCATTTCTTCTCCGTGTTCATTTTGCCAAGTTGACGAACAATAACAGAGCAGACGATAAGAATATGTTAATTATGTTTATATTTACGTGTTACTAAGTATATGTTTCTTACCCTTTGGCACAAAAGACTTCCATTAGGCCGCTTCAAACATTAAAAAAAATCCTCGAAAACGTTCTCGTGATAATATAAATTTGATAATATTCTCAACTCAACTCTTGAGAATTACTCAGCTAAGAATATTCTCAAATCGATTTATGACGGCCGATTTGAGAATATCCTTAGCTGAGTAATTCTCAAGAGTTGAGTTGAGAATTTTTTGGAGAATTCTCAAAGTTTTATGACGGCGGGGCCAGGAGTTTTCTTTCTCTAGGACATAGATTAGATATAGTGAAATCTATGTGTATAATTCAAGTATGAAATGCCTTAGCACACTCTCGTAGAAATTCAAGTGGGTCAATTTTAAACTTACGTAAAAATTAAACAATTAAAAGGGTTAATCGGACGTACATTGGGAAGTATTACCACAGGCAATTAATTTCATGAAGCCGTTAAAATAGTTTTCAAAATTGTCCCATTCCTATATATTGATACATTGATAGTCATGTTTAACCTGAATCCATCATTAATAGGATAAAGTAATCTTTTAAATAAAAAGAACATAGAAACGTGAATGATAGTACTTCTTCAGATATGTAATCTGTCGAAAAATTGGACTGGAGTTGCAAATTAAGTTGGTGCACTTGTTCACACTGTTTTATTTCACATCATCCTCTGCAATACGGTTTCCTGTTAATAGTCACCGTGATTGGGAAAAGTCCGACATTCACATTTGTTTAGTTTCTTTGCCAAAGCATAATATAGTACAGCTGTAAAACGATTATCTATGGGAAAATCATTCCTATATGCATCATTTAAGAGTATGTTATCCGCATACATCTATAATGAACCCATATTGATCAATAGCATAACTCCTATAAATAATACAAAATTAAGAGAAGGGTAAACACAGACGCTTGGGCATACCCGAGGTGGGATACAAATTGGACATTGATTCCCTTTCTGATACAAATTTACCCAAGGGCACGCGCTGAACTGTGATGATAACATATATGAACTAAAGTTAGAATTATTGATTAGAACTGTCCCTCTACATTGTAAATACTACGATTTACACAGAAGCAAACATATAGATTTTATCTAAATTTTCAGGTTTCTTTAAAAACTCCATCAAAAGATACCCACACGGAATACACAGCAGCGGATTTAAGGGAGAGGCGGCGCGAATTTAAGGTAAACCATGGGATCTTGTGTAGAAAAATGGAGAAATAAATGACAAAGTCTTTTAATTTATTCATTTACTTTTATTGGGAGAACTTAATTTTTTTCCAAAACCTTTAGAATTTGCGTAAATTTATTCATTTCACCCTATTAAAAATGATAGAAAATAGCAAACATGACTATATAGTAGAGATATTTCAATCCCTATAAAATCTGTAACATCTAGGATCTTCTGGAAGCTTCATCCCTTGGACCCACTGGGTTCCTCAAGTTGACCCCCTCCCCTGTATCATAATTTTGTGCTCCTAACCGCAATTTCTGGATCCGACTCTGATACAAGAATGATAAAGCATGGAGTTAAAATTGTCGTTATGAAATAACTATACACAGCTTGTGACTTCCTAAATGTAAAGTTCATATTTATGACTTTAAACCATTCTATTAAAACATGCTATCTGACGTGTTTCATATCAATTGTTAGGCCGTTCTTTATACACTGATTGTGACTGCAGATTTCTCCGTTTATCTTATCAAAATCTAGGATTCACGGCAGAAAAACCGAATATACCGAACATCGATCATTCTCATAACTCCTATAATTAACACAAAATGGGGAGTTGGGCACATACGGACCCCAGGACATACCAGAGGTAGGATAATATGCCCGGGAGGAGAAGCATCCCTTGCTGATCAGCCACACCCGAACACAATAGAGAAGTTGGGCAAACACGGACCCCAGGATACACCAGAGACGGGATCAAGCGCCTAGGAGAAGTAAGCATCCCCTGTCGACCGGTCACAACCGGAATATCACATGCTTTATCAAAGAGAAATATATACCTCAGTCTTCCACATATGACACTGAACTTTATCATAAACGTGCTGATTTCAACTTCCTCATCGTCAACTTCCCATATCTATGAAGCAATATTCAATCAACACTTGCATATGGTGTTTATATTTTTTAACTGATTCGATAGGAAAGGGCATGTTTTGCGATTAATCATTTTTAAAATCGAGACAGGCAAATAATAGATGTTAGGGCTGGGGGTAACAATTTTCATAAATCATTTGACCCTCATAACAACACGATTTTGTAAACATAGACCGTTATTAACTGAAATGCTGTCTGATGTGTATCATACTAATTGTTAGACCGTTCTTTGCATGCTGAGTTTGACTACGGATTGCTCCATTTAGCTGATCAAGATGTAAGATCCACGACGGGTGTGACATATGAACACAAGATGCTTACTCCGCCTACATACCTTATTCCGCCTGTTGAGTTTCCACTGGCCCGTGTTTGACCCACTCTATATTTTGTATCCGTTATATAATTCATGCCATTGATCACTGTTCGTTTTCTTCACTTTTTCAAAGAAATCATGCAAGCAATTGAAAAAGAATAATGAATAGATAAAAGGTGAACATAACGAACAGTGATCAATCTCATAACTCCTATAATCAATACAAAATGGATAGTTGGGCAAACACGGACTCCTGGACACATCAGAAGTGGGATCAGGTGCCTAGGAGGAGAAAGCATCCCCTGTTGACCGGTTACATCCGCCGTGAGCCCTATATCCTGATCAGGTAAACGGGTTATCTATGGTCAAAATCAGTATGCCAAGAACGGCCTAACAATCGGTATGGTGTTAATTTGTTACAGGTCGTTCCGGCCCCAAAACTAATCCGTCCCCTAGTTGTTTTGTCCTAAAGTCGTTCCGTTCCTAGTTGATCCGGCCCCAAGGTTTATAAAGCTATTACTGTCTTCTTAATTACAGTTAATGCTATAATTTTCATCCAACCATCAATATAATTATATTGTTTGTAGTGATTATAACCATGATTTAGATTAAAGACTTGTTTGTAACATGTACATGTGCGTGACGTGTACGTTATCTGTTTGGAACACTACGGATGCAGACACTTAAGAGTTCTAGAATTTGCATTTCTTTATATCTTTTTTTTTCAATTTGTAAGTGATAATTCTTATACGTTAAATCAATACAAGCTGTAATAAACTGGCGGTACTTTCAACTATCACAGTAGTCTGCACCAATATTAACACCTATCGGTATGACTAATATAACCCCATACCTACACATTTCATTTGTGTTAAAATATTACATCATGTACAGTTTGAGTATTAAAAGTATGAGAAAATAATAAGCAAACGTGCCACTCAAATGAAATTTTGATCATGAATTAATTGTCAATAAAATTGTCTATGTTATTCTATTTGATCTTTTATTTTGAATTAATTTAACTTGTATTGCTTTAACTGAAATTTGATGAACTAATACATTTTTTTATTTATCATATTAAACAATGTTTCATCATTTATAAAACATAAATGTACTTCCCACCCCATTACATAAATTATAAACAGAAAATATCTATAAAACGTATATTGGGACGGACTGACTACGGTAATTGTGGCCGGAATGACTTGGGGCCGGATCGACAGGGGCCGGATCGACTGGGGCCGGATTGACCTTTTGGCCGGATTGACCGACATTCGTTAAGTATATGTTTGATACAAAGTTTTATATCTGAGAGAAAGAGATTACACCGATTAAGGTAGTGATTGCATGGGTCATTAAAAATTAATGAATCTATGATTTTTTTTTATTTTTACATATTTTGTAGTTGACAGTATCTGCAATTCATTATGGAAGTATCATATATGATTTTCACAGAAATTGTGACGCTACGGTTGTCATACTAACCCCTCTTGTTGACTTTCCGTAATAAATGGTACAGGTATTTCAGGTGATGTTTAAAAATGATACAAAAGGGATACAAATTTTATATCAAATTGAAGTGAAAGCCTTAAATGATATATAATTTGTATTAATATGTCCATTTATTTTCATATGAAATAGAAGCAGGGCTGCTTATGAGCAATTTCGCAGTTTTTAGAAGGCAGTTATTCACCAAAGCAGACATAATTTCACCCCCTGAGAAATAAATGACCAATTTTTTATTTTTTTTTTATTTTTAAATGTTTGAACATATGTTAGGAGGGATTTTCCCTGAAAGTATCAATATTGGTTTTCAGGTTTACTATGGCGCTATATGATCACTATAGTTACCCTATCCTCCTAACATAAATGATGCAGGTGATGATTACAATAGATATGCATCTTACATGCATTTATTTCAACTCATATCAAAACTATGAAAATGGTTTGATGTTTATTATTGAATTCATTCTACATGAATGATAGTACTGTTGCTTTGGAGATGTTTTATTACTTTCTATTTGAAATTACTTGTATATTCATGCTCTGTAAGCGTATGTTAAAAACGCGGGAAATATACCATGGCCGATGTAAACTGAGCATTGTGACGTCGTATTACCTACGACGTTTTCCTTTTCTCTTTTCAAACCAAACGATTATCAAAAACAAAACTTTTAGTATTTTTTAAATTGCAAAAAATAACTGAACTAATTGAGAAAATGATATTAACAGCAAGTGCTGTTTTCGAAATTCACACTTTTTGATATCTTTTAATTAATATCCATGTTACATAGTAGATTTCCTCGATTCCCCGACTCGGAGCCTCTTAGCTGACGATCTCAAAGTGGAGGATGGAAATATCTGTAGCAAAATCAAGTGTTTTAAATATATGTATAGTGTACTTAGGAAATATATGATTAATATTATCGATATTTTTTGCTCAAAAAGACGCGTTTACATAACCCGTACGTGATTCCTTGGCCTAACAGTTTCCCTTAGATATTACATCCAGTATTTTAGATTTATGTGCACAAACACCATATTCATGTTATGAAATTTATAGCATTATATATCATAATTTTAACAGGCCTAGTGGTTTGTGAAGTAAATTTACGTTTTGTAAGACTGAAAATTAACCGGGGAGCAGGGGGAGTATATGAATCATGGAGACGTAAACTATGACTATTATTTATAAGATAGGCCTAATTCAATAATCAAAACACAAGGGATTTTTCATATTACTTGTATATTTCTAAACATATTTTCACTTTATCCTGTGTCTGGTTATATCTGACTAGTCTTTGTTTCCATTGTCTCTCATTATCACTGATGCTACGCGCTTGACGTATTCCGGAATCGGAAACGAAAATAGTCTCTTTTTAGATAATACATAAATTAAACCACGTGATACCATGCAATCACAACCTTAAGTGTCTGAAGTCTATATGACAAAACGCACGTCATCATCTAAATTGCGCCTACGTCACGTCATTTCGACAATCAATAATTCAATACCTCAATGATCTCGACATAACATTGTGCACTTTTAGTCAGTAGGAATAAAGTAGTCAGTAAAGTTAGGGTTTTCTACCCATCATTTTATTACGAAACATCAATTAACCAACAAAAAAAAAAATAGAAAAAGAAATGATAAAATCTTGAATATCTTGTAAAGTAAAATTAAGTTATTGTTGTTTATCTGTTAAAATAATTAGAATTGTTCATCTCATTATCACCTGTGAATTTCACAACTTTCAAAGCAAGACCTCTTGTTATAAACTATCAAACAAAAAACAACTGCATTGGTGATGTGAAAATCCCTTCCAATCAAAATGAGGGATTCCCTATCTATCTTCTCACAAAATATTTGCATTCAAACAAATTTCATTCCGGGAATCCTCAACCAAATATACATGACCAGTGTTAATTTTACTTCTTAATCAATATCATATTTGTTTTCATTCGATTATGTTTCAAACTTACAGTCCTTGATATGACACGATACTTTTCCCTGACCCTCATCAAAATACATGTATGTGCCATTTGAAAAAAAATCCTTTAGCGTTATTAAATATTTTCGTAAATAGAACCGCAAGCGGGATTCACGATATTTCGCCCAGCTTCACTCTCAGGATCCTGCACCGTAAAAGTGAAGTTCTGTGGTAAAGGTTGTGTAGCCAACTTATAAATGTAGAACATCAGTACCAGTAATAAAGCCAACACTGTCACACAGCCGAACGTAGTCACAATGTAGAATGCTGATCTGCTCCGTCTTTGGATTAAGTGACTTGTTGTGTTAATCATGTCTGAAAAGAATAAATCATTATCTACATATGGTGAGTATCAATTCAGATTCTTTTACATTACAGATACATTTGTTTTAAAATAGTTTATGTGTGGGACACAGTATACATTCTTTAAGTGAAATATAACATTCTAGGCACAATTAAAACCACTTTCATTCAAATGTTGTTTAATCTTGAAATCGACTACTTGTATTAATAGCAATTTATGTATATCAATCCTAAACAATTCGACGAACTTTAAATATTGTTATATACTGAACTTTGCACTTTTAGTTTTTTTTTATGTGCTAGAATATTTGAGAATATTGTGGAAATTTATAAAATTGATGTTAACCTAATGATAAGTTGAATAATAGTTTCCCCATTTCAAATTCTTCGAAACTTCAATATATGACATTCTTTCATTCGGAAATCTAGGTTTTTCAAAATTTCAATGAATGAAATATCATTTGGAAAAATGCGTTTCTGAATCTTAGACAATTAATGTGGGATACCTTGTTATGTACAGCACAGAATGCATGCATGGAAAAGTAAAAAAAAAAAAAAAAACGAACAATAATGATCCTCATAAAACCTATCAAGAACATAAAATTGTAAGTTGCGCAAACACTAATTCCTAGACACACAATCGGGGGGGGGGGGGGGGGGTAGATAGAGTAAATATCCTCTGTCAACTGGTCGCATCCGACGCCGTAAATAATATATATTAATGGGAATAATGGAGTTATCCGTATTCAACATCAGTATTTAAATAACGACCTATGCATTCATTGCCTTCATTAAATCCAAATAATGGTAATCATTCTTTAAAAAAAGCATTGGTTACATTTAGTTTTCAAACACACAACTTCGGCGAATGTTCGAACTATGAATTTACAATTTTACGCATAAAGCGCATTTCAAATTGTATATCATCATCACATATTCTCTATGTCATGGATAGAGCTACTGGTACATAAAAAGTAGGAGGATGAATATCAGTCATCATATTAATAATTGTGTAGGGAAGACAAAACTTTGCTTTCTAAATTCTTAGTCCTCTATATTTGCTAAATCACATTGGAAATCTTACAATTATTGAAATCACAATATCCATACCAGTCATACAATTCAGTGATAATCTCTAACATGTATCAATCCTTCATAAATGAAGGAAATGAAGAAAATCTATTTTTATGAATACTGTAAATGTTTCGATGAAAAGTGAAGATAACGAACTTTGATCAGTCTCATAACTCCTATAAGCAATACAAAATAGATAGTTGGGCAAGCACGGACCCCTGGACACACCATAGGTGGGATCAGGTTCTTAGGAGGAGTAAACATATACTGTCCACTGGTCACACTCGCCTTGAGGCCTATATCCTGATCAGGTAAACAGATACAATTTTGAGAGCGTACTTATTTTACAATTAACCTTACATCATATTTACGAGTATGTACATATCCTGAAGCGTACTACTACACCACTTGCACGGAACGGTATGAAACGATTCTTGCATGGAACGGTAAACGGTTTGCAGGAAACGCTGAACGATCTGCACGGAACGGTGAACGGTTTGCACGAAACGCTTTGCACAAAACGCTGATCACTTAGTAAGCGTGGCTTGCACGTTTTTTACGAATGGTCTGCACGAAATGGTAGTTGTGGCCTGCATGTTTTTTTCGGTAATATTTGGTCCAAATAGTTTCAATATAATTGCAGTATTCTAGATATTAAAAAAAGGTTTAGAAAGAAATGATAATGCTTCATTTTAAAATGATTGCTCATGTACGACGCGGTAAATTTTATGTTTGCTTATTAGATCAATGACTTATGAACACGTTAGCATGAAAACAAATTATTTTTTTTTATTTCGGGGAAAAAAAAATATGCAAAAATCATATCGTCACGGAATATTGATTAATCAAATCTCATTGGTTCATTGCTCTATTAAATTCATTGAAACTGAATATGAGATGGTCGCGTCTGTTTCGCTATTTTTGTACATTCATTCTGAGTGTCGTTAAAATACATTTGTATATATTCCAGGCCTCTTACCAAAGACAGATTTTGAATAAACCTATAGATTTTATATACATCTATACGTATATGAAAACAGATAAAATGATTTTAAGAAACTTCTTGCCGGGAAAGATTGCAATATTTTGGGGCGGGGAGAGGGATGTGAACTGTCTGCACGAAACGCTAGGCATGATCTGCAAGCTTTGATTTTTTTCCGGCATTACTTGTTTTATCATGGGGCTAGTTAAACAAGGAATAGTTAATGACTTACGAACACATTGGAATAAAAGGAAATGAATATTTTTTAATTTCGGAAATAAAGAAAAATAAAATGCATAAATTGTATTGTCTTGGAATATTTATTATTCAACTGTATTTATTCATTGCTCTATTAAATTCAGTGAAAAAGTCGCGTCTGTATCGCTATTTTTGTACTTTCAATCTGAGTGCCCTTAAAACACATGTGCAATTTGTATTTTCCAAACCTCTTCTAAAAGACAGATCTTGAATAAACCTGTACATTTTTTAATACGTGTATGACAACAGATAAAATGATTTATATAATTAGCCAGTCGATAAAAACCCGTCATCTTGGATAAGAAAGGAAGATACAAAACCAAAAGAAACAATAAAAATATGATTTAAATAAATTGAGAAATAAATCATATAAATGAAGATGAAATAAATAATGCGATATGGGAGTGAATCTAACATCCAATTATGATTAGATTGTTGCATTTGTCTCAATTTTAAACCTATGGTAAACTGCATAACATTTATAAACACCTCTTTTGTCATATTTTAATTGCCCCCGCCGATTTTCACAACTTCTCTACAAATGTTAATTTCAATTACCCGGATTAACTGACCTCTATTGTGGTAAAAAAAGGGGGGAGGGGACCTTGACATTTGCGTAGAATATACAAGTTATACACAGGTCGGTCTTTGCATTATGCAAACAGTTCCGATAAACGATTTTGATGAGAATATTTTTTTTATTTAAAAAGAGAAACTTGATCATACAAATGTAATAAATAAAATAAATTATTCCTATATACAAAAAAATAAAAAAAATAAATAAAAATGAAAAAATAACGAGGGCAAAGATATTACATGTCTCTGCACTTGCTAGAAACTAATAAAGGTGAGAAAGTGGTATCGGATTTTCTTATAGACATTTTGAAATAATTTGTCAAATTCCCAACAATGAGGGCGTGGTTTGAACGATCTGCACGTTTTTATGGGCGTGGTTTGATCATGCACGGAACAATTCTTGCACAAAACGATTTGCACGAAACGCTGAACGGTCTGCACGGAACGGTGAACGGGTTGCACGAAACGCTGAATGGTCTGCACGGAACGATGAACTGTTTGCGAGGAACGAAACGAAACACTTTGGAGGTGTCGTAGCACGCATCAGGGTCTGTAGCAATATACCATTATCAACGACATATGATGTTTATTTCTCTAACCTGATTCGATGAGCACGAAGGTGGTTTGTGTGCCATCAGCTTTTAAATCGAAGTACGCTATCTACAAGTAAGTTGATCTTACAGGAGTTTCAACAGCTTCGTTTAAAGTCACTATTACTTAAGTCTATCGTAATTATAACAAATATGCCCAGTGTTAGATCGAATGATGTGCTGTATGAAACGATTCATACCAATTGTTATGCCGTACTTTACATACCGATTTTTCCTACAGATTACTTCATTTACCTGATCAACATATAGACCACCTTTGCTCTGTCCAGGGGTACGTGTTAGCTCCTTCGTAATTTTGTATTCTTTATAGGATTTATGAAATTGATCACTGTTTGTTATCTTCATTTTTTTTTCATACTGTGTCAGTTTGGAGACCACAAAGTTGCAAGTAGACGTTTCAATATGAGTGAATAATTCTCGAATGGACGTAAAACAACCAATCAATCAAAGATGTATGCAGAACAGATTTCTCCCATAATTCATGATTTAGCTTATTGTACATCAAACTCTTATTTGACAAATTAGTACGTATTCATTTCTCTACAAAAAGTATTATACTATGTACCGCTTGTAATAATGTGTGCATCGTTGTGATTATATGATGTTCAGAAAGCATTGACAAAGAAAATTGTTAAGCACTAACAGGGTTTTCTACGTATATCAAATGAAGCACAATTAAATATTTTGTATTGCCAGAAAAGTCAATTCAATGTGTTTATGAAATTAAGACAAACTATATATGTATTATCATTTACTGTCTTCGTCGATATATTTGATATAATTCATATAAGAAACAAACCTTTGGGGCAACTTCCATCGATACTGCTACAGTTTGAGCAGGTGGAGGAACATTTATCTTGACAATTCTTTCCGTAGAATCCATTTACACAGGGTACGGAACAATTTGGGCCTGTGTATCCTGGGGCGCATTCTGTCAAAACAAACATTGAACACTTTACACATCCTTAACATAACAAAACATTCACTTAGTGAAAGTTCCCCCCCCCATCACTATTGATCTATAAGTTAAAGAAATTTAAACATTGGATTATTTGTTTACATATTGTGCAGTATGTTAGTACCATAACAGTTGATGGATGGAACTTTTTAGGCAGTGAACTGTATATTATATTCTAAATAACTAAATAACAAAACATATTCTGAAATTAATATTCATATCCTTAAGGACATTCCTCACGACTGGTGAGAGTGCTTGTTTCGCAACCGGATGGCCCGGCTTCGATTTTCATCAAACGTATGACGTTTAACATAGGTGGCGACTGTTCCTTCACCAAGATCCCAGCATTAGAGGTGAAAGGCAATGGGTTTTTGTCGGATATGACCTCACACATTGAGGTTCCGTGTCATGTATGTATTGTCACGAATAAGAAATCTCAATGTGCTCTGCACGGGTCAAAATATGTAACCATTTCACCTACAGCTGGTTACGACTCTGCACAAGCGTTACTTCTCGAGGAGGCGTAAAAGACATATAGACAAATAAAAATAACATTGCTAACAAGTCTATAGTTATGAAGATGATACTCTCTTATCACATCTAGTTACAAAACAACTCCTCCCTAGTTTCAGTACTAGCTGGTTACTCACGGATGCATGTCCCACTTGTCTCATTTCTGTAGTACCCATCAAAACATCCTGGTGTTCTGTCATTCGTAATTAAAATTAGATTAGTTAATGGCAAAGATGGATGGAATATAATGCATAATCTAAGGTAGATAATACACAAATATATGATATGTAATAACAACTTGTTCAACACTTGGTAATAAATGTAGCTGTTTTGTTTTACATGTGCTATACTAACGTGATCACATTTACATGTCATTACGGATTACGAAATTGTATAATCTGCAATATTACACTCCTAATGAAATTACTGAATTTCTCTATTAAGTAGATTGATTTTGAAAGCTTTACACTTCTTATGAAATTTTTTATTTTTTTTTTTATTTCCGTTGATCTTGAAATCCCTGTTGAAAATATAAAAGCGATGTGAAACTGGGGGCTAAGAAAAACTGTCAGCTTGAACATGCACAAGTACACCTTTTCACTGACTCGACTCTTATTTATAGATTAGAACACAACAAGGTATCACATGATCGTACGCATTTCTGGAAAGGAGAGAGGTGGTGAGACTTAGCATGCGCATGCACAAGTACATGTCAATCGGTTGTTCAGTTTTTTACCACTCATATGGATACGTCACCATTGCTGGTGAAGGGCTGCAAAATTTAGGCATATGATCGACGTTTATGACCTTTGAGCAGGGTGGGGTGTTGATAACACACACCTGCTGTGACACGGTACCTCGGTGTTTGTGGTTGCATCCGAAGGAACGTCCCGTTTATTCACTTCTGACGACAAGTGAATAGTGCTGAGGATCTATTCTAAGCAGGATCAAACAATTGAGAAGAGGATTATGAAAGAAATTATTACGAAAACCGTTTTTTAATGTTCTTGATTAAAGAGGTTACTGTTATGGAGTTTTATCTATTCATTTATACATAGTTGTATAACAAGACATTCACATCAGCAACACTCAACAAAGGGGTTAATATACTGTTTTTCA
The DNA here is from genome assembly GCF_947568905.1 of Ostrea edulis. Taxonomy (NCBI): domain Eukaryota; kingdom Metazoa; phylum Mollusca; class Bivalvia; order Ostreida; family Ostreidae; genus Ostrea; species Ostrea edulis. The sequence continues at coordinate 23,871,503 of NC_079170.1, forward strand.
TATCTTAATGAGAATCATTTTTAATATAAGATAAGCTTTTCAAAAACGCTAATAAATATTGTGAGCATCAATGTTTTGTTCTCAGACTTATATCATTGGATTAAAGATTGAAATTTAAACGTTTTCATTTAAACCAGAGTGTGTTCCCTGTTGAATTCAACTTGAAGGTCCAGATCGAATCTCAATTCATAGGTTAAAGGTCAAAGCCAAATACAAGTATTGACTTCATATTCATTAGGCCAATACATTATCACAACTCTAGCAATGACACTTATGATGAAATGTTTGCATGTTTCTAGATGAAGATATTCTTCAGTAATACGTGCGCATTTAAAAGTAGCAACCTAACAAATATTCCTTAATAATTCCGCCACAAATATGAAGATATTCATTACAATTAATTACTTACGTGTTTTGAAACGATTTCCTAGCTGAGAAGAACGTTAAATACATGACTGATAATTTAATCAACTCCATGACCACATTTATTTAACACGGAACAAAACACGGAACAAGGAAACTGCAGTCTCTCTATTGATGTTAAAATTACTAATTCTGTGACTGTACTGTTATTTGCTTATTTTTCATGTCATTAATTCCTTTAAAATTATAGTAAACTATAATTCAAGTTTCCCGGACTCCATTTTCTCGCCACCACTCTAAAAGAAAGATACTTTTAAAACTTAAAGAAAATGCATGCAGATGTTTTCTGATCCAGGTTATTTGTGTGAATGTCCGTATTAAGTTTTAGTATTTCTACCCAGGGTATCATTTGAAATCATACGTGTACTCTGATATTTTAAAACATTCATTGATGTCATTCATTGTGTTTAGTCATTAACATAAGTTGACTATTCAATACTTAGCAGATGAATAGCTAACTATTCAACGACTAAACTGTTGAATAGTAAACTGTTTATTGTTGATCCAATGACTATTCAACTGTTGGTTAAAAGCTTCCAAATAAGAGAAAACTAAAGATTTAACGTAGATTTTCTTATCATGTAAATTACACAGAAAAACTCATTTCTTGATTTGCAGCACACAGTGAGCTGATATATCTACACAATTACTTATGAATTACAGATGGTGGTGATAATAGTCAGTTTTTAAATCGAGACAATCTACTGACGAAACAAATGATGTTGCAGGAGTTTAAACAGTTTCATTTAAAGGGACTGATTCACGATTTTCACAAAAAAATTCTTTTTCATCTTTAATGATCAAAATCTACTGTCTAATATATTTAAAAGATTTCACATAAAAATTAAGGTTATATATTATCACAGAAGCTCATTTTAGAGAGTTTATTATTTGTTTTGTAAACAAAGATTGCAGTATGTTCTTGTTTACGAAATTTTCAAAAGAAATGGATATTGATCTAATTTTATTATATCTCTCACACTTTAAGCAGTTTTGGGGTACAAATGTGTCATCTAAAAGTTAAAATGTGTGACTATGCAAAACTAAGGTGCTTTATTTTACAAAATCAATATATCACTTGTTTGTTTGTATATATAAAAAGACTCGAGTCTTTGTTTACATAACACAGATTTAAGGCTAAAATATTGCTTTTATTCTTGCATTCAGAAGATCAAAACTTTGGCTGTCAACATTAAAAGAGTTGTATTTCTAATGTTTAACATACAAATTCAAACATATTTTTATCAATAATAGTGATCCAGTCCCTTTAAAGACAGCATTGTGGAAATACGATAGTCGTTATAACAATCTAGTTTGCCAAGACAATCTATCATTGGGTAAAATGCTATCTGACCAGTTTTATATGAATTCTTAAACCGCTCTTGGCACACTGATTTTGACAACGAATAACTCTGTTCACTTGATTAAGATATATGACCATTCCTCACGATAAATTAAAGACTAGACTTTTTGACATCATAGATAATTGCTTCTTCAACAAAAACAGAAAACGGAAATATTCATATCTAGTGATCAGTCATTCAAAAACTTACTTTGTTAAACACCACTCTGATTCCACGCACAAGTACTCTGAAGTTGAAATAAAAAATATTCTAGAGTTCCTCATTGACAATATCTTCGTGGTCTTTGGTGATCAGGTCTTCCAACAGTCTGTTGGAATTCCCATGGGCACGAATTGTGCTCCTTTGTTAGCTGACCTGTTTTTATATTCATATGAAGCAGAATTTATTCAAAAACTTCTACGTGAGAAGAAAAAATCTCTCGCGGTGACCTTCAATTCGACTTTTAGATATATCGATGACGTTTTGTCTATTAACAATGAGAGCTTTCATTCATATGTCGATTTGATATATCCCTGTGAGCTCAAAATAAAGGACACCACAGAGCCGTCAACTTCTGCTTCAGACTTAGATATTTTATTGAAAGTAGACATTAACGGCAAACTGACAACTCAACTGTATGACAAACGGGATGATTTCAGTTTCTCCATCGTCAACTTCCCACACTTATGTAGCAATATACCATTATCACCTGTATATGGTGTTTATATATCTCAACTGATTCGATATGCAAGAGCTTGTTCTGGGTATAGTCAGTTTCTAAATCGAGGTAAGCTACTGACAAACAAGTTGATGGTACAGGGATTTCAACAGTCTCGATTGAAGTCAGCATTTCGCAAATTCTATGGTCGTTATAACGATCTAGTTCATCAATACAACCTCAAATTGGGTCAATTGCTGTCTGACGTGTTGCATACCGATTGTTAAGTCGTTCTTGGCACACTGATTTGACTGCGGATAACTCCGTTTACCTGATCAGGATATGGGGCTCACGGCGGGTGTGACCGGTCAACAGGGGATGCTTACTCCTCCTAGGCACCTGATCCCACATATGGTGTGTCCAGGGGTCCGTGTTTGCCCAACTATCTATTTTGTATTGCTTGTAGGAGTTATGAGATTGATAACTGTTCGTTATCTTCACCTTGCATATGGCTCACGGCGAGTGAGACCAGTCGACAGGGGATGTTTACTCCTCCTAGGTTTGTTCAGTGGTCCGTGTTTGCCCAACTTTTTATTTTGTATTGCTTATAGGAGTTATGAGAATATCATTGTTCATCATCTCGACCTTTCATACATGTGAAAAGTAGACGATGGAGAAGCTTGGCATCCCGTATTTTATAAAGCGGAATTCACAGTTTGCTGTTAACCTCTGTTTTAAAAAAAAATAATCAAATGTGAAGCAGATGTGGAATAATATGCCGTGAGATATATAGGAAACTAGAAGTGTAGCAAATGCAGAAGAGATGAAAAAAAAATAGATAATTCAAACGAGGAATGTTTATTGGTTCTAGTTGACTAAGCTTGTGCATAACAGCATTTGTGTTTGTAAGACTCATTATTATATCTCTAATTTAAACGAACTATTAACTACACATTTGGTAACACTACTGATACTCCTAGTTCCCTTTCAAAAGATGAAATCCTTCAAAATCGTGTTTCAATTTTAAACCACATTTAATATCGCAGTCAATGTAACGGAATAATATGAGTTGTCAGTTCTATACAGTATTCCAAAAATTCACAAAAATCCGTACAGAGATAAATTACTGAATCCAGTAAATGGTGTACTGAACATTTCTAGTTGTTCGACACCAAATATTGACTGTTGTGAAGGTGAAACGTAAGACGTATTATTCCACAAAGATGTGAGAAAAGTGGTTAAAATTAACATGGATTCTACAAAGTCCCAAAGAAGTTCTTGTAAATATGAAACGACAAAACTTTTCCCAAAATCAACAACACCAAAAAGTATAACTTTTCAGTATTGTATCAATCTAATCAAAATCAGATCCCAAAATAAGCTGACAATCGCTACAATAGCACCTGACATAATCCCATAGAAGGTCACATCCGCATTACCTTTGGCTTGGAATATTCATGGGAACTATCAGTGTATTCCACATTATAAAATTATATATTCTCACATAAGAAATTATAAACTTCCACAATGATGCCTGATTTATTCCGTTCATACAAACAACAAAACGTACGATATAAAATACACCTAAACCAAATTAATTGTGAATTGCGATTTATGTTTGAATAGGGATGGGTACAATTTGAATAGCTTTCAAGATGGTTTACTTAATTAACGCGAAGAATAAACGTCAGTCGACGTAAACGGTGCATTGATACGTCACATTTATATACGATGTTTTTTCTTTCAAAATAAATTATTGCAACTATTTTGCTTCAACTGTGAACACCGACGATTTTAGAGGCGATGCGCTGATTGGCTAACATAAAGTTCACAGGAACATGACCTCTAGTCGGGTTAATTCAGATCTTCTTACGCATAGTATACGGTGTGGATCTAAGAAACCTGATTTTAATTAGATTGACATTTTACAGAACCATTCCTCACGATAAATCAATGACAAGGTTGTTGGCATTATAGACAACTGCTCATTAACAAAAACGAAATATGTAGAAGTCTTTATTTTGTATTCCTTAAAGGAGTTATGACATTACTCATTGTTCGTTATCTTCGCCTATCATTCGTGTTTCCTGATCAGTCATCAAAAATGTTAAACATCACTCTGATTCCACAAAAAAAGTTATCTGAAGTTAATACTAAATAAGATGCCGAAAGTTCTCATTTACAATATATACGTATTCGTAAGTGATCAGGTCTTTCAACAGTCTTTTGGAAGTCCCATGAACATGGATTGTACTCATAAAATAATTGGTCTGTTTTTATACTTCTACGAGGCATAATTTATTCAAAAGCATGAGAACACAAATTATGTTGCCGTGGCCTGAAAGGCGACATTTAGATTTATCCATCTGAACTCGAAATCATAGACTTCACAGAACTTTCTATATCATTTTCGTACTTGAATAGTTTATTGAACATAACAGCAAATTCACAACTCACCTTTATCACAAAGGGGACGTATTCAGCTTTTCCATCGTCAACGTCCCACATCTATTCGTTTACTACCTGTATTTACGTTTTTGTCTTTCAATTGATTCGAGAGAGCATATTATGTGTATCGTGAATTTCAAACTCGTGGCAGTGTAATGATAAATCAGTTGGTGGTACAATGGTTTTAGCAATCTTGTTTTAAGGCAGCATTTCGTAAAGTTGATGTAGTTATAATAGTCTCAGGAATAACAACCTGTCATTAAGTCGAACCTTGTATGAACAAACATTCCCTGTTGATCTGTCACATCCGCTGCGAGAGCTTTATGACGATGATATAAAGGGAGTCATATGTATGTAAAACAGTATCTAAAGAGCGACTCAAGAATTGGTATGAAACACGTAAAACAGCCAATAAAAATTACCATTGACGCAACGGATCCATCTGATAGAAATTGTGAAAGGTGAAGCTAACGAACAGTGATCAATCTAATAACTTCTATAAGCAACATGAAACAGACAATAGCAAATAAGATTGTTTTAACTACCACAGAAGTTGTGAAATACTGACTTTATACGAGGCTGACGAAACCCTTGCACCATCAACTTGTTTGGCTCTAGCCTGCCTGTATGTTTAATGATTATTGTTCAGAATTTAGAAAATATTCTTTCATTACCTGTATATGGTGTTTATATTTCACAACTGATTCGATACGCAAGAAATTGTTCTGCGTATGGTCAGTTTTTAAATTTAGGAAAGCTACTGACAAACACGTTGATGGTAGAGGGGTTTCTGCAGTCGTTCGTCAATACCAATACAACTTATCAATGGGTCAAATGCTGTCTGAAGTGTTTCATACCGATTGTTACACCGTTCTTGGCACACTGATTTTAACGACGCATAATTCCGTTTACCTGATCAGAATATAGGGCTCACAGTGGGTGTGACGTGGCGATAGGGGATGCGTACTCCTCCTAGGCATCTGATCCCACCTCTGATGTGTCCAAGGGTTCGTGTTTGCCCAACTATCTATTTTGTATTGCTTTGTATTGCTTAAAGGAGTTATGAGATTGATCACTGTTCCCTATCTTACCCTTTCATTCCAAAACATACATTTGAAGCTTTAACAGCTGGAAATTTACAGAGTTGCATTGATCGTAATGATTGTATGGCATATTACCGACTAAATTCGGTAAATCATTACCCTATGATATGTTCGGCGAGGAAACTATGACAGCCGCCATGTTAATTTGTTTACTCAGATTTATTGGGTCGCTTCAGAAAAGGCACGTAGTTCCGATATAAAGATAGCGTACCGAATATTTTCTAGGAGACACCCTGATTGGTCAACATCCTGAAATTACCTCGTACTGGGAGCTGCTAGATTTTGTATTGAAACGCATCGTAGAGGAGCGGATTTACATGTGTAATTCTAATAAGATTATACGTTTACCTGATCAAGACATGGGGTTCATGGTGACTGTGACCGATCGCCAGATAACACGTATTACACCTATGCACCTGATCCCACCTCTAGCATGTCCATGTGTGCGTTTTTTATTAATTTATTTTGTATCCTGGGAGTTATGAGATTGATCACTTTCCGTCATCTTTACCTTCATTGAAAGAGATTAGAATATATATGTTGCTACCTGTATATCAGACGGCAGTTTGATTGTTCTTTTTAGAAAAAAAATGGGCAGGGGACTAAACGATTACTTTCAGGCAAGTCGTGGAAATCTTTGCTGGGATAAAATCTGCTAAACAATGTGACGTTATAATTCAAATAAGTATATCACTACATATTCAGATCTTATTTTCATGCAAGTTTGAGTCATCCATAATATAAACCATGTAGCTACTAAGATTGAAAGAAATACGAAATGTTCATATAATGCCGTCGTGTAATCTGTGTCTAATCAATGGAAGGTGTCGATAATAACCAGTGGGTATGATAGTAAATTCATAACACCATGGCTATGATTCGAGTGACGATGACTCATGTAAAAAAAATTGTTAACTGTGTCATATAGATATGGAGAAAATATATGTCATGGAATATATTTGAAATATATCTGTGTAATACTGAAAAATTGATATTACATAGTATATATGAAGGTATGTTAATTTTATTCATTCATGGTTTTGTTCAACGAAAAACCAAACCACATTCCATTTAGCATGTTGATCCAAAATCGTTGAAACAAAACTACAAAAGTATACGCAGCATACTTTTATAGCCTTTTTATACACAGGGTAAAAATGATAAACTAACGCATAAAACGCTGAGATGAAATTGATCACTGTTCGGTATCTTCGACTTTCGTGGTTTCATGTTTTAATGTTTAATATAGTCATTTGTTACTGAAAGCGGTGGGATTCAATTTACACAAACTATCGGTGTTTTACCGTTGTTATCACCAGTTAGATCAATGTTATACTCAGGTATAGTGTTATACGTTTTTCATTTTCTATTACTGTACATTTGTGATATGTCTATACCAACCATGTAATGAAGTCATTCTGAAGCGCTCATTTGGCATGTTATGATAAAAATAATTCGCATTAAACAATCAAAATGCCTCTAAACGGTTGGTAGCTTCCTCCCTTTCTGTAGGAGAGAATTTAGATACAGTGAAATTCATGCATATAAATGGAGTATGACCTGCCTTCACATACCCTCGTAAATTGAGGTGGATCAAGTATTAAAAGATGTGTTCTTGTTTTCTTATTTTCCATGTCATAAATGATGCAAAAATAAAACCATTACAAGGGTTAAACAGACGTACACTGTAGAAGTATTACCACAAGCAATTGCTATCTTGAGATCGTTACAATTGCCTCAGTTTTCAAAAGTGACCTTTTCCTGAATAAATATGGCCGCTCGGTCATCTTTGCGTCCACCTCAGACAAAGCAGAACATCAACTGACCCACTACAGAATTAGTTAGACAAAGAAATAAGAAAACGCTACCGTTTCAGTAGAAAAGGGGTCGAATTTTTGACAAATATGTTTAAATTCGACTTAGAGAGGTTAACCAAGCGGAGCCATCCCCTGACTGTAGTTCAACAATTTTTTATTGCGTTTAGGTTATGTGACAACGGTAGTTTCTTACAAGCAATTGGGGACACCTTAGGTATATTTGTATCATTGAGAAGAGCAAAGTCTTCAAGGCTGTGAAAGAAGATACTGATGAAATTGTCAATCGGACAGTCGGACAGGACGCTTCATTACATGGTCAACAACAAATACGTGAATGACGTCAATAAAGACCGCTTTTTACCAGAAGACCGGCTTTCCCAGTGTCATCTGCTGTTCGATGGAACCCATATCTGAATTAGTACACCTACCTCAGACGAAAACGTTTATGTTAATAAGAAGGAGTTTCACATCATAAACGCGCAAGCAGTCTTTGATCATGATCGTGAATATTTCGCATTGACCTTAGGAACAATCGAACCATTTAAAATGTTACGTTTTTTGGTGCTAGTACACACATTTCCTTCTCATTCCTATCGAAACGAGATACATGTTTTAATATAAATTTTAACTAGCAGTTCAAATTGATTGATATGTACTTTTATGAACCAATTTAGTTATTTTGTTACCAATGATACAAAAAAGAGAAATATATATCGCCCTTCAGAAAATGAAGAACAGAAACATTACATAGGACTAAATTCTTCAGTTCATTCTGAGTTAAATTGCATGAATAGAAATCCTTTCCTTGTTGAATTGATACAAACATACTCTGTGAGCTTAGAGAATAAATTCCACTTAAAATATCACTTCACTTGAATGTTTTACGAGTCTGGTGTCAATGTCATACTCAGAGGTACATACATGAACCCAATTCAACTAGTGTAACAAATGTATAAATAAAGCAGGAAAATACATGACTATGTAAATATGATTGCTCTTTAAAATATATAAAACAAACAACTAACAAACCAGATTGGTCCCAAAGGGAGGTCTCCACTACCTCCATGATTTCTGAAAAATGAAGAAGAATCCCGGTGCATGTAATCTACCTCCATCATAGATCGTGAAAGAGGTTCTGGCGGGGACCTCCTCCTGTCTTCTTTATCTCCCTCCGGTGTTCAGTATACTTTTGTTTGACATATCAATATTTGTAACAGAGTAACTTGGACTCCAATATGGAATGTTCCTTTACCTGAATGCATATTATGTTGGTTTCTGTAATGCTGAAATTAACACTTTTTCTTTTCTTCCCAATTTTGCAGACAATGTAGGCCATTTCTGTTTATATAGGAAGTGAAAGTACATTATAGGTAATCAAATGGTTAACAAGTGATTAACCCATATAACACAGTGCTAACTAACCATTACGTTAAATTGTTTTTGAAAAACAGAATTTAACCATTGCGTTAGCTGATCACTTGATAAGGACTTATCATTGCGTTAAACCTAACCACTGTGTTAAAGTTAAACTGCTTTCAAGAAAACCGTGCTCCGATAATACATTTCAGGAGTAATCTCTAACATGTATCATTTATTCTTCGCAAATAAAGAAAATAAATACTGTAGATGTTTAGATACATTTTACATATTGACCCCTGGGTCAAGGCCTCTGCTGGTGGACTGTTAGTCCTCGGGGGTCTCTACAGCAGCAACGTACTTCGTTACTAGCTTGAAAATACAGAAGTATAGTTAATTGATGTGATAAAATTTAAAAAATTCATTTCAAATTTAAGGATTATCTCCCTCATGCATAACTCTTATCCTTAGACGAATTTGAATCCACTTAAGGCACTCTATTTTCCAATGGTATAGCTCTAGCAAGTTTATCGTTATTTCGGATTTCAAACATTTCGGTTCAGCATCCCTAAAGATACATTGTTTGTCGAAATGCGCATCTGGTGCATCAAAATTGATACCGTGTAAGTTTTACATTTTTCAGATCGCACTGATTTTGCTCTTGTCCTTATGTGATAATTATTTAACAATATGCTATTATCACTGGAATATGATGTTTATTTCCCTCAACTGTTTAGCATAAGTATGATTCGTGTATCATCAGCTTTAATATCAAGGTAGGCTACTGACAAATAAGTTGATCTTACAGGGGTTTCAACACATTCGGTACCCAAGAGTTTTTGGTCCACTAGCGGATTTCGAATTTCAACAGCCTCTTTTAAATTCAACATTTCATAAATCCATGGTAATTATAACAATTAAAATTTACAAATATGACCCGTCGTTAGATCAAGCGCTGTATGAAATAATTCATACCAATTGTTAGGCCGAGCTTTACACACGGATTTTGGCTACATATTACGTCTTTTACCCGATGAAAATAAAGGGCTGACGGAGGGTGTGACCGATCAACAATGCTGAATCCTCCCAGGCACCTGATCCCACCTTTGGTGTATCCAGGGATCCGTGTTTGCCCTATTTTTAATTTCGTATTCTTTATAAATTGTATGTAATTCATCACGGTTTGGTATCTTCATTGTTTTCTTACTGTGTCACTTTTGGGACCATGAAGCTGTATGTAGACGTTTCAATGTGATTGAAAAAGTTTCGACGGGACGTGAAATAATCAACCAATTTCTGTATAGAAAGGTATTATGCTACATGAATGTGCCGCTTGTAATAATGTGAGCGTCTTTGTGAAATTAAGCCAAACTATATATGCATTATCATATGCTGTCTCCGTCGTCAATTATGCTTTTGGTTTTGTCTCGAAATATTTGATAAAATTCTTAAAATAAACAAACCTTTTGGACAACTTCCATCGATACTGTTACAGTTTGAGCAGGTGGCAGAACAGTTATATTGACAATTCTTTCCGTAGAATCCATTTACACAGGGTACGGAACATTTTTGTCCTGTGTATCCTAGGGGGCATTCTGTCAAAGCAAACATTGAACACTTTATACACATTCTTAACATAAGAAATAGTCATTTAGCGAGTCATTTTTTCTATCGATTACTATTGATCTATAAGTTAAATTTAAACATTACATTACTAGTTTACATATTGTTCGGTAAATTGGTACCATTGTAGTTCATAAAATGATCTTTTAGACAGTGAACTGTCTGATTTACACATGTCTGATTTACACATTCGTTTTCGAAAAACAATGTTACGCAATTTACACTTCTGGCATATGTTGTGGTACAGTCAGTTTAAGGTTTCTCTTTCACGGTTGTTAATATTGTCGTGAGGAGCAAAGGTAGCAATGTATCTTTGTTTGTAAGGATTTTATGTAGTTTAGGAATCCAATATAGGTATGATATATTCATTTAATCCATTGACTGGGATATCAAATGTGTTTGAAACTGAAGCATGGTTTTGAAGTATTTCATCTTTTGAAAGGGCAGTTGGAGTATAAATACGATTACTAAACGTGAAATTAATGCCAAGTTCGTTTAAAATACAGTTGTAATAATGAGCCTTATAAACAAAGATAATGCTGTTACAAGCTTTGTCAGCTGGAACCAAACCATACTCCTTAAGTAACCTATCTAATTCTTTTATCACTTCTGCTTTGCTAAACACAGAAAGAGAGGTGGTACGTACTTTGTTTTCATATGCCTAATACAGGATTTTGATATTCCTCTTATTCGAAATAACAGAACATATTCTAAAATTAATATTCATATCCTCAAGAACATTACCCACAACTAGTCGTAGTAACCCAGTAATGAGGGCACTTTTTTCGCAACCAGACGGCCCGCTTTCGATTTTCATCAAACATATGACGTTTAACATTGGGATTATATGTGATTATATGATATTTCGAAAGTACCGAGGAAGAAAATTGATATGCAGTAACAGGGTTTTCTAAGTATATCAAATTAAGCAGAATTAAATAATTTGTATTTCCAGAAAAGTTAAAGCAATGTGTTTATGAAATTAAGACAACCTATATATGCATTAGAATATGCTGTCTTCGTCGTCGAGTATGCTTTTGGTTTTGTCTACCAGCATTTAAGATAATCCATATAACTAACAAACCTTTGGGACAACTTCCATCTATAATGTTACAGTTTGAGCAGAAAGAAGGACATTTATGTTGACAAAGTTTTCCGTATAATCCATCTACACAGGGTACTGAACAATTTGGGCCTATGTATCCTGGGGTGCATTCTGCAAAGCAAATATTGAGCATTTTAAACATTCTTAACATAAAAATATTCACTTAGTGAGAACCATTATTTTTTTCCCGATCACTATTGATCTCTAAGTTAAAGAAATTAAAGCATTAGATTATTTATTTCCATATTATTTAGTATATTGGAATTATTGCAATTGATGAAATTATATTTTAGACAGTGAACTGTATATCATATTCGAAATAAGAATACATATTCTGAAATTAATATTCATATCCTCAAGGACATTTCCCACGCCTGGCCGTAGTAACGCAGTAATGAGAGTCTTGTTTCGCAACCGGACGACTCAGTTTTGATTTTCATCAAAAGTATGACGTTTAACATAGATGGTGAATGTTCCTTCACCCGACATTAGAAGTAAAAGGCAATAGACATGACCCCACAAATGGAGGCCCCATGTCATGTATGTTTTGACACGAATAAAAAATCTCTATGTGCTCTGCACGGGTCAACATTTCTAACAATTTCACCTACAGCTAGTTAAGACTCTGGACACGCGATACTTCTCAAGGACACGTAAACACATAGAAACATAGAAAACTTTACCAACAATTCTATAGTTAAGTATAGTATAAAATTATATTCTGATATCATATCTAGTTACAAAACATCAAGTATCCCCTAGTTCTATAGTTATGAAGATGATATTCTTCTCTTATCACATCTAGTTACAAAACATCAAGTCTTTTTTAGTTTTAGTAATAGCTGGTTACTCACGGCTGCATGTTCCACTTGTCTCATTTCTGTAGTACCCATCATAGCATCCTGTCGTTCTGTCACTTGTTATCAAAATTAAATCAGTTAGTGGTAGAGATAGATAGAATATGATGCAGATTCTAAGATAGATAATAACGGGAAACTAACAACTCAACTTTATGACAGCTTATCCATCGTCAACTTCCCATATTTTAGTAGCAATATTGCATTATAACCTGCATATGGTGTTTATATCTCTCAACCCATTCAATATGCAAGAGCTTGTTCTGCGTATGGTCAGTTATTAAGGCGGGCAAGCTAATGACAAACAAGTTGATGGTACAGGGATTTCAACAGTCTCGTTTAAGGTCAGTATTTCACAAATTCTATGGTCCTTATAACGATTTAGTTTGTAAATACAACCTATGATTGGGTCAAATGATGTCTGACGTGTGTCATACCATTGTTGAACCGTTTGTGGCACACTGATTTTGACTACAGGAAACCCGTTTTACCTGATCAAGATATGGGGCTCACAGCGGATGTGATCGGTCGACAGGAAATGCTTACTCCTCCTAGGTACCTGATCCCATCTCTGGAGTGTCCAGGGATTCGTGTTTGCGCAACTATCTATTTCGCATTGCTTATGGGATTGATGAGATTTATCAGTGTTCGTTACCTTCACCTTTCACAGATATAAGATATGTGTTAATAATTTGTTCAACGCTTTGTAATAAATATCGATGTTGTTGTTTTATTAAGTATATTGATTTTGAAAGCTTTACACTTCTTATGAAATCTTTGAAATGTTCTATTTCCGTTCACTGTGGCATCCCTGTAGAAAATATATAATCGATGAAAAACTGGATGCTATGGAAAACAGTCAGCTTGAACATGCACAGGTGTACATTTTCACAGACGTCACTCTTTTGTATGGCTCAAAACATAACAGGGTAGTACGTGGTCGTACACATTTGTGGATGGAGGAGAGATGAAAGGATGTAGCATACATGTCAATCGCTTGGTCAGTTGTAATTTTTAAATGTTTGCCTCGAGAATTTTTCACTCATATGGAGACGTCACCATTGCAGGTGAAGGACTGCAAAATGTAGGCCTATGATGGTCAGTTGTTGCGTTTGAGCTGGTTGGGATCTCAATTGTGCCACACCTGCTGTGACACGGTACCTCGGTTTTGCGGTTCCATCATAAAGACCGTCCCATGTAGTCGCTTCTTACAACAAGCAAGGTGTACTGAGTACCTATTATAATCTAAATCAAATAATTGACAAGAGGGTCATGAAAATAAAATGTGTTCTATAATTGGCTGCGAAAAACTGTTTTCAATGTTTTTGATTAAAGAGGTTATTGTTATGAAATATAATCTATTCATTTATAGTTAGTTACATAGCAACACATTCACCTCAACAACACTAAACAGAGGGATTGATATACTGTTTTTCATATCTTAAAAGAAATAATTTCTGGTGTTGTCTGAGCTTTTCAAACATGACAATCAAGCCTGTGAACATCAATATTTTCTTGCTAGACTTCTATCATTGCATTAATGAATGAGAATTAAACGTTTTTATCTAGACCAGAGTGTGTTCTCTGTTAAATTTGAACTTTAAGGTCCATCTCAAATATTAATTCAGAGATTAAAAGTCAAATATACAAGTATTTACCTCATCATCGTTGGAAACTCATGGTCGGTCGCTCTCTGTATACCTATCTGGGGACACAAGGCCGCTATTTTCGCTGGAAGGTGTGGATCACATTCTCTCTGTGGTTGGTCTCTTTACCATTCCTTATTGCGATATTCAACCAATGAAAAACCCCTTATTTCCAGTCCTTGGCAGCAAAGAAAAACATGCTTTCGAAGCGGAAATTTTGATTACGTTTAAGTTGGACAAGTTACAAAACTTTTAGTGAGATGGTTTATCTGCTTTATTGAAGCGGAGGATGTATTTGTTTCTATAAAGACAGGAGAAGAAAAAGCCTGTGTTATCAAGGGTTTACTTTTACTTACGAGTCTATGTCCAGGTGTACATGCCCAGCACTCGTAGTCTCGCCACTTTTATCCATCATACGGGAGCAATGTATTTAACGGACTTGGAATTCCATCGGTTTATATCGGTTAAACTTACTTGCGTATTAAGTACTGCCGTCATTTGTTCCAGTTGTGTTGTCGGCGCATTTTCAACCAATAATTTTGACTTACTTTACATTGTGTAAACACAGTTGATGTCTCAACTACGCAAATTACAAAATGACATGTGAACGGGATTGTAAGACCATATTTTAATTCAAATTTGCATCTAATTGTTAGATTGTATCATGCATGACTGATTTCATTCACATGCCACGTAACAGTGATTATAATAAACATTTCAGAGATGGATCCAGAATTTCCGAAAGGGGGGTCACGGGTACAGTGAAGTACTAGCCAAAATAATCAGACGTTATGGAGTTTTCATCTATAATTGCATCTTTGACGGTGGCACAGCAAAACACACACACTTTCATGGGCACACACCGACATTATAGTTGACACTGAGTTCCAGGAATACTTGCGGCGATTACCATTGCTCCTCGATATGTGAATTAAGGGCACGCATTTTAATGAGTTATGCAAAAATATCGGCGTTGTGTCCCACGGGAGGTAAAAGGAGAGCGACCGACCATGAGTGTCCGATGATGTTACCTCATATACACTAGGTTAATACATTACCACAACTCTCGCAATAAGACTCATAATGAAATGTTTGCATGTTTTAAGATGAATAAGGTTTTCTTCAGTAATACGGGCGCATTCAAAAGTAGCAACCTAACAAATATTCCCTAATCCATCTGCCACGAATATCGATACAAGTAATTACTTGCATGTTTTGAAACGTCTCCCTGACTGAGAAGAACATTAGATACATGACTGATAATTTAACCAACTCCATAGCCACATTTATTAAACACAGAAATAAACAAGGAACAAGGAAACTACAATATCTCTATTGATGTCAAAATTATGAGTTATGTGAAATTACTGATATTGGTGGAATAAGGGTTTATTTTTCATGTCACTAATTCCTTTAAAACTATAGTACAATATGATTCAGGTTTCCCAAACCCCATCTTCTGGTTACAACTGTAGGAGAGAGAGAGACTTTTAAAACTTAAAGAAAGAAAAACACATGAAGATATATGTTGATCCAGGTTGTTTGTATTATATTATTGGAATCATACGTGTGATCTGATGTTTTAAAATCATTCAGTGACGTCCTCAACTGTGTTTAGTCAATGAATAGTTTGACTATTTAATACTTAGCAGTTGAATAGCTAATTACTAGTATTCAACGACCAAACCATTGATTAGTAAACTGATTACTGTAAAATAGACCACTATTCAACTGTTGGTTGAAAATGTATAGTGATGGTGATAATAATCAGTATTTAAATCGATGCAAGGTACTGACAAAAGGGCTGATGGTACAAGGGCTTCAACATCAGCATTTTGTAACTTCCATAGTTTTGATAACAATCAAGTTTGCCAACACAATCTAATATTGGGTCAAATGTTGTTTGAGATTTTTTTTTAAATATTGATTGTTAGGCCGTTCTTGGCACAATGATTTTGACAACAGAAACTCCGTTTACTTGATCAAGTTCCCTAGGCACCTGGTTCCACGTCTTGTGTTTCCCAGGGGTCCGTGTTTGCCAACACTCTTTTTTTGTATTGCTTATAGGAGTTATGGGATTGATCATTGTTCGTGATTTTTATCTTTCATACATGTGAGAAGTAGACAACGGAGAAGCGTGGTATCCTGTATGTTATAATGTTGAATTGACAGTTTGCTGTTACAGTCCCTGAAACTTTCTTCTCTCCCACTTGAACGGTGAGCGAACGGTGAACACACAGTGAGCGAACGATGAACGCACGGTGAGCGGACGGTGAACGAACGCAGAGCGAACGGTGAACGAATGCAGAGTAAACGGTGAACCCAATTTAGTGAACGGTGAGCAAATGCAGAGCGCAAAGTGAACGGCGATCGAACGCTGAGCGCACGCTGAACGCAAAATGATCTATTTACTCGGAATGTTTCGGAGTTTTCCCTGGGATTTTACTTATTTCATAATCAAGTAATAAAATACATGTACATGTATATTTCATCAATCAATAAAAAATTAAATAAACCGGAATCGTGATACAGCATATTTTACAGTTCTGGATATATTCAATGTAATCAATTTTTGTACAAGTACCGAGCATACATGTATATATTTCATGAAAGTATCGCAAAGTGTACATTAAATACACGCAACAGTCATACACAAACAAAAGCAAATTTCGTATGTACATTGTGTATATCATTACATGTACAGATACATTTAATGCATGGGTATGATATATAAATAATACATGTGAAAAGGAAAACACTATAATTTACATGCGTAGTGACATCCAGAATTAACAGGTGTTCATGTATGGCTTCAAACTTTACGAGCTCGATCGTTTGGGATACCTGTTATTAACAAACACCCCCAAAAGGAGTCAAGATAGATGCAGTAAACAAACAATACGGACGGTATACCCAGTGTCAACACCTCAACACTCCTAACAGTATTAAACATCCCTACTTACATTTTGTGTCAATCATTCCTCGCAGATACATCGACCCGAGGAAATGATCAGTACAGAACTTTCTATTTACTGAACTACCCGAAAAATGTTTAAAGACTAATGCGGAAACGTACCAGATAAACAATTCCATCTTTGCATTAAGGACAAATGTTACAAAGGTTTCAAATTTGGGAAGAGTAGTGAATATCAGTTTATTGACAATGTCTTTCATCAATATAGGCGTAAAAATAGCTATATCAGTTTGACATTCTGACACGTACATACGGTACAATGTACATTATGTAGGATCGATTGTTTGTTTTATTTTTCAAAGTAGTGGGGGTGACATGTTTAAAACTCTTGTCAAGCAATGCAAAAATAATTATAATAATTTGTGCCCGAACTTGTAAATGCTAAATCATAAACACAGGGGAAGAGGTTTTCATTATCTGAAACTGCCTTATTTTTTGTACTTGGGTTAAATTCATAACGACAAGCTCTTATATTCGTCTGTCATTTTGAATTGTTTTTAACAAAACCTCAAATCAACCTTTCGGCATTCACAGTGGATAATCTTGATATTTTGTACTTCAAAATTAAATTTCTGATATAGTAAGAAAATATCCTTCCACTTTTACGCACACGTTCAATTTTCATTTTCGCCATGCTATCAAGATTGGTTCTTTCACTTTGGTGTTCCGAATGCCAATGAAAAGACTGAACGATGAACGGACGGTGAGCGCACGCTGAACGCACGCTGAACGAACGGTGAACGCACCGTGAGCGAACGGTTAACGAACGGTGAGCGAACGGAAAAATGGTAAAGTAGAACGTTTCAGGGACTGTAACCTCTATATTCAATTCAAAAACCAAATACGAAGCAATTGTGAAAGAATATGTTGTGAAATATATGGTAAACCAGAAGTGCAGGAAACCAGAAGAGATGAAATAATCGGATAATTTAAACGATGAATATGCATTGGCTCTAGTTGAACAACCTTGTACATAACAGTATTGTTTGTGTTTGTAAGACTCACTATTACATCTATATTTTAACCGAACTTCATCTTAATTCCACATTTGGTACTTCTACTTAAACTCCTAGTTCCCTTTCAAAAGATGAAATTCTTCAAAATCAATTTTAAACCGCATTTAATATCGCAGTCAATGCGTTGAAAGAATATGAGTTGTCAGTCACATACGTTATTCCGAACCTTTACAAAAATATGTGCAGATATGTGTTGCTAAATCCAATAAATGTTCTATCAAACACTTCTCGATGCTCGTCACAAAATATTGACTGCTGTGAAGGAGAAACTTAAAAGAAAGTTGATACGCATTATTTCACAAACATGTGGGAAATGTGATTTAAATTTAACATGGATTCTACAAAGTCCCAAAGTTGTAAATATGAAACGACAAAACTTTCCCAAATTAACAACTTCAATCATTATAACTTTTCAGCATTTTACAGAATCATTCCTCACGATCAATCAAAACTGTTTTTGTCACTACAGACAACTGCTTATCATTACAAATGGAGCATGGGGAAATCTATATTTTGTATTCCTTAAAGGAGTTCGTTATCTTCGCCTTTCATTCATATTTCCTGATCAGTCATCAAAAATATTAAATATCACTCTGATTTCACAAAAAGTGATCTGAAGTTAATACTAAATAGATGCCGGAATTTCTCAATTACAATATATACATATTCGTATGTGATCAGGTCTTTCAATAGTTTTTGGAAGTCCCATGGCCACGAATTGTACTCATTTAATAGTTGGTCTGTTTTTATACTCCTACGAGGCAGAATTTATTCAAAAGCACGAGAAGATAAACTATTATATTGTGGCATGAAACACGACATTTAAATGTATCAACGACGTATTTTCTATTAGCAATACGTATTTCCATTCACACATCGATTCCATATATCCGAGTGAACTCGAAATCATAGACATCTTAGAACTTTCTATATCTGTTTCGTACTTGGGCAGTTTATTGAACATCACAGCAAGTTCACAAGCCACCTTTATGACAAAGGAGATGACTTCAGCTTCTCCATCGTCAACTTCCCACATCACATTAGGTAGATTTATCTTATTGAGAAAAGCACAGTCTTTAAGGCTGTGCAAGAAGTTATTGGTGAAATTTTCTGTCGGACTGTCGGTCAGGACGCTTCATTACATGGTCAACAACAAATACGGAAATGACGTCAATAAAGACCGCTTTTTACCAGCAGACCGGCTTTCCCAGTGTCACCGGCTGTTCGATGGAACCCATGTCAGAATTATTACACCTACCTCAGACGAAAATGGCCATGTTAATAGGAAGGAGTTTCATATTATAAACGTGCAAGCAGTCTGACCATGATCGCAAATAATTCGCATTGACCTTAAGGAACCTCGAATCATTTAAAATATTACGTGGTTTTTTTTGGTGCTAGTACACACATTTTCTTCTCATTCCTATCGAAACAAGATACAGTTTTTAATATAAATCTATAAATAGCAGTTTCAATTGATTGATATGTACCTTAATGAACCAATTTAGTTATTTATTACCAATGATACAAAAAAAAAGAAATATGTATTGCCCTTCAGAAAATGAAGAACAGACGAAACATTACATAGGACTAAATTCTTCAGTTCATTCTGAGTTAAATTGCATGAATAGAAATCCTTTCCTTGTTGAATTGATAAAAACATGTCTGTAAGCTTAGAGAATAAATTCCACTCAAAATATCACTTCATTGGAATGTTTTACGAGTCTGGTGTCAATGTCATGCTCGAAGGTGCATACATGAACCCAATTCAACTAGTGTAACAAATTTATAAACTAAGCAGAAAAATACATGACTATGTAAATGTGATTGCCCTTTAAAATATATAATAAAACAAACCATAATGGTCCCAAAGGGATGTCTCCACTACCCCCATGATTTCTGAAAAAATGAAGAAGAATCCCGGTGCTTGTAAACTACCCCCATCATCTATTGTGATAGAGGTTTTGGCGGGGACCTTCTCCTGACTTCTTTATCTCCCTCCAGTGTTCAATATACATTTGTTTGGCATCTCAATATTTGTAACAGAGTAACTTCGACTCCAATATCTGATGTTCATTTATCCGATTGCATATTAAGTTGGTTTATTTAATGCTCAAATTAACACATCTTCTTTTCTTCCCAGTTTTGCAGACGACGTAGGCCATTTTTCTTTTCATTGTAAAACTTATACGGTACCAATTTTGATGCACCAGATGCGCATTTCGACAAATAATGTCTCTTCGGTGATGATCAACCAAAATGTTTGAAATCCGAAATAACAATGAACTTTTAGAGCTATTATAGGGGAAAACAGTGTGCCAAAAAGTGGAGTCAAATTCGTCTAAAGATAAGAGCTATGCGTGAGGGAGATAATCCTTAATTTTGAAATAAATTTCTAAATTTTATAACCGCAATTAAATAATTACATCCGTATTTCCAAGCTAGTAACGAAGTACTTAGTTACTGGTCTGTAGAAAGGTGTAGGAAGTGGAAGTGCATTATGGGTAATCAAATGGTTAACAAGTGATCGACGCAGTTAACACAGTGTTACCTAACCATTGCATTAAATTCCTTTTGAAAAACAGTTTTTAGCCATAGCGTTAGCTGATCACTTGATAAGGACTTATTATTGCGTTAACCCTAACCACTGTGTTATTGTTAACCAACTTTCAAGAAAACTTGGCTCTGATCATGCACTCCAGTGGTAATCTCTGACATGTATCATTTGTACTACGCAAATAAAGAAAATAAATATTAAAGATGTTTAGATACATTTTTCAGATCGTACTTATTTTGCTTTAGGCCATCTGTCATATCTATTTAGCAATATGCCATTATCACCGGTGAAATTTATTTAGGAATATGTTATCATCACCAACAAATGGTGTTCATTTCGCTCAACTGATTAGCATGAGTATGATTCGCGTATCATCACCTTTAAAGTAAATGTAGGCTACTTACAAATAAGTTGATCTTACAGGGGTTTCAACATATTCGATACCCAAGAGTTTTGGTCCACTCTGCTCCCTTCGTGGTGAGTGGAGTGGACCTAAAACCCTTGGGTAGCGAATATGGAGTTTCAACAACCTTTGTTTTTAATTCAGCATTTCATAAATCCATGGTAATTATAACGGTCAAAATTTACAAATACAACCCGTCGTTAGATCAATCGCTGTATGAAATAATTGTTAGGCCGAGCTTTACGTACTGATTTTGACTACATATTACGTATTTCACCTGATCAAAATAAAGAGCTGACAGAGGATGTGACCGATCAATAGGGGATGCTTAATCCTCTCAGGCATCTGATCCCACCTTTGGTGTATACAGGGATCCGTGTTTGCCCTAATTTTCATTTCGCATTCTTTATTGATTGTATGTAATTGATCACGGTTTGGTATCTTCATTTGGGATCATGGAGTTGTACATATACGTTTTAATATGATTGAAAAAGTTTCGACGGGACGTGAACTAATCAATCAATTTCTGTATAAAAAAGTATCATGTTCAATGAATTTGCCGTTTGTAATAATGTGAGCGTCTTTGTGAAATTAAACTTTATATGCATTAGCATATGCTGTCTTCGTCGTCGAGTATGCTTTTGGTTTTGTCTCTCAACATTTGATATAATTCCTATAACTGACAAACCTTTGGGACAACTTCCATCAATAATGTTACAGTTTGAGCAGATGGAAGAAGATTTATGTTGACAATTCTTTCCAAAGAATCCATCTACACAGAGTACTTAACAATTTGGTCCTGTGTATCCTGGGGGGCAATCTGTCAAAGCAAACATTGGACACTTTAATTTCGGATATCAAACATTTCGGTTGAGCATCACTGAAGAGACATTATTTGTCGAAATGCTCATCTGGTGTATCAAAATTGTTACGGTATAAATTTTACTTTATACATATTCTTAACATAAGAAATATTCACTTAGTGGGTGCCATTCTTTTTTCTCGATCACAATTGATCTATAAGTTAAAGAAATTTAAACATTAGATTACTTGTTTACATACTGTTTGGTATATTGGTATCATTGTAGTTCATGAAATGATCTTTTAGACAGTGAACTGTCTAATATACACATGTCTGATTTACAAATTTGTTTTTCTAAAGCAATTTAACGCAATTTACACTTCTGGCAAATGTTGTCGTACAGTCAGTTTGAAGTTTCTCCTTCACAGTTGTTAATATTGTCGTGGGGAGCAAAAATAGCAATGTATTTTTGTTTGCTAGGATTTTTATGTAGTTTATATAGGTACGGTATATTCATTTGATCCATTGACTGGGATATCAAATGTGTCTGAAACTGAAGCATGGTTTTGAAGAATTTCATCTTCTGAAAGGGCAGTTGGAGTATAAATACGATAACTAAAAGTGGAATTAATGCCAAGTTCGTTTAAAATACAGTTGTGATAATGAGCCTTACAAACAAAGACAATGTTGTTACAAGCTTTGTCAGCTGGAACCAAAACATACTCCTCATGTAACCTATTTAATTCTTTTATCACATCTGGTTTACTAAACAGAGAAGGATATATGGTACGTACTTTTGTTCTGATATGTCTAATACAGGATTTTAATATTCCTCTTATTCGAAATAACAAAACATATTCTAAAATTAAGATGCATATCCTCAAAGACATTAACCACAACTGATCGTAGTAACCCAGCGATGAGGGCACTCGTTTCTCAACCGGACGGCCCGCTTTCGATTTTCATCAAACGTATGTATGACGTTTAACATTGGGATTATATGTGATTATATGATATTTCTAAAGCACCGGGGAAGAAAACTGTTATGCACCAACAGGGTTTTCTATGTATATCAAATGAAGCAAAATTAAATAATTTGTGTTTCCAGAAAAGTTAATTCAATGTGTTTAGGAAGATGTCTCGCAACATTTGATATAGTTCATATAACTGACAAACCTTTGGGACAACTTCCATCGATACTGTTACAGCTTGAACAGGTAGAAGGACACTTATGTTGACAATTATTTCTGTACAATCCATCTACACAGGGTACTGAACAATCTGGGCCTGTGTATCCTGGGGGGCAATCCGTCCAAGCAAACATTGAACACTTTATACACATTCTTAACATAAGAAATATTCACTTAATGAGAACCATTCTTTTTTGTCAATCACTGTTGATCTATAAGATAAAGAAATTTAAACATTGGATTATTTGTTTATATATTGTTTAGTATTTTAGTATCATTGCATTTGAAGAAATGATATTTTAGACAGTGAACTGTATATCATATTCGAAATAACAAAACATATTCTGAAATTAATATTCATATCCTCAAGGGAGGGGACCTTGAAATTTGCGTAGAATATACAAGTTATACACAGGTCGGTCTTTGCATTGTGGAGACAGTTCCGATAACCGATTTTGATAAAAATATTTTTTTATTTAAAAAGAGAAACTTGATCACACAAATGTAACAAGAAAAATAAATTATTCCTATAAACAAAAAAAAAAACATATAAATAAAATAAAAATGAAAAATTTACGAGGGCAAAGATATTACATGTCTCTGCACTTGCTAGAAACTACCAAGGGTGAGAAAGTGGTATCGGATTTTCTTATAGACATTTTGAAATAATTGGTCGAATTCCCAACAATGTTTACCTGTCCTACATTCCATGCCGAAATGACTTGCACGGTCTGTACGTTTCTAAGGGCGTGGTTTGAACGATCTGCACGTTTCTATGGGTGTGGCTTGATCATGCACGGAACGATTCTTGCACGAAACAATTTGCACGAAACGCTGAACGGTGTGCACGGAACGCTGAACGGTTTGCACGGAACGGTGAACGGTTTGCACGAAACGCTGAACGGTATGCACGGAACTATAAACGGTTTGCGAGGAACGAAACAAAACGCTCTGGAGGTGTAGTCGCACTCTTCAAGGTCTGTAGCAATATACCATTATCAACGACATATAATGTTTATTTTTCTAACCTGATTCGATAAGCACGAGGGTGATTTGTGTGTCATCAGCTTTTAAATCGAAGTACACTATCGACAAATAGGTTGATCTTACAGGAGTTGCAACAACCTCGTTTAAGGTCAACATTACTTAAAGGACACAGCGCATGTTTCTAAACTTTTTCATTTTTTCAGCAAAATTAATTCTTTTTATGCCTAAAACTACGTTAAATTTGTTTTAAATGAAATATTTGGCGTAGTTTTCCAGTTTGAAAGCGATGAAATTAAAATCTTGCGATATGCATATTTTCTTTCGCTAGTTTACGCGCCATTATGTGTGACGTCATATGCGCCCTCGGGTTTGAAAACAGCTATTAGCCATTTCATACACAGATTAGATTTAATCGACAAAAAGCCAATTATCACGATAACGGCTAGTAAATAATAATGCATTAAGATGTTTTGTGCCGTACTCGGGTGTACTAGTTGTCGGTAGAAAGGATTTAGTCTGAGTATTTTTCAATTTTTCGAAGGATGGTACGAGAAAAAAAACGTGGATATTTTTTTTTGTTGGAGCAAGAACTTTACCTTAAAAAACACACCCAGTAACCTTTTCAAAAACCGCTTGGACAGAGACCCTGATAAACTGCGAGAAAATGGATATATCGAAGCTATAAGCATTGGTACGCCTATAGCATACATTATGTTTTGCTCTTCAAATTCAATACACACTCGGATCAACTGACCTTCACCTTGAAACAACATATATCAACGATGTAATGTAACTTCTACCAACTGGTAGCTTCACAAAAAAAAATTAAAGATACAAAATAATTGAACTTTTAATTATACAAATAATAGAATATTGTATTTCCTAACTTTAAATTGAATTATAAAATTATGTCCTTTTTGAACTCGTAACACTTGAGTGCGTCAGAATAACGCCGTGCTCCCACTTTGTAATTACTAAAGACGTGCAGATCACAATTCAAAAATAGTAATAAGATTGCTTTATCAAAATAAAATAATGTGATTTCCACTTTAAATTTAATTATTTTTATTGATTTGTGTGTGTTGTCTTTTTCTTTTTTTCCGAAATGCACTCGTGACAATAGCTTGGCATAGGGCCTAGTTGTCAACAATTTAACGTATCATAATTTGTCTAATCCAAAAATAAATAATGATTGGACTGTTTATTTTTGAAAAACAGCACCAATTACAGATGTTTAAAGGAATAATATCACCAAAGAGTTTGTAGACAGCGACCCATGCATATAAACATTATTTACTCACATAATTGCTTATTTCATACACGCTTTACTCGCTATATTTGGGTATTTACATCGTTATATGTGTGCACTGGTGGCGAAAACATAAAACTCGGAAAATTTGTCAACATCGATTTAAATGTTGCCCATGGTAAATAAATTAGGCCCCTAAAAGTTGAGTTTTTAATAATATATCGCAGTACTTTCACAATCCGAAAGGCGCATGTGACGTCACTGTACCAAGTGACTACTTACCTAATTAACTAGACTTTTTGAAATCGGGGCTTAGATTTAAGTCTGTATTGTGGTTAATTATCGCAAAATTTCGGCGAACTAACTATTAGAATTAATTAATATAAGCATAAAGAAAACGAAATGCATGTAATGTTGTATGCTTTGAAAACATGATATGTGTCCTTTAAATTTATGGTAATTAAAACAAATACGTCCCGTGTTAGATCGAATGATGTGCTGTATGAAATGATTCATACCAATTGTTATGCCGTACTTTACAAACCAATTTTTACTACAGATTACTTCATTTACCTGATCAAGATATAGACCACCTCTGCTGTGTCCAGGGGTACGTGTTTGCTCTTTCGTAATTTCGTATACTTTATAGGATTTATGAAATTGATCACTGTTTGTTATCTTCATTTTTTCATACTGTGTCAGTTTGGAGACCACAAAGTTGTAAGTAGACGTTTCAATATGAGTGAAAATTTCTCGAATGGACGTAAAACAATCAATCAATCAAAGATGTATGCGTAAAACAGAACAAATTTCTCCCATAATGCATGCTGTAACTTATTGTACATCATTCAAACTTTTATTTGACAAATTAGTACATATTAATTTCTGTACAAAAAAGTATTATACTATGTACCGCTTGTAATAGTGTGTACATCGTTGTGATTATATGATATTCAGAAAGCACTGACAAGGAAAATTGTTAAGCACTAACAAGGTTTTCTAGGTGTATCAAATGAAGCACAATTAAATAATCTGTATTTCCAGAAAATCCAATTCAATATGTTTATGAAATTAAGACAAACTATATAAGTGTCATCACATACTGTCTTCCTCGTCGATTATGCTTTTGGTTTTGTCTCGCAACATTTGATATAATTCATATAACTAACAAACCTTTCGGGCAACTTCCATCAATAATGTTGCAGATTGAGCAGGAAGAAGGGCACTGCTGTTGACATTCATTTCCGTATAACCCTTCTAAACAGGGTACGGAACAATTTGGGCCTATGTACCCTGGGAGGCATTCTGTCAAAAGCAAACATTGAACACTTTATACACATTCTTAACATAACAAGATATTCACTATTGATCTATAAGTTAAAGCAATTTAAACATTGGATCATTTGTTTACATATTGTGCAGTATGTTAGTACAATAGCAGTTGATGAAATGAACTTTTAAGCAGTGAACTGTATGCAAGGTGAAGATAACGAACAGTATATCATATTCTAAATAACAAAACATATTCTGAAATTAATGTTCATATCCTCAAGGACATTCCCCAAGACTGGTCGTAGTAACTCAGTGATGAGATTCCTTGTTTCGCGAACGGTTTCGCAACCCATTTCGCAGCCAAGTTCGATTTACATCAAACGTATGACGTTTAACATAGGTAGTCACTGTTCCTTCACCAAGATCCCACTATTAGAAGTGAAAGGCAATGGGTTTTTTTTCGGTAATGACCTCACAAATCGAGGTCCCGTGTCATGTATGTGTTGACACAAATTAGGAATTTCAATGTGCTCTGCACGGGTCACAATGTGTTACTATTTCACCTACAGCTTGTTACGACTCCGCACAAGCATTACGTCTCGAGAAGACGTAAAAATACCTATAAACAAATAAAACTCATTACTAAAAATTCCATAGTTATAAAGATGATACTCTCTTATCATATATAGTTACAAAACATCAACTCTTCCTAGTTTCAATAATAGCTGGTTACTCACTGATGCATGTCCCACTTGTCCCATTTCTGTAGTACCCATCAACACATCCTGCTGTTCTGTCATTCATTATCAAAATTGAATTAGTTCATGGTGAAGATGGATAGAATATAATGTATAATCTAAGGTAGATAATACACAGATATATGATATGTAATAACAACTTGTTCAACACTTGTTATTAAATGTAGCTGTTTTTGTTTTACATGCGCTATACTAACGACGTCACATTTGCATGTCATTACGGATTCCGAAATTATATAATCTGCAACCTTACACTCCTAATGAAATTACTGAATTTCCCTATTAAGCATATTGATTTTGAAAGCTTTACACTTCTTATGAAATCTTTAAATTTCTCTATTTCCGTTGACCCTGAAATACACGTAGAAAATATAACAGCGATGTAAAACTGGAGGCTAAGGAAAACAATCAGCTTGAATATGCCCAAGTGTACCTTTTCACAGACTCGATGCTTATTTATAGATTAGAACATAACAAGGTAGCACGTGATCGTACACATTTGTGGAAGGAGGAGAGATGGTGAAACTTAGCATGCGAATGCACAAGTTCATGTTAATCGGTTGGTCAGGTTTTCTTCCACTCATATGGAGAGATCACCATTGCAGGGGAAGGGCTGCAAAATTTAAGCCTATGATCGGCGCTTATGGCCTTTGAGCAGGGTTGGATATTAATAGCGCCACACCTGCTGTGACACGGTACCTCAGTGTTTGCGGTCTCATTCGAAGGGCCGTCCCATTTAGTCGCCTCTTACGAGAAGCGAAGAGTACTGAGGATCTATTCTAACCCGGATCAAACAATTGACAAGAGGATTATGAAGAAAAATTGTTACTTAAACCGGATTTTAATGTTCTTGATTAAAGAGGTTACTGTTATGAAATTTGATCGATTCATTTATACGTCGTTGTATAACGACACATTCACCTCAGCAACACTCAATGAAGGGTTTAAAATACTGTTTTCATCTCTTAATGAGAACCATTTTTTATATAACATAAGCTTTTCAAAAAACGCTAATTAATCTTGTGAGCATCAATGTTTTGTTGTCAGACTTATATCATTCGATTAAAGAATGAAATTTAAACGTTTTTATCTAAACCAGAGTGTGTTCCCTGTTGAATGCATCTTTAAGATCCAGATCAAATCTCAATTCATATGTTTAAAGTCAAAGCTATAGACAAGTATTTACTTCATATCCATTAGGCTAATACATTATCACAACTCTAGCAATGACACTTATAATGAAATGTTTGCAGGTTTCAAGATGAAGAAGATATTCTGCAGTAATACGGGCGCATTTAAAAGTAGTAACCTAACAAATATTCCTTAATAATTCCGCCACATATATCAATATGAAAATATTCATTACAAGTAATTACTTACATGTTTTGAAACGTCTCCCTAACTAAGAAGAACGTTAAATACATGACTGATAATTTAATCAACTTCATGGCCTCGTTTATTTAACACGGAATAAAACAAGGAACAAGGAAACTGCAATATCTCTATTGATGTAAAACAAAATTATGAATTTTGTGAATATACTGATATTGATGGAAT
The DNA here is from genome assembly GCF_947568905.1 of Ostrea edulis. NCBI lineage: Eukaryota > Metazoa > Mollusca > Bivalvia > Ostreida > Ostreidae > Ostrea > Ostrea edulis. Next base: position 23,900,647 of record NC_079170.1, read on the forward strand.
AAGGGTTCATTTTTCATATCACTAATTCCTTTAAAAGTATGGTAAAATATAATTCAAGTTTCCCGGACCCCAATTTCTCGCCACAACTGTAGAAGAGAGAGACTTTTAAAACTTAAAGAAAATGCATGCATATGTTTTCTGATCCAGGTGGTTTGTGTGAATGTCCGTATTAAGTTTTAGTATTTCTATCCAGGATACCATTTGAAATCATGCGTGTACTCTGATATTTTTAAAAAATCAGTGACGTCATTCATTGTGTTTAGTCATTAAATAATTTGAATATTCAATACCTAGCAGATGAATAGCTAAGTATTCAACGACTAAACTGTTGATTAGTACACGGTTTATTGTTGAATAGATAACTATTCAACTGTTGGTTAAAAGATTCCAAATAAGTGAAAACTAAAGATTTAACGTAGATCTTCTTATAATTTAAATTACACAGAAAAACTGATTCCTTGTTTTGCAGCACACACTGAGCTGATATATCCATGCAATTACTTATGAATTACAGATGATGGTGGTGATAGTCAGTTTTTAATTTGAGGAAATCTACTGACAAAAAAGATGATGGTGCAGGAATTTCAACACTTTCGTTTGAGGGCAGCATTGTGAAAATCCCAAAGTCGTTATAACGATCTAGTTTGCCAATATAACCTATCATTGGGTCAGCTGCTGACTGACTTGTTTTATATCGATTGTTAGACCGCTCTTAGCACACTGATTTTGACAACGGATAACTCTGTTCACCTGCTTAAGATATAGGGCTCACGGCGAGTGAGACCGGTCGACAAGGGATATTTACTCCTCCTATGTGTGTTCAGTGGTCCGTGTTTGCCCAATTTTCTATTTTGTATTGCTTATAGGAGTTATGAGACTGATCATTGTTCGTTATCTCCACCGTTCATACATGTGAGAAGTAGACGATGGAGAAGCTTGGCATCCCGTATTTTATAAAGCGGAATTCACAGTTTGCTGTTAACCTCTGTGTTCAATGACATGATCAAATGTTAAGCAGATGTGGAAGATTATGACGCGAAATATATAGTGAACTAGAAATGTAGCAAACCAGAAGAGATGAAAGAATTAGATAATTCAAACGAGGAATGTTTATTGGTTCTGGGTGACTATCTTTGTGCATAACAGAGTTGTTTGTGTTTGTAAGACTCATTATTACATCTGTATTGTAAACGAACTATTAATTCCACATTTGGTAATACTACTTATACAGCTAGTTCCCTTTCAAAAGATGAAATCCTTCAAAATCGTGTTTCAATTTTAAACCACATTTAATATTGCAGTCAATTCAACGAAAGAATATGAGTTGTCGGTCCTATACATTATTCCGAAAATTCACAACAATCCGTACAGAGATGCATCGCTGAATCCAGTAAATGGTGTACTGAACATTTCTAGTTGCTTGACACAAAATATTGACTGTTGTGAAGGAGAAACTTAAGACGTATTATTCCACAAACATGTGAGAGAAGTGGTTAAAATTAACATGGATTCTACAAAGTCCCAAAGAAGTTCTTGTAAATATGAAACGACAAAACTTTTCCCAAATCAACAACATCAAAAAGTATAACTTTTCAGCATTTTACCAATCTTATCAAACTCAGATTCTAAAATACGCTGACAATCGCTACAATATGATCTGACATAATCCCATACAAGGTCACATCCGCATGACCTTTGGCTTGGAATATTCATGGAAACTATCAGCCTGTCAGATTGCGCCATACAGACAATGGTGGCTAGTTGGGGTGTTCCCGGCAATTTGGAAACAAGTCTCCCACGAAGTTTATTCCACATTATAAAATTATATATTTTCACATAAGAAATTATAAACTTCCGCAATAATGCCTAATTTATTCCGTCCATACAAACAACAAAACGTACGATATAAAATGCACCCAAATCAAATTAATTGCGAATTGCGATTTGTGCATGAATAGGGATGAGTACAATTTGAATAGTTTTCAAAATGGTTTGCTTAATTAACGCGAAGAATAAACCCAGTCGACGTAAACGGTGCATTGTGACGTCACATCTAAGTGCAATGTGTTTTCTTTCAAACCCAACAACTGCAGCCATTTTGCTTCAATTGTGGACACCGACGACCTCATAGGCGACGCGCTGATTGGCTAACATAAAGTTCACATGAACATGACCCTTAGTCGGGTTACTTCAGATTTTCTTACGCATACTATTGGGTGCGGATCTAAGAATCCTGCTTTTAATTAGATTGACATTTTACAGAGCCATTCCTCACGATAAATCAATGACTAGGGTTTTGGTATTATAGACAACTGCTCATCAACAAAAATGGAATATGTAGAAGTCTTTATTTTGTATTCCTTAAAGAAGTTATGAGATTACTCACTGTTCGTTATCGTCGCCTTTCATTCATGTTTCCTGAGCAGTCATCAAAAATGTTAAACATCACTCTGATTCCGCAAAAAGTGATCTGAAGTTAATACCAAAAAGATGCCGGGATTTCTCATTTACAATATATACCTATTCGTAAGTGATCAGGTCTTTCAACACTATTTTGGAAGTCCCATGGAGACGAATTGTACTCATAAAATAATTGATCTGTTTTTATACTTCTACGAGGCATGATTTATCCAAAAGCATGAGAAGACAAAATATTTTGTTGTGGCCTGAAAGGCGACATTTAGATATATCCATGTGAACTCGAAATCATAGACATCATAGAACTTTTTATATCTGTTTCGTACTTGGATAGTTTATTGAACATAACAACAAATTTACAACCCACCTTTATGACAAAGGGGATGACTTCAGCTTTTCCATCGTCAACTTCCCACACCTATTCATTTGCCACCTGTATTTGCATTTTTGTCTCTCAATTGATTCGTGAGAGCAGATTCTATGTATCGTCAATTTCAAACTCGTGGTTGTGTAATGATAAATCAGTTGATGCTACAAGTGTTTTAAGGTATTCCATATATCATGAAAGGATAATGAACACTTTTGAAGGATTTAGATCAACATAAATGTTTATTGTTGAATAATGATGAAAGTGAAGCAGATGAAATTCACATGACTGGTAAATGATTATAAGCTGACCTTTTTGCACTTAATAATTTTTTGGAAGAGTTGTCTGTCCTTTGTAAAAATAAGAAAAATCTAATTTTCTAAAAATGTGTTTGGTCAATTATTAATTTTATTTCATATTTTCATGAAGAGAAAGTGTACGTAACTTTCTACAAAGAGAATTTGTATGAAAATATAATTTGTTTTTAAAATATTGTAATAAATCATGTTTTTCCCATATACTTCAATGTTAAATTCTAGGTAAAATAAATCAAGGAGTAAACAAAATTTTGAAAATTCCTTTAGTGGATTATTCTTATTTGATGAACCCTTCAAAATGATACCATGCTTACAAGAAACCCACCATCCATTTATTAGATATGAAATATGGTCATTATACATTGAATACCTTAACAGTCTTTTTTAAAGGCAGCATTCGTAAATGTTATGGTCGTTATAATAGTCTCAGGAAATACAACCTGTCATTAAGTGTTTGTTTGATATTCGTAGGATTGGTTAACTATATATCTTTAACCGATTGGTGACTGTATTATCTGCCATAATACTATCCATCTCATTGCGATCCAGCCTAACCCTCCAACACCTCCCAAATGCACCAACATAGTGAAGTTGAAGTGTGCTGTAGTAACATACATATGCTCCTTATGGAACGTATGGGTTGTCCCATGGTTTAAAAATGAATAAATAAGGATCATCGTGTACCAACACGTCTGATGACTGCGGTATTGTCTTTTGATGGCCGGACACATACATGTGGTCGTATGTCATAAATAATAATGAAATAAAGAAGTAACTTATATTTATTAAAACTAAATAAAAAGTAAAAAATTAAAAAAATAAATTATATTTTTTGTTTATATAATAATTTTAATAAAAAAAATTATTTTTATTTATTCAATAAATTAAAATAATTTTTTTTATAATAACTAATTTAAAATTAAATAATTAATTTTTTTTTATTTATAATCAATTATATTTTTCATTTATTAATTTTAATAATAATTTTTATTTAATCTATTCAAAAGGTAAATTAAAATTTAAAATAATATAATAAGTAAATATAAAATTAAATATCTAAAATATTTTTTTAATTATTTGGATCTAATAGAAGGTAATAATTAGTAATCCCACGAGTCTCCGTCCTTCGTCCAAATAAATCAAAATACACCAAAATAAATATACCATAACTATTACATAATTAGTAATATTAGTAATAGGTAACAGTAATAGGGATGTAGGTATGTATGTACATGTGAAATAACTAAAATATATACAGAAGAGAATTAGGGTAGGGTCGCCAAAGAACATTTTGATAATAGGGTGCCACTAGTTATTACTTTGTTAATCAGAAATTATAAAATTATGCCAGACAACAATTTTGATATCGTCATCAGGCAAGAATTTTGAGGTCGTCGTCAGGTGCTACACCTCAGACCCTGTACCATGTTTCTGTAACTGGATCCAGCTCGTAGAACTCGTGTTCGGTTGGTGAGTGTCACTACGTTTTCCCAGGTAAACGACTGTTCCGATTGACCAGCTGCCTGCAGTTGCATAATCCAGAGTTACCCAATCTCCACCAGTAAACCCGAGGATCAATTTGAAAATAAGATAGAATTGGTATTTCTTCGTCAATGTAGCTCAATATGATTGGCAGTGCTAAACAAATTCTAGAATTATTTATACGCATACACTTACTCAACTTTATACGGTCCGGTCCCAGAAAAGACTATATTGGGTGAGACAGCAAAAGCCGAGGCCTCGTATCACAGCAGGTGTGGCACGATAAAGACCCCCCCCCCCCCCCCTGCTCAAAGGCCACATTCGCCGAGCTTACATACCGATTGTTAAGCCGTTCTTGGCACACTGATTTTGACTGCGGATAACTCCGTTCACCTGATCAGGATATGGGGCTCACAGCGGGTGTGACCGGTGAACAGGGGACCTGATCCCACCTCTGGTGTGTCCAGGGGTCCGTGTTTGCCCAACTATTTATTTTGTATTGCTTGTAGGAGTTATGAGATTGATCACTGTTCGTTATCTTCACCTTGCATGTAGGCCTAAATTCTGTAGCACTTCAAAGGTAATGGTGACGTCTCCATATCAGTGCAAATTTTTCCAGACGTTAAGCAATGAGAGAACATTGATCAATCTCATATAAACAACACAAAATAAAGAATTGGGTAAACACGGACCACTGGATATACCAGAGGTGGGATCAAGTGCCATGGAAGAGTAAGCATTCCCTGTCGACCGGTCACACCCGCCCTGAGCCCTATATCTTGATCAAACAAACGGGGTTATCCGTAGGCATATATAATATAAAATCAACGAATTAAACAACTCAACGTTATGACACGCGGTATGATTTCAGCTTCTCCATCGTCAAATTTCCATATTAATGTAGCAATATCATATTATCACCTGCATATCGTTTTATGTCTCTCCATTGCTTCGATGCGCACAATCATGTTCTGGGTGTGATGAGCTTTTAAATCAAGACAGGCTATGAAGTTGATGGTACTGGAATTTTAGCAGTCTCCTTTAAAGTGAAGATTTCGCAAATCAAATTTTATGGTCTTTATATTTTTGTAATTTACAGATACAACATCTCATTGGTTTAAATTCTGTCAGGCGTTTCATACGAAACATCAGTCGGTATTTTACAAGTAATTCTGACTGCGCATTACCTGATGAAGATCGAAAGCTCAGAATAGTTGTGATAAATCAACAGGAGAGTGTTACACCCTTAAAACACCTGGCCCCTCCTCTGGTTTGTCAGGAGTCTGTGTTTGTCTTAATCTTAATGTTGTATTCTTTGTATTCTGCAACGTCTAGATGTCGATTTTAGTCATTCGATTGAGTTACTTTCGATTGTATTATTTGAATAGTAGCTTTGTTATTCAATATTTACTCTCAATCACAATCACCACAATGCACAAACACTTCAAATAATACCAAGGCCAGGTTTTATTGAAATTACAATCACTAGATATGAAAATGACGAATTTTAAGCATCATTGACTAGAAAAAAACCTGCTAAAATGTCTGTCACTAATTATTTAGCATACACTTAGAAAAAAAAATATAGAAATTATATATTTGAGATCATAAAAACAAATCCTAAAATCATGCATGTACTAGTTTAACTCTAGACGGTGTATAACAACTCAATGGTGCTCATTACAAGATTGAAGCAAATCATTGGGAATAAGCGGTGATATAACTCAAAAGTTTTCCAATCTTTTACTACATATCTAAAACAGAAATGCTCCCGAAGAATAGATCTAAATTTGTTGGTTTTCACCTACAGCTCTTGCCGTTCCCGGGACGTAGAACAAATGACCAACCAATCTCATAGATGCCATGAAAATAAAAAAGAATTTAGAGCAGTGCAAACACGCTGAATCCTCTAAACAAATGACTTCCGGCGGTTGTTTGCCTGTTAAGTACGTGTGATTGAAAATAGGTATATTCAAAAGGATTCCTTATATCATATATATCATTCCAGTCAGGGACTAAAGTTGTAGGAAAACGGAAATGCATTTAATTTAAAGTATTTACGTTTTGGCAGAGAGTTGAGACTAAGTGATCCTTCCTAAGATCAAAGGCAAAGGTAATTTGTGGTTTCTCGCTGATTAGTGGCTATCAATAGAGACCTTGATGGTTTTGTCAATATTTTGAACCAGGTGACTCATCTTTTTTTCATTTTTTACATTTATCTAAGAGATTGTTTATCCTAAGAATATTACATACCATAATGATACATTGATGTGAATTACAGTATCATTTTGCTTGTTATAGCAAATTTTCGTTTACTGTTAACTATGCAGATATTTGATGAAATATTGAACTGTTTAGCCTGTTTTGCTTTTATTTGATTTCAATTTATATGAGTAAAACTTGAATCATGACAGATTGAAAAGAAAATAATTCCTGTTACAGTGACCTGTTAAATATGTTCTGCTTCATGAAATATCATTTAACTTAACATGTGTGCTAAACATTGAAATGATTAATTTCAAACAACTAGAATGTATGTAATTTACTCAGTCGTGCAACATTAAAGTTGATTAACCTCTTTTAATTTATCAATATTTAAATGAATACAATTACAGTTTATTGGATATGTCTTTATCAATCAAATAAAATGTAGGATGACAATTGCAATTGTTTAACAATAGATCTTATGAACATTTATCCACTTCATGGTTCCTTCTTTCCAACATCGTACCTTAAAAGAAAGCACATGTGTACAAAACAAATAACAAAACCATCGGGTGGCATCCTTGTTTAAGATTGAAAGGTTCTCGAATCCGACATAAAGGAAGAAATAAATGCTAGTAAACAAACACAGCCTTCTCAAAAGGAAAGATTAGAAGCTTAAATTTGGTACGGACGCTTATAAAGAATATGTTGTGACCATAAATCACTGTCACTAAACATAGCAAATCTTAGTGTCAAGCACAGCATAACCATTAATTATTTATGTGTAGCGATGATTCATGATCTACTTCCTGCTTATACCGGTTCTTTTCTTATTTTTAGGAGCAGTACATCTTTCTCCATGATGCACTGGTTGAAGGACTTACAGACACGAATGTTTGCCATAGCTGCCTATCTGTGTTGTAATGCTGTTTTATCACACCGCGCTGTCTGTTATAATATTATGGATTTTCAAACTGTACATGCGTTTCTGCGGAAATAATGTTTTCATTTCTGCGTGATTAATGTAAATTTTCAAATATTTCATATTTCTAAAATTTATAGGATATGCACTTAATTGGGGATTGAACATACTGTTAATATTAGCCTTAGAATTGCATTGTCTCTCGAAATAAATTGAGCATATTAGCATCGAAAATTTAATAAACATTAGAATAATTGTCAAATTGTACTAAATTAATATTGTTTGAGGTTCAATTTATTCCATATCTTACTATATATATATGTATGTATATATATATATATATATATATATATATATATATATATATATATATAAATCCATTCCTGAAATACAGCAAGGATGACTTTGTGCAGTGTTTTGTGCATTCAAGACTACTCTGGGTATTCCCTCAACTAGTAATATATTCAATTCACAATTAACGCTTCGTGCTGAAGAGATATCTTTGACGCTTGTGTCAAGTTCTTATCTTGAGTTTATGTATGAAACGAGTTTTAAAAAATGTTATTTTCTTGCAACTGTTTTCTATACGGCATTTTGATTGGCTTTTTCACTGAGGTTCGCGGTAATTAAACGTACATGAACAAGACGGAAAGCTTTGTATTGTGATTGATGGCATACTACAATGATGACATAGTATAATGACGCAAAAACGAAATCATTTCGTGACGTTTTTCATAAAATAAAAAAAAGCAAATTTCAACGAAATAAGACGTAAACATGAAGAAAATTTCAAATTGTATTAAATAAGTTGAATAACTGTTTTCTCTTTTATTATTTTCGACTGTTAATGCTGATTTAACAGTACTTGACATCCTTTTTACCAGTGCAGATAATTCGTCATCGGTAAACCCTGTTTACGACTGATTGGCAGCATTGATACCGAGCAAAGTTCGTAGTGCAAGGTTCTAACGGTAACACGTATGTAAGGAAAAAGTCAAAATCAGTTAGAGAGATGAGAAAATCTCTACATACCTACACTGAAAATTTTGGGAGCCGTATTGACGCCGCCATTTTTTTTTTTTTTTTGATTCAGTAGCTGCTTCAACAGTTATTCGAGTTTTAAATATGACTACCATAAATAAATGGCTCTCACGCGCAATTTGTAGTTTAAACACTCAATCTGTTCAAAATGAATGGCATAATTATCATTGTAACAGTTTTTAACAGACTATTTTAAAAATAGAAAAATTGCAATGTACAGCTCATATAGAAACATTGCATTATACACTGTGATGTATGTACTGTATACATTTACACATCTAATTTCTAATATTGCTGTTGACTTAGATAATGATGGAATTCATCATTAATGAACCAATTATAAAATTGTTTCACATTTATATTTTACGGGTAGGTGTTCTTCTGCTTTTGTATGAGAATGCCTATGAATGAAAAATCATATTCAATTTTTAATTGTGATTTTTTTTTAATTTCGCTTAAACATTTACAAATTAATGATTAAATATTAATTATTTTATGTGACATCTGATCTTTTGGGATAATATCTATGACATTTCTTTCTTGTTTCATCATGGCGGTGAATATTGATCCATGCACGCTTTTAATTCAATGTCAGATCTTCGGATTGTATTTCTCTGATTTTCTTTTACCTGACTTTTACCATCGTTGGAAATCCACGGTCGGTCGCACTCAATTTACCTCCCATGGGACACAGCGCCCATATTTTCGTATAACTCATTAAAATACATGACCTTACGTGACCTGTCGATTACGAACGGGAATCGCCGTAAGTATTCCGGAAACTCAAAGTGCCAGCAGTAATGGCGGCGCCCATCAAAGTGTGCGTATTTTGTTGTGCCACTATCAAAGATATATAGATGAAAACTCCATATTTGGCAACCAAAATGGCTGATTATTTTAGCTAATACTTCACTTTCACATGCCCCCCCCCCCCCCCTTTCTGAATTCCTGGATCCGCCACTGGTATGTTTAGCATCGTCACTGCTACAAAACTGTCGTTATTCTGGCTGAGTGTAAGCGAGTGATTTGATGTCGCATTAACGGAGCACGTGATTACAGAAACAAAGTTTAACAATGCACTATGTTTAGATGTATATAACCGTAATCAAATAATACCATTCCCTCTCCTCTTTGCATTATATTTTTGGAGAATATTTTTTTAATGCAAATTAAACGATCAATCCAGGGTAACAAAATAAAAGACACATAGGGGGAGAACACATTTCCGGAAAAAGTCACACTGTTACATGGACTTTCATAAAATTATGATATGTTAATAGTTTGCAACCTAATGAACCATTTGAAATCAATAGAATATTTAAGGGATACCCCCCTGCCCTGGGATCAAAATTCAGAAATAAAGACTACAAAAATTGTTGAACCTGTTTTTGACAACCTGGTTCGTATTCAAATTCCTTAGTTGTTGAACTTAGTGTAACTTAGCCAGCTGTCATTGTATGCAGAGGTTCATTTTGTCGTGCTTCGAATCCACTCCATATCACACTTCATTTTTTTTTTTATCTATTTCGAATTTTCAACATTTCTTTTATATATTGTATAGAAATGTTCCTTCAATAATCTACATGTAAATGGTGTCCATCCTTCATATAAAAGGCATTTAAGTGAAAGCAAATTGTAATTTCCCTGTATTCAAGAGAAACTATATCTCAATGAAGCAGACTTTGTTACGAGGACAATGTTCATTCACTCTGTGATACTCAACTCAAGTATATGTGCCACGAATAAAAATATGTTAAGTTAAAGTTTCTGTATTTACCAATCAAGAACTTCTTTTAGAGAGAGTACAAAAGAGTCCAGATGCATTCTATAGACGTTCTATCCCAAAAAAAAAAATCAGGATAAAGGTTCACAAAAACTATGAATTATTATTTGGAAATAACGAACTTAAAATGCGTAAACAATACATGTATCATGTTACATCGTAGTAAGAAGTCTAGTAAAAGTGCCCTCCTATATTTATACACTGAAGGCAGTGCGATATGTGAAAACAAGGTTTTGTGTTTGTCTGGCCGAAAGTCAAAAACTAGAATACGGAAGGATAATCCAGGGTCTAACTTGAGGGTACGAATTATCCTCCTGAAATACCGATGAGCCTTTTGTAAAGTCTAAAACTAAATCCAGCCCAAAAGGTTTTTTATTTATTTATTTATTATATTACCGTTACGATGAATTCATTCTTTCTCTTTTCTTTTATTTTCTGGGGATGGGGGTGCTGCTTTTCAATAGTGTAGGAAATATTTCTGGGATTAGTTGTTTTTAGCTCACCTGAGCTATAGGCTAAAGATATTTTCTGATCACCTGTTGTTTAGCAGAAATCATTCTCTCCATCATTCTCTCCATCCGATTGTAAACCTTACACAATTTTTACTTCCCAGGAACCAACAGCCAATTTCAACCAAAATTGTCATAAAGCATCCTTGAGCATCCTTGAGACTCACAATTGTTCAAATGAAGTGTCACATCCTTTTTAGAAGGGAGATAATAAAGAACTAGTGAACCTACAATCACTGCAAAAGTGTATAATAAAAAACTTACAACCACTGCAAGTGGTGGTACACAATAAAAAAAACTTCCTAGAATCATTGCAAAAACAGAGTGCAAAAGACATTTTAGAACTATTTATCACACAAAGCAGTGCAATATACACCAGCAGCTGATCTACTTTCTATAACTGCTGCAAGACAGTAGACCCCCCATCCCACCCCCACATCAGTGAAATATTCTCGAGAGGGACGTTAAACAAGATACAATCAATCAGTCGTTTTGTTAATTTTGGTATTTCACACTCTTACTTCGCAATTTTTGTGAAGAATACAACTATTGTTTGTGTATCGTATGCATTACTTTGCAGTGATTATAATATATATATATATATATATATATATATATATATATATATATATATATATATATCATAAATCTAGTATATTCATTATTCCCAAAGATACCCTACTCCTGATATATTTTTTTCTCTACTGGTGTACTTACTCATGGAGTCCAATTAAAACTTTATTACTGATATTTCACTCACAAACATGTACAATAAAATAATATTTGTCAAATATCGGGCTATTGCCTCAATTTTTCAAATTGATCTATTAGTAATACACAATATACTGCTATTCCTCAATAAATTGCGATTGCTGAACCAAGCTTGCGCTAATTGTTGTGTTGTGTGAGTATGTTATGGAGACCAATCTAATTAAAATCCGACTTCTTAGATCCGCACCGTATACTCTGCGTAAGTATTGTAGCGATTGTGAGCGTATTCTAGGATCTGATTTTAATTAGATCGTTATGGAGACTATCATGCAGGAAATGCAATTTCACTGCCCGTTTCATTTTCTTTTAACAACAGAAACTGTTCTTAATTTGAATATAGCACTAAATCTAAAGAAAAAAAAAGAAACTCGCGACATATTTTGTTTTATTGAAAAGTAATGTTCGCTTCAGGTTTAGCCGGTTAAAAAATGTTTACGTCCAGTTGGTTGTAAATTTGCCACTCTGGCGGTGCAAACGGCGGTTTGTAATCAAAATGATGTGCCACATGCCCCGGGGGATAGGCTACCTCTAGTGAAGCGTTTTCTCTCCGCAGACCTCTATTATGAGGTCCTGTAGTCACCTCGTGATTCTTTTGGGGTTCCGCTGACTGTATGACTTGCATTTGATGTTGATAAGGCGCTTCTCCGTGTCCTGGAGGATAAGTAGTCAAATTGTAAGCAATCTGATTAAAATAAAATCTTTGATCCGCTCCGTTATTGTTATGTCGCTACACAAAGATCTGAAGACATCCCGTATGGGGTCACGTCAGTGTCTACTTTGGTAACCTGAGGTCGACCAATGAAATGCTTTTGTTTCAACCAATCGCGGGCTTTTCTTACAAAATGCAATCGGTATGAAAGGAAAAATGGCCTACGTTAAAGTAATCGATGCAGCTTTAGAGAAAATTTTACCACGTTTCGGTGTTAGTGCTTTAAAGAAAGAACAACGGAGCATATTGAATGCCATGATTGAAGGCAAAGACTGTATGGCCATTTTGCCAACTGGTTTTGGCAAATCGCTGCCTTTTCAAGACTTCATTCCACTTTTGCGCGAGATGAACCCCGGATTTAGTGCTATGATATTAGTCTGTTGTTCTTTAGTTGCACTAATGCAGGACCAGGTGAAGAAAATATCAGCTGTACCGGGTATATCGGCAGCGTACATAGGTAAAAGGGCTTTATGTAAACCATGATACCGGTTTTTTTCACTGATGCTTAGTTTCGGATCGACAAATATTTGCACGGGGTTTCGACACAATCTGAGCAAACTTTGGTATATAGTATTATAATAATAGGATATACAAGTTTCCTCGGACTGTGTCAAAACCCTGTGGATAGAAGGTTGGAAATAACACAATAGAGGCGTTAGATGCTTATTGATTACTATAATAAACATAATTTAAAAAATGGAAGAACATATTTTAGTACCAGTCATTTACAGAATATTCTTTAAAAAATGTTTTTACAGGTTTAAGTGAAGAAAGTGACAGGCAAATACTCAGTGGGGAAATATATGTCATCTATGCATCTCCAGAATATTTGATAAGTAATGCTGTTTGGAGAGAAGATATGAAGAAATTGAATGTACAAAACATAGTCATTGTTGAATTTCATACGATTGCAACATGGTAATTTTTCATTTACTTATTGTAAGTAAGTGCATTGTATATATCATTATTCCAACAAACTGTTCCTCATGTTTTGATCACAACCACTGACCAGGTTATTGTTTATATTTTATGTAGGGGTGAAGACAGAATGGGTTCAAAGAAACAAGCATTTAGGAAGTGGTTTTCGCATGTGGGAGAATTAAGATTTTTATTTCCAAAAGCCAGTGTTATCGCACTAAGCGCAACATCTACAGTAAAAATTCAGAAAGAGTTTCAAAGCAGTCGTCGTTTGGACCAAACACAGTAGAAATTGTTATGTCTCCAAATAAAGCTAACGTAAAATACTCAATATTTAAAGTATCCAGTGATCTTGAAATGACAATGTCCTGGCTTGTGGATGGAATTCAACATTTGCAGAGTGACTTTCCCAAAACATTATTGTACTGTTCTACCATTAATGCTGTTTCTAAACTTTACACTTATCTCATTAAGGAATTGGATGGCACAAGTCCTCTTATTGAACTGTTTCATTCAGAAACACCCATTGCCAAAAAAACTGAAATTGTCAATTGCATAAGTGACCAGAATAACGCTTCAAAAATCAGATTAGTGATTTGTACCACTGCATTAGGGATGGGTATTGATGTGTCCCATTGCAACATTGTAATTCTGTTCGGAATACCCGAAAATATTGCAGACTTAGTGCAAGAAATAGGGCGCATTGGAAGAGATGTGGAGTCATCAATTGCCCTTATTTTGTTTAACGCCTATCATCTGCGTAGACTTGACAAATCCATGAACGATATCCTACGTTCACCTAGTTGTAGATGAATAAACATTACGAATCAATTTTTGAGTGAATCCAATTTAAGTGAACTTGAACAGGACGTTAAAAAACAAACATGCTGCGATGTGTGCCACATACTTTGTAGTTGTGGCAATTGTGAATATCTTTCCTTGGGGAGACTTTTTGAACAGAGTGTCATATCCAACTCAGACAGTAATGAGGCTGAAGATTCTTTTGGAAGTTCAGATAATGACTTCTTAGATGGCACACTTGACTTAAATTCATGTTATGTCTGACTTTTCAATAACCTCTCATAAAAAAAAAAACTGATGGGGTTGGGGGAATAAAAAACCATCAAAATTAATATTATTGCTTTTCCTTTTCAGTGGTCAGGGTAAGATTTGTTCTATTACATGCATGAAAGGGCGAGATATAAAAGGTCATGTCGGATAAAAAGCTATATTCAAAGGGGAGGATCTGGTTTTCAGGATCTATGAGAAAGATTGAACATGCTCAGTCTATGTCATTAGAGTTGTACTAAGTAGGTTAATTGCTTTTTAATTCATTGTACCTATACTTAAGAATTGAGTTAAATCATTATTTTTAAGGGGTTGCAATGTCTAGAAGAAAAGTACTAGGTATTTGATTGGGGTGGGGTGTATGTGTCAGACATTCAACTTTTAATCTCGCCCTTAATCTTTAAAATGTTTCTTCGATCATGTCAATAAATTTAAGGGAATACCTAGTGTCACTGTTTGTATTTGCTTTATTCAAGCTCAAGACATGCAAGAATTGTACATGTTTATTATTGTGTTAAATGGATGGTAAAAGAAAATGTTTTTTTTTTAACATCTGCCTCAAGATAAAATCAGTCATCAAATTCAATATCAATTTCAATACAAGACCTTACAAACCAAAGTCCTATTTTTTTTTACCTGTTTTGGCACAATACTACACAATGACAGTACCATATACAATGTACATAACGCAACGTATCAAGACATCAACTTGATTGAAATTCTTAAAACTTCGATAATATGCAGATATTTATGACATGCACGCACTTGTAGTTTCTGCGTAGAGAAGCTGGCAAAATCAAATGTGAAAAATCCGGAGTCGACAAAATGGCAAAATTGGTTTGTGCCTATGAATCATAATTGGGAGTTTGATAAATGCGTTGTCGAACGGATTTCTATCAATGACAAATCTTTTGCAGTGAAGTTTCCTATTTGGATCATACACAAGAATATCATTTTGCATTAAATCCTGTAAATCCTTTTTCACATCACTCTGGTACGAAGGTAGGTGATGAAAGCCCTTTTTTGACGAACATTTGCGATTTCATCGAGATGTTTTACAAAATTGACTAAATGTGGTTATTCCTTGGAATGGAGAATGATGCTATCTTTCGACTGATTGCCAGTACAAGCTACTTTTCTTTCACGGTTCACCATTTCAAGGTATTCATCAAGGGCAATGTTGTTATTTTGTCCACCTTGAATATTGACAAATCTGTTTGCAACTAGCCGTTGTCTTTGGTCTTCTGGGAGTACACCACTATTTGATGTTAAGGCTGTGAGCTGAATAGATCATATCAGGTATTTGACTTTGTTCGTCTTGTTATATAGAGGCAGTTCATACTTAGCTGACCTGACTGCCCGCTCTCCATCTCCCATATCTACAGCTGTGTCCAAGTTTTTGTGAAGAATGACAAGCTTGAATACCATTACCAAGTAATCCTGGAGCTGATCTCTTTTCTTCTCTTTCAATTTTGACTTCTTTGGAGGGATTTGAACATTATGCTTTTTTTGGTTCACGGGATTGGAGTGAACACACACATGCATAGGTCGCTTCACAAAAGTGACACTTCAAACGTTCATTTTCAAGCATTCTCGAAAGCCAGTAGTTCTCGGAGTGCTGCGGATCATCTAACATTTCCCTTAATTCTTTACAAATGTCAGTCATTTCAAAGAACATTTTCATGTTTATCAGCTATTTTCTCCTACAATGTATTCAAAGATATTCAGTTACTTGTGGTCTGCAATTTATGAAGTTATGTGTGTTCAAAGTTCTTGAAAACTTTATCCACTAGCAGGGGTAATTCATAATCTTTCCAACAGTAGTAGGAATGAAGGCAGCAGGTGGCAACATAATTATGATTAATACAGCATACAAGTGTTTCAGCCACATTCATGTACATATGATTGTAATCATAATAGTTGATATATCCTATACCTTACACTCACTAAGCGTAATAGCAATAAATAGTTTGACAATAAATAGGAGACGACTCAAGAACTTAATACCAATCTGATTGGCATGTCAGATTGTATTAATCCTTTGCAATACACACCGGCACACTGCTTTTACATAGAAATCGAGTGCAATACCCAGCCATTACCTGTTTCAAAAAGTCCCCACCAAGACATCGCCGTGCTTTGTTGGTATCCACAATTACATTAGCGCTGGTAGGCTGGAGTTGTACCAGCTTCACGGGCATTACCCTTCTGATAGGTACTAACAGTGGATCATCTGGTCGAACCCTCTTTACATCAGTATTTTCTTTAAATGGGCTCCTTATTTCTCTCTTTTCAATGGATCTTTTAGAGGGGGAAGGCACACAAACATTAAATTTATATGAGATTGAATGTACAGCATAACATCAAGTTTTTTTTATTATTAAAGCCACACATATTGAAACAAATGAAATATCTTTTTGGAAATATGTTGAACAAAATCTGTATGAAAGTGACCCCCCTTCAACACACACATTTACTTTGATACTTATTCAATTGAAATCGATTAAATATGCAGTTATAAACGTATATGAACCTAGTGAGTTGTATTCTATCAACGAGTTTGACTTGCCATTTTGAAGTTGGGGAAAAAGGTCACGGGGGAATTAATCGACTTTCTAAGTGAGCAGAGCTATTTAAATGTGACTGACCTTTGGAGCGTGAGTTGAACAGATGCTTTAACAGATTCCCTCATAGTTGCTGCTTCCTTTTCCAGTTTTAATACTCTTTCGGTACTTCTGAAACACTTTTGACACACACCTGGTTCAGTTGGATACACCACACTATCCGGAATTCCGTACACATCTTTCAAAACTTCCATTCGGTCCGTGGAAAGTCGAAGTGTTTTGTCCAGGTATTTGTTGATTTTAATGTTGCCATCAGTGTCAACAGATTTGCTTACAAATGAAAACCCCCAGATAAGGCAAATGTTCCCCAGAGGATATACTTTTCGTGGGGTAGTCCGAGTACTCACATGCGTTCCAACTGGCGCTGCCATGTTTTTTTTTTCATTCGGAAGTTTAAACATTCGGAACTTCTCGAGGCTTACCGTTATTTACTTTTACATCCAAAGATGTAAGCAGTGACTATTTGATTGGCCAAACCAAAGTGAACTCTGACATGACCCCTAATGGGATATTGTTAAATCTTCCACGCGACGTATCGAAAACTGGGGAGCGGATGGAAGATCTAATTTTAATCAAATTGAGTTGGCTGTTAACCTCGTTGTGCAATAAAATAATCAAATATGAAGCAGATGTGGAAGAATTTGCCATGGAATATATAGTAAACTAGAAGTGTAGCAAACCAGAAGAGATGCAAGAATTAGATAATTCAAACGAGGAATGTTTATTGGTTCTAGTTGACTAAGCTTGTGCATAACAGCTTTGTTTGTGTTTGTAAGACTCATTATTACATCTGTATCTTAAACAAACTATTAATTCCACATTTGGTAATACTATTTATACTCCTAGTTCCCTTTCAAAAGATGAAATCCTTCAAAATTGTGTTTCAATTATAAACCACATTTAATATCACAGTTAATACAACGAAATAATATGGGTTGTCATTTCTATACAGTATTCCAAAAATTCACAAAAATCCGTACAGAGATACATTACTGAATCCAGTAAATGGTCTACTGAACATTTCTAGTTGCTCGACAAAAAATATTGACTGCTGTGAAGGAGAAAGTTAATACGTATTATTCAACAAACATGTGAGAGAAGTGGTTTAAATTTAACATGGATTCTACAAAGTCCCAAATAAGTTCTTGCAAATATGAAACGAAACTTTTCCCAAATCAACAACATCAAAAAGTATAACTTTTCAGTATTCTACCAATCTAATCAAAATCAGATCCTAAAATACGTTGACAATCGCTACAATAGGATCTGATATAATCCCATAGAAGGTCACATCCCCTTGACCTATGGCGTGGAATATTCATGGGAACTATCAGCCAGTCAGATTGCGCTATACAGACAGTAGTGGCTATTTAGGCTGTTCCCGGCAATTCGGAAACAAGTCTCCCACGAATTTTATTCCACTTTATAAAATTATATATTCTCACATCAGAAATTATAAACTTCCGCACTAATGCCTAATTTATTCCGTCCATACGAACAACAAAACATACGATATAAAATGCACCCAAATCAAATTAATTGTGAATTGCAATTTATGTATGGATAGGGATGGGTGCAATTCGAGTAGTTTTCAAGATGGTTTACTTAATCAATGCGAAGAATAAACGCCAGTCGACGTAAACGGTGCATTGTGATGTCACATCTAGGGGTGATGTGTTTTCTTTCAAACCAAACAATTGCAGCCATGTTGCTTCAATTGTGAACTCCGATGATTTCAGAGGCGACGCGCTGATTGGCTAACATCAAGTTCACATGAACATGACCCCTAGTCGGGTTATTCAGATCTTCTTACGCATAGTATACGGTGTGGATCTAAAAAGCCTGATTTTAATTAGATTGACATTTTACAGACCCATTCCTCACGATAATTCAATGACTAAGTTTTTTGGCATTATAAACAATTGCTTATCAACAAAAATGGAATATTTAGAAGTCTTTACTTTGTACTCCTTATAGGGACCGGTTCACGTTTATCGAAAGAAATATTTTTCATTTGTGATGTTAAAAATTAAAAATATAGCTCATTTAATGTTGACAACCAAAATTTGGACCGTCTGAATGTAAGGATAACAGCAATATTTTAGTTTTGATTCTGTGTTATGTAAACAAAGACTCGAGTCTTTTTATGTAAACAAACAAACCAGTGAAACATTAATTTTGTAATTCAAAGCATCTTCATTTTGTACAATTACAAATTTTAACTTTTAGATGACACATTTTACCTAAAGCATACGTGAGATGTGATATATATAATAAAATTGGATCAGTATCTATTTATTTTGAAAACTCGTAAACAATAACACACCTCAATCTTTGATTTCAAAACAAATAATAAACTCTCTATAATGAGCTTCCTCAATTTTTTGTGAAACCTTCTAAAACATATTAGAGTATAGATTTTGATTACTTAGAGTGAAATACAAATTTTGGAGGAAAATCGTGAATCAGTCAATTTAAAGGAGTTATGAGATTACTCACTGTTCGTTATCTTCGCCTTTCATTCATGTTTCCTGTACAGTCATCAAAAATGTTAAACCTCTGACGTGTCTAGGGGTCAGTGTTTGCCTAACTATCTATTTTGTATTACTTGTAGGAGGTATGAGATTGATCACTGTTCGTTATCTTTACTTTTCATCACCCTGATTCCACAAAAAGTTATCTGAAGTTAATACTAAAAATTTGCCAGAATTTCTCATTTACAATAAATAGGGATTCGTGTACGTGTCTTTCAACAGTGCTTTTGGAAGTTCCATGGAGACAAATTGTATTAATTAAATAGTTGGTCTGGTTTTTTTTATACTTCTACAAGGGATAATTTATTAAAAATCATGAAAAGACAAATTATTTTGTTGTGGCCTGAAAGGCGACATTTAGATATATCAACGACGTATTTTCTATTAGCAATATGCATTTCCATTCAGATGTCGATTCGATTTATCCGAGTGTATTCAAAATCATAGACATCTTAGAACTTTCTATATCTGCTTCGTACTGGGATAGTTTATTGAACATAGCATTGGATGAAATGCTGTCTGACGTGTTTCATACCGATTGTTAAGCCGTTCTTAGCACACTGATTTTGACTGCGGCTTACTCCGTTTACCTGATCAGGATATGGGGCTCACGGTGGGTGTGACCGGTCAACAGGGGATGCTTACTCCTCCTAGGCACCTGATCCCACCTCTGGTGTGTCCAGGGGTCCGTGTTTGCCCAACTATCTATTTTGTATTGCTTGTAGGAGTTATGAGATTGATCACTGTTCGTTATCTTCACCTTGCATTCACAACTCAGCCATTATATCAACTTCCCACATCTATTCATTTGCCACCTGTAGTTTGCATCTTTGTCCCACAATTGATTGGTAAGAGCATAATTTGTGTATCGTCAATTTCAAACTTGTGGTAGTCTAATGATAAATCAGTTGATGCTACAAGGGTTTTAAAAGTTTTGTCTTAAGGCAGCATTCGTAAATTTTAGGGTCGTTATAATAGTATCAGGAAATACAACCTATCATGAAGTGGAACGTTGTATGAGCAAACATCCCCTGTTGACCGGTCACATTCACTGCGAGAGCTTTTTGGCGATGAAGTAAAGGGAGTCAAGTATCTAAACAACGACTCAAGAATTGGTATGAAACACGTAAAACAACCAATAAAAATAACCATTGGCGCAACCGATCCACCAGTTAGAAAGTGTGAAAAGTGAAGATAACGAACACTGATCAATTTCATAACTTTCATAAGCAATACGAAACGGAGAGTAGCAAACTACGTTGTTTTAACTAGCATAAAGGTTGTGAAATACTGATTTTATACGAGGCTGTTGAAACCATTGCACCATCAACTTGTTTGGCAGTAGTCTTCCTGTATCTTATATGATTATTGTTCAGCATTAAAAATATTCTTTCATCATCTCCATATGGTGTTTATATCTCTCAACTGATTCGATAGGCAAGAGCTTGTTCTTAATTTTTTTTTTAATTGAGGCAAGCTACTGACAAACAAGTTGATTATAGAGGGGTTTCAGCAGTCTCGACGAAACTCAGCATTTCGCAAATGCTATAGTCGTTAAACGATTTAGTTCGTCAACACAACCTACCATTGGGTGAAATGCTATCTGACATGTTTCATACCGATTGTTAGACCGTTCTTGGCACACTGATTTTAACTACGGATAACTCCGTTTACCTGATCAGGATATAGGGCTCACGGTGGGTGTGACGTGGCGACAGGGGATGCGTACTCCTCCTAGGCATCTGATCCCACCTCTGGTATGTCCAAGGGTTCGTGTTTGCCCAACTATCTATTTTGTATTGCTTATAGGAGTTATGAGATTGATCACTGTTCCCTATCTTACCCTTTCATTCCCAAACATACAATTGAAGCTTCAACAGCTGGAAATTTGCAGAGTCTCCTTAAGCTTGATTGTAATGATTGCATGGTATGTCACCGACTGAATTCGGTAAAAAATTACCCCCATGAACTGCTCGGCGAGGAAACTATGACAGCCGCCATGTTAATTTCTTTACTCAGGATTATCGGGACACTTCAGAAAAGGTACGTAGTTCTGATATATGAGCGTACCGAACATGTTGTAGGTGACGGTCTGAATGGTCAACATCCTGAGATTACCTCGTACTGGGAGCTGCTAGATTTTGTATTGAAGCTCATCGTAGAGGAGCAGTTTTACATGTGTAATTTTAATTAAATTACACGTTTACCTGATCAAGACATGGGGTTTATGGTGAGTGTGACCAATCGACAGGGAATAATTATTACACCTATGTACCTGATACCACTTCTGGTATGTCCATGAGTGCTTTTTATTGCTTTATTTTGTATTTTGGATTCAATTTCACAAACTATCGGTGTTTTACCATTATTATCACCAGTTAGATCAATATTATGCTCAGGCATAGTGTTATACGTTTTTCATTTTTTATTACGGTACATTTGTGATATGTCTATACCAGCCATGTAATGAAGTCATTATGAAGCGCTCATTTGTCATGTTATGATATAAAATAATTCGCATTAAACACCCGAAATGGCTCTAAAAGGTTGGGAGCTTCATACCTTTTTGTAGGACAGAATTTAGATACAGTGAAACTCATGCATCCAAATGGAGTATGACCTTCCTTCACATACCCTCGTAAATTGAGGTGGATCAAGTATTAAAAGATGTGTTCTTGTTTTCTTATTTTCCAATTCAAAAATGATGCAAAAATAAAACCATTAAAAGGGTTAAACGGACGTACACTGTGGAAGTATTACCACAAGCAATTAAAATCTTGAGATCGTTACAATTGCCTCAGTTTTCAAAAGTGACCTTTTCCTGATTGAATATGACCGCTCAGTCATTTTTGCGTCCACTTCAGACAAAGCAGAGCATCGGCTAACCCACTACAGAACTGGTTAGACAAAGAAATAAGAAAGCACTATCGTTTGAGTAGAAGAGGGGTCGAATGTTTAACAAATGTGTTTAAATTCGACTTAGAGAGGTTAATCAAGCGGAGCCATGCCCTGATTGTAGTTCTACCAATTTTTATTACGCTTAGGTTATATGCCAGAGGTACATGTAGTTTCTTACAAGTAATTGGGGACACATTAGGTAGATTTATATTATTGAGAAGAGCACAGTCTTTAACTCTTTGCCTATCACGCCGCCTATGACGTAAAAGTAGCATTTACTTTCGCCACTGAATGATGACGTTACCCTTTTCCTCACAGCGCTTCTTAGCTGATTTGCAAAAAATCGGAATTTTTAACACATTTTTTCGCAACGTTTTCCGTTCTCATATATTAATTTAGCTTACCGTGAATAGTTATTATAAAAACTGACACCTTATTACTTTCGAATCGGGAGTAGAAGCAAGTCAAAATTTACGATGAATATAGGTGTAAAATATTTTCTTTTCAAAGGGTTTATTATCGTTAAATTCGTTTATTTTTATTCGAAATATGATTTAGATTTTTGTTTTCAATTCAAGTAATCTTGTTATTAAATTCAATCTTCATTTCAAACAAACATGACAAAGGAAACGTGATCGATTTAGTTTTACACAAGTTTTAACGTTAACGTTTTCATTTATTCAGACTAATTGGAATATTTCTGCAACACGTCGTGTAAATAAGATTTCACTATGTTGTAAATTTTCGATAATCACTCTCCAGTGCTCAAGAAATTGTGAAATAAAAAAAAGCATTGTTTTCCACATAAATCTACATCACACAACTGGCATCCGTATGCTGTGTCCTTCCTATTTTTCGGGACAGCTTTAGAGCAGGATTTGCAATAAGGCCGTTTGATTGACAGTCTACCGAACTTATGGGTTGTAGAATTTAAGGTTTGTTGTCGCCTGGTAGCTGTCTTTTGTGGTGTCCTGAATACTGCGATTAAGAGTTGTGCAAGTGATAGGCGGACGTCAAGCTGTCTGTACCTCCTCTTGGGCAGATCTGCACTCTCCTTCATGATGAGAAATATGTTAATGATTGCTGTGTTGATCAGGAAGTACATGACATATTTCTACCATTTTTTGCTGGGCCGACCAACTGAATATTTCGATCGTAACTGGTCAAAAATGTCAACGCCTCGGAAAAATGATTGGTATTGACCAACACTCTGTGGTCGGGGAATGGAAACTACAGCCCCATCCTTAAGGCGCCGATTTGCATTGGTACTCATTTCCGCTGGAGATGAAACAGTCGATAATACTGCAAGAGGTTGACTGTCCATCCATAATGTGGTAGTCAGCTGACCATCCTGCCTAGAAGGACAAATACATATTCACGTGTATTCAAGTCCTATACTCTGCGTATGGCGCACGCCATTTCTTAAGTACTTTAATTCAGTATCATTAGGAGCGAGATCAAAAGATCGATGTCGGATGAAAATCTAAATCCAATTAGTTAGGGGGAGGGGGTGAAAACTCCCGTAAGTTCTTGTCATCTAACATATATTGCACTTACGTGGAAAAAGAAAAAAGACATGTGACTGTTAAAAACCACATTATAATATTACAATTTAATGAACATTTAATAGTTTTAATGAACACTTTAATTTGTAAATAAACAGTAGAAAAGGTATACAGAGTGATATATATTCGTATACGTTTACTCGTTAATCGATTAGTTTCAACATTCATCATATTTGGTTTATTTTGATCACTGTTCGTAATTTTTACCTTTCATTTAGCTCTAAGCGTGGGGTGGGGGTCTTCAGGAAAATATGTGAATTTAGTTTTTCGTCAGACATTGCACTTTTGACCTCGCCCCTTACACTTTCCATATTTCAAAGTAATTTAGGTGCGGGTATTTAATACCAATTTGATAAATACCGTATGGCATATTCTCCTTGAGACATGCGAGGTAGGATCTTCAAATCTGATGGAAATCCCTTCCTGTTCTTATGATTGTTCCACACGAAAATATCTTCTTTTTAAGTAGTGACCTCGCAAGGGATATAGATGTGGGAAAATTGTCATAAAATAAATGGAAATTCCTTCCTTCCAATCCTTTGGTCAATTTTTTCACAACCGCATGACCAACAGATTTCCGGATCCATCTGTATTGATCTCTGTCGAGATACAGGTCCACTTGATGACAAAAGGCAGTAACACTATCACATCGTAACCAAACTGTCAGACCCCAACGTGTTGGTTTGGATGGAATATACTGTTTAGTCTACAATAACAGCGATCATAATTTACATACATGGTTAGCATAAACGTACCTCAAAATTCGTGGATGAAAAATCTCTAATAACAAAGTAAATATCGGTGTTGATTAACTTTTACATAAAGGCAATGCAAATACATGCATGTACGTATGGGTGTGGGGGGGGGGGGGGGGTAGTCTCAATCACTTGTTATTAACTAAGATTGTTTTTGTCTAACTATTACTTGTATACATTTAATACATAATTTCTCCACTTTTTTTCTATAAAAAGGGATGACTGAAATCAAAATTATTTGAATGTATTAAGTATATTATGCACAATCAGTATAACAGTACATTGTGGCGCCCTTTATATGCCATCATACCCTCGTCAATTATCTGGTATTGTCGGGGTTTGTAACGTTTTGAGATATTTTCCGATATCAACTCCAAGATGGGGCGAATTTTACAGAGCGGGTCATCAGTGTCCGCGGAACTACAATGGAGGTATTGAGTTCTCTTCTCGTATCTTCGGACTGGCATTACATGAATAAACCCAGGATTTGCGAAAACGTATTTTTGCTCCAGTGGAGTTTGTAGTCTGGTAACTTGTTAATACCCATGATGATGAACAGGCCCAGGTACGTTCTCATTTTATCTGTTGTACAATCATACTAGGCTGGATCATGACCTGATAGCAATTGGAAATTTTATTTTATCAGATTTTGTAAAATCCAAAACTATCCGGGTAACGTGACATTATTTTATGATGTGGATAGAAGTATTCCAAATAATATACATGTCATATTGATTTATACAAATGGCCCCGCGTTTAGCTCAAAAGTTATCCGACTCTGTCCAATAAGAATTGCTACATTCCCGTTTGGTGTCTATATAGATATAACACACATAGGGATTTTTACTGTTTTACAGAGTTGTGACATCATTCAGCAGTTGATTTGTCAGTGTAAGTATAAAAATGGTAAAAATTTAAAATGACAGGGTGGTTGTTCGAACCATATTGTATTTATATTTCCACCAAGTTAAACACCGAACAAAAACCCCAAAAGTTCTTTATTTAACGATAACCCACCAACTTTGACAGCTAGCTCCTTTAGCTATAATTTCTCGTGAATCGTGTAAAAAAACCCACAACAATGTGATGTTGTTCCAAAATAAAATGAATTTACAAATGTCAAAATGAAAATGATTACTGTATAGTATTACAGAGTTCTTATTTTCGCCCAATAACCTCAAAGTCAATTTCCTATGTAAGATGTTCAGCATTTGCGTAGGCGAAAGGGGTGAATATAAAAAGTACGTAACTTATGCGAAATATCTAATCAATCTAAATTTCCTGCAAGCTTTCAATGATTAGAAATAAGAATTTAAAAAAAAGTAGGCCTGTGTGAATCTAAATGCAACGCACCTGTTGAAATTAGGATTAGACGAATCAAATCAAAATCACTGCAAGTTTTATTATTGTGGACCTACAATAAGCGATTTTTAATGATACTTTTGAAAATTTATTTTGTTTACATTTAACAAAGATTACCCGGTATTCCCTTATGTAAATAAACTACAAATATATTAATAATACTCTACCTATCAACTCTTGTGTCTCTTTGGAATATTTATTTGTTCCCTCGGTCAATACCTCAATGCATCTTTCATCAAAAATCAAATCAAAAAAGCTCTTCTCATTGTCTGACCGTCGCAGATTATGCGAGGGTCCAACTTCACACAAAAATGGCGGTGTCTCTGTAGCTTCTAATTCAGAGGACCATTCAAGTTCTAAAGGCTGTAATGGTTGAACTAGTTCATCTTCTAAATCGAAAATGTCCAAGTCCGCAATGGATATATCTTCCGAATCTGTGTTTTCGCTACTGTCGGAACTACATGTATCGAATAAATCCGGTGAATCGCTCATATTGTCACTTTTTGTCGCACACCCCAAGATGTTAAGTGAAATGACATATGTGTTTACGTTTATGATCAATTACGACGTTATATATACTATGGAATGAATTTTCCCATGTATTGCATTAAAAAATTAACTTTTCGCTACATTAACAAAAAGTAACACAGTAAAACAAATGCACGTTGAAAGTGCGTTAAAGTGCATGCTTGTGGAGCAAAGGTATATGCGTTAAAGTGCGTGATTGTGGGGCAACGGTATATTCGTTAAAGTGTGTGATTGTGGGGAAGGGGGTTAACGCTGTGAAAGAAGTTACTGACACAATTGTCAGTCGGACATTCGGGCAGGACGCTTCATTACATAACCAACAACAAACATGGTAATGGTGTTAATAAGAACCGATTTTTACCAGCAAACCGGCGTTCCCAGTGTCATCGGCTGTTCGATGGAACCCATGTCTGAATTATTACACCTACCTCAGACGAAAACGCCTATGTTAATAGGAAATAATTTCACATTATAAACGTGCAAACAGTCTGTGATCATGATGGTAACTATTTCGCATTGACCTTAGGAACCCTCGAATCATTTAAAATGTTACGTTTGTGGTGCTATTACACACATTTACTTGTAATTAATATTTTTGAATGTAAACCTATTAATAGCAGTTCAAATTGATCGATATGTACCTTAATGAACAAATGTAGTTATTTTATTATCAATGATACAAAAAAGACAAATATATATTGCCCTTGAGAAAATGAAGAGCAGACGAATCATTACATTGGACTAAATTTTTCAGTTCATTCTGAGTTAAATTGCATGAATAGAAATATTTTCCGTGTTGAATTCATTTAAAAAAAACATACTCTGTAAGCTTAGAGAATGAATTCCACTTAAATATCACTTCATTGGAATGTTTTACGAGTCTGGTGTCAATGTCATACTCAGAGGTGCATACAGGAACCCAATTCAACAAGTGTAACACATGTATAAATTAAGCAGAAAAAATACATGACTATGTAAATGTGATTGCTCTTTCAAATATATAATAAAACTAACAAACCAGATTGGTCCCAAAGGGAGGTCTCCATTACCCCAACGATTTCTGAAAAAATAAGAAGAATCCCGGTGCATGTCAACTACCTCCATCATAGATTGTGATAGAGGTTTTGGCGGGGACCTTCTCCTGTCTTCTTTTTCTCCCTCCGGTGTTCAGTATACTTTTGTTTGACATCTCAATATTTGTAACAGAGTAACTTGGACTCTAATATGGGATGTTCCTTTACCAGATTGCATATTATGTTGGTTTCTGCAATGCTGAAATTAACACTTCTTCTTTTCTTCCCAATTTTGCAGACAATTTAGGCCATGTTGTGTACATAGGAAGTGGAAGTACATCATGGGTAATCAAATGGTTAAGAAGTGATTAACCCATATAATACAGTGTTAGCTAACCATTACGTTAAATTGTTTTTGAAAAACAGGATTTAACCATTGCGTTAGCTGATCACTTGATAAGGACTTATCATTGCATTAAACCTAACCACTGTGTTAAAGTTAACCTGCTTTCAAGAAAACCGTGCTCCGATCATACATTTTAGGGTAATCTCTAACATGTAGCATTTATTCTTCGCAAATAAAGAAAATAAATACTGTAGATGTTTAGATACATTTTACATAATGACTCCTGGGTCGAGGCCTCTGCTGGTGGACTGTTAGTTCTCGAGGGTCTCTACAGCAGCTAAATACTTCGTTACTACCTTGAAAATACAGAAGTATAGTTAATTGCTGTGATAAAATTAAAAAATTCATTTCAAAATTAAGGATTATTTCCCTCATGCATAACTTTTATCCTTAGACGAATTTGACTCCACTTAAGGCACTCTATTTTCCCATGGTATAGCTCTAGCACGTTTATCGTTATTTCGGATTTCAAACATTTCGGTTGAGCATCCCTTATTTGTATCAAAATTGGTACCGTATAAGTTTTACATTTTTTAGATCGCACTGATTTTGCTCTTGTCCATATGTCATAATTATTCAACAATATGCCATTATCACCGGAATATGGTGTTTATTTCCCTCAACTGTTTAGCATGAGTATGATTCGCGTATCATCAGCTTTAGTGTCAAGGTAGGCTACTCACAAATAAGTTGATCTTAAAGGGGTTTCAACATATTCGGTACCGAAGAGTTTTTGGTCCACTAGCGGATTTCGAATTTCAACAGCCTCTTTTAAATTCAGCATTTCATAAATCCATGATAATTATAACGGTCAAAATTTACCAATACGATCCGTCTTTAGATCAAGCACTGTGTGAAATAATTCATACCAATTGTTAGACCGATCTTTACATACTGAATTTGGCTACATATTACGTCTTTTACCTGATGAAAATAAAAGGCTGATCAACAATGCTTAATCCTCCCAGGCACCTGATCCCACCTTTGGTGTATCCGGGAATCCGTGTTTGCCCTATTTTTAATTTCGTATTCTTTATAAATTGTATGTAATTCATCACGGTTTGGTATCTTCATTGTTTTCTTACTGTGTCACTTTTGGGACCATGAAGTTGTATGTAGACGTTTAAATGTGATTGAAAAAGTTTCGACAGGACGTGAAATAATCAATCAATTTCTGTATAGAAAAGTATTATGCTACATGAATGTGTCGCTTGTAATAATGTGAGCGTCTTTGTGAAATTAAGTCAAACTATATACCATATGATGTCCTCGTCGTCGAGTATGCTTTTGGTTTTGTCTCGCAACATTTGATATAATTCCTATAACTGACAAACCTTTGGGACATTTTCCATCGATATTGCTACAGTTTGAGCAGGTGGAAGAACATTTATGTTGACAATTATTTCCGTAGAATCCATTTACACAGGGTATGGAACAATTTGGTCCTTTGTATCCTGGGGGGCATTCTGTCAAAGCAAACAGTGAACACTTTACACACATTCTTAACATAAGAAATAGTCATTTAGCGAGAGTCATTTTTTCTCTCCATTACTATTGATCTATAAGTTAAATTTAAACATTAGATTACTTGTCTACATATTGTTTGGTAAATTGGTATCATTGCAGTTCATGAAATGATCTTTTAGACAGTGAAATGTCTGATTTACACATGTCTGATTTACAGATTTGTTTTCCAAAAACAATTTTATGCAATTTACACTTCTGGCATGTTGTGGTACAGTCAGTTTGAGGATTCTCTTTCACGGCTGTTAATATTTTCGTGAGGAGCAAAGGTAGCAAGGTACCTTTGTTTGTAAGGATTTTATGTAGTTTAGGAATCCAATATAGCTACGGTATATTCATTTAATCCATTGACTGGGGTATCAAAGGTGTCTTAAACTGAAGCATGGTTTTGAAAAATTTCATCTTTTGAAAGGGCAGTTGGAGTATAAATACGATTACTAAACGTAGAATTAATGCCAAGTTCGTTTGAAATACAGTTGTAATAATGAGCCTTACAAACAAAGATAATGTTGTTACTAGCTTTGTCAGCTGGAACCAAAACATACTCCTTAAGTAACCTATCTAATTCTTTTATCACTTCTGCTTTGCTAAACACAGAAGGAGAGGTGGTACGTACTTTGTTTTCATATGTCTAATACTGGATTTTAATATTCCTCTTATTCGAAATAACAGAACATATTCTAATATTAATATTCATATCCTTAAGGACATTACTCACGACTATTCGTAGTAACCCAGTAATGAGGGCACTTTTTTCGCAACCAGACGACCCGCTTTCGATTTTCATCAAACGTATGTATGACGTTTAACATTGGAATTATATGTGATTATATGATATTTCGAAAGCACCGAGGAAGAAAATTGAAATGCAGTACCAGGGTTTTCTAAGTATATCAAATTAAGCAGAATTAAATAATTTGTATTTCCAGAAAAGTTCAAGCAATGTGTTTATGGAATTAAGACAACCTATATATGCATTATAATACGCTGTCTTCGTCGTCGATTATGCTTTTGGTTTTGTCTCGCAACAATCGATATAATTCATGTAACTGACAAACCTTTGGGACAACTTCCATTGATAATGTTACAGTTTGAGCAGAAAGAAGGACACTTAAATTGACAAAGTTTTCCGTATAATCCATCTACACAGGGTACGGAACAATTTGGGCCTGTATATCCTGGGGTGCATTCTGCAAAGCAAACAGTTAACATTTTAAACATTTTTAACATAGACATATTCACTTAGTGAGAGCTATTATTTTTTTCTCGATCACTATTGATCTATAAGTTAAAGAAATTAAAACATTAGATTATTTGTTTCCATATTGATTAGTATATCGGATTCATTGCAGTTGATGAAATGATATTTTAGACAGTGAACTGTATATCATATTTGAAATAAGAATACATATTCTGAAATTAATATTCATATCCTCAAGGACTTTCCCCACGACTGGTCGGAGTAACGCAGTAGTGAGAGTGTTTGTTTCGCAACCGGACGACTCAGTTTTGATTTTCATCAAAAGTATGACGTTTAACATAGGTGGTGAATGTTCCTTCACCCGGCATTAGAAGTAAAAGGCAATAGATATGACCTCACAAGTGGAGGCCCCGTGTCATGTATGTATTGACACGAATAAGAAATCTCAATGTGCTCTCTACGGGTCAAAATTTCTAACCATTTCACCTACAGCTAGTTAAGACTATGCACAAGCGATACTTCTCAAAGACACGTAAACACATAGAAACATAGAAAACTTTATCAACAATTCTATAGTTAAGTATAGTATAAGATGATATTCTTATATCTAGTTACAACACATCAAGTCTTTCCTATTTTCAGTAATAGCTGGTTACTCACTGATGCATTTCCCACTTGTCTCATTTCTGTAGTAGCCATCATAGCAGCCTGCTGTTCTGTCATTCGTTATCGAAATGAAATTAGTTAATGGTAAAGATGGATAGAATGTAATGTATAATCTAATATAGATAATAACGGCAAACTAACAACTCAACTTTATGACAAACGGGGTGATTTCACCTTCTCCATCGTCAACTTCCCATATTTTTGTAGCAATATTCCATTATCACCTGTATTTGGTTTTTATATATCTCAATCCATTCGATACACAAGAGCTTGTTCTGCGTATGGTCAGTAATTAAGTCGGGCAAGCGGATAACAAAAAAGTTGATGGTACAGGGATTTCAAGAGTCTCGTTTAAGGTCAGCATTTCACAAATTATGTGGCCATTATAATGATTTAGTTTGTCAATACAACCCATCATTGGGTCAAATGATGTCTGACGTGTTTCATACGGATTGTTGGACCGTTCGTGGCACTCTGATTTTGACTACAGAAAACTCTTTTTACCTAATCAAGATATAGCGCTCACGGCGGGTGTGACCGATTGACAGGTGATGTTTACTTCTCCTAAGAACCTGATCCCATTTTTGGACTGTCCATGGGTTCGTGTTTGCGCAACTATCTATTTTATATTGCTTATGGGATTAATGAGATTGATCAATTTTTGTTATCTTCACCTTTCACAGATATAAGATATGTGTTAAGAATTTGTTCAACGCTTGGAAATAAATATCGGTGTGGTTTTGTTTTACATGCGCCACACTAGCGACGTCACATTCCATTGTCATTACGGATTGTATAATCTGCAAGACTACACCCCTACTGAAATCTTTGATTTTTTCTATTAAGTATATCAATTTTTAAAGTGTTACACTTCTTATGAATTCTTTGAATTGCTCTATTTCCGTTTACCCTGACACCCCTGTAGAAAATAAAAAAACGATGTAAAATTGGATGCCATGAGAAACAGCCAGCTTGAACATGTACAGGTATACCTTTTCACAGACGTGACTCTTATTTGTGGCTCAGAAAATAACAGGATAGTACGTGATCGTACACATTTGTGGATGGAGGAGAGATTGAGAGATTTAGCATACATGTCAATCGCTTGGTCAGTTGTAATTTGTTAATGTCTCCTCGAGAATGTTTCACTCATATGGAGATGTCACCATTGCAGGTGAAGGACTGCAAAATGTAGGTCTACGATCGGCGGCTGTGGCTTTTGAGCTTGGTGGGATCTCAATTGTGCCACACATACTTTGACACGGTACCTCGGTTTTGCGGTCTCATCTTAAAGACCGTGCATGTTGTCGCTTCTTACAACAAGCAAGGAGTACCATGGACCCATTCTAATCTAGATCAAACAATTGACAAGAGAGTGGTGAAAAAAGTTCTATAATGGGTTGAGAAAAACTGTTTTCAATGTTTTTGATTAAAGGGGTTATTGTTATGGAATCTAATGTATTCATTAATACTTAGTTACGTAACAACACATTCACATTAGCAACACTAAACATAGGAGTTGATATACTGTTTTTCATATCTTAATAGAAATCATTTCTGATGTTTCATGAGCTTTGCAAACATGACAATCAAGCTTGTGAGCATCAATATTCTGTTGTTACACTTCTATCATTGGATTAAGGAATGACATTTAAACGTTTTTATCTAGACCAGAGTATGTCCCCTGCTAAATTTCAACTTTAAGGTCCATATCAAATCTTAATTCAGAGGTTGAAAATCGAATATACAAGTGTTTACCTTATCATCGTCAAAAAAAAACCACGGTCGGTCGCTCTCAGTTTACCTACCGTGGGACACTAAGCCGATATTTTCGGGAAGATATTTTCCCTGGAAGGTATTATCAGCTTCTCTCTGTGATTGGTCGCTTTACCATTCCTTATTGTGATATTCAACCAATCAAAAAGCCCCTTATTTCCAGTCCTCGAGAGAATAGAAAAACATGCTTTTGAAGCAAAGATTTTGATTATGTTGAATATTATGTTGGACACGTTACAAAACTTTTAGCGAGATGGTTTATCTGCATTTTTGAAGCGGAGGGTGTATTTTGGTCTATAAAGACAGGGGAGGAACGGCATGAGTTACCAAGTGTTTACGTTTGCTTACGAATGTTCAGAACTCCTAGTCTCGCCATTTTATCTATCATATGAGAACAATGTGTTTTTAATCGGTTTATATAGGTATGATAAACTCACTTGCGTATCAACAACTGCCGTAATTTGTTCCAGTTGTGTTGTCGTTAAAATTTGAACCAGTAATTATGACCTTCTTTACATTGTGTAAACACAATTGATGTCTCACCTACGCAAATTACAAAATGATATGCGAACAGGATTGTAAAACCATATTTAATTCAAATTTGCATTTAATTTTTAGATTGTATTATGCATGCCTGATTTCATTCACATGCCATGCAGCAGTGATTATAATAAACATTCCAGAGGCGGATCCAGAATTTTCGAAAGAGGTTGGGTCACAGGTTATGTGAAGTACTAACCAGAATAATCAGTCATTTTGGCTGCCAAATCTGGAGTTTTCATCTATATATCTTTGATTGTGGCACAAAAAACACACATTTTCATGGATATCACCATTGCAGCTGACACTTTGACTTCCGGGAATACTTGTGGCGATTCCCATTGGTCCTCGATAGGTCACTTAAGGTCATGCATTTTAATGACTTATGCAAAAATATTTGCGTTGTGTCCCATGGGATGTAAACGGAAAGCGACCGACCGTGAGATTCCGACGATGTTACCTCATATATATTTGGTTATTACATTATCACATCTCTAGCAATAAGACTTATTATGAAATGTTTGCGTGTTTTAAGATGAATAAGGTATTCTTCAGTAATACGGGCGCATTTAAAAGTAGCAACTTAACAAATATCCCCTAATCAATCTCCCACGAATATCATTACAAGTAATTACTTACATGTTTTCAAACGTCTCCCTGACTGAGATGAAAATTAGATACATGACTGATGATTTAATAAACTCCATGGCCACATTTATCAAACATGGAAATAAACAAGGAACAAGGAAACTACAATTTATCTATTGATGTCAAAATTATGAATTTTGTGAATATACTGATGGAGGAATAAGGCTTTATTTTTCATGTCACTAATTCCTTTAAAATCATAGTACAATTTAGTTTAAGTTTCTCGAACCCCATCTTCTCGTCACAACTGTAGCAGAGAGGGGGTCTTTTAAAACTTAAAGAAAAATACTGGAAGATATAGGTTGATCCAAGTTGTTTGAGTACTATAGTATTGGGAATGTCCAATTAATATTAAGTTTTAGTATTTCTATCCGAGATTTCATTTGAAAGCATACGTGTGCTCTGCTGTTTTTTAAAAAAAATTCAGTGATATCATCAATTGTGTTTAGTCAATGAATAGTTTTACTATTTAAGATCAATTCTATGTAAAAATCAAAGAAATCAGATAGGGTCTGGCCACTCAATGTCACAGATTTCTTTGATTTTCACAGTACTAACTTTACTTGCACCATCTTACATAATTTCAACCCCACCACCGAATTTCTACCATCCGTTGCCATGGAAACCGACAGCAGTCTATGAGGACTAATTGAACTGCAAAATTCAGCCCGTTTTCCCATGTTTTGTCCTTGTGGTATATAAAAAATTGAAAAAGACAACTAATTTTCTCCATAAATCTCGATTCCCCATAAAATTCCCTCCTTATTTATGATATCTATATCCACCTATGGTAAAGAGTGTGTTACTGACCGCTGTACCAATGTATTATAATTTGGCACTTTGCCAAAAAGTGATTTTTTGTTGGATTTCATTGATGAATTTAGATAATTTGGAAAATACATACAGCATAATCAACTGCCATCAAAGGATGTCCATATCAAAGACTCTTAATATATATAAAAAGATTAATGGTGAAACGTAGTGCAATTGATCTGTAGTAGCATGAAAACTGTAGATTTGGGTATTTTGCCAAAACGGGATTTTTTGTTGGATTTCGTTGATGAATTTAGATAATTTGGAAAATACATACAGTATAATCAACTGTCATCAAAGGATTTCCATATCAAAGATTCTTAATATATATAAAAATATTAATGGTGAAACGTAGTGCAATAGATTTATTGTAGCACGAAAACTGTAGATTTGGGCATTTTGCCAAAACGGGATTTTTTGTTGGATTTCGTTGATGAATTTAGATAATTTGGAAAATACATACAGCATAATCAACTGTCATCAAAGGATGTCCATATCAAAGACTCTTAATGTATATAAAAAGATTAATGGTGAAACGTAGTGCAATAGATCTATTGTAGCACGAAAACTGTAGATTTGGGCATTTTGCCAAAACGGGATTTTTTGTTGGATTTCGTTGATGAATTTAGATAATTTGGAAAATACATACGGCAAAATCAACTGTCATCAAAGGATGTCCATATCAAAGACTCTTAATGTATATAAAAAGATCAATGGTGAAACGTAGTGCAATAGATCTATTGTAGTAAGAAAACTGTAGATTTGGGCATTTTGCCAAAACGGGATTTTTTGTTGGATTTCGTTGATGAATTTAGATAATTTGGAAAATACATACAGCATAATTAACTGTCATCAAAGGATGTCCATATCAAAGACTCCTAATTTATAAAAAAAAAAAAAAGATTAATGGTGAAATGTAGTACAATTGATCTATTGTAGTGCGAAAACTGTAGATTTGGGCATTTTGCCAAAAATTCATACTAATGACAAATAATACAACCTACACCATTTTCAGTTAAAATGAACAATATGAGCAATTGATATTTCAAAAATAAACATGGAAAAGTTTAACATATTAATAAAAATTAGTTAGAGTGATTAAAAACACCATGTAAACATAAACTGTAATCCAGTAGGACCCCCCTCCCCCCCTCCCCAAACACCAAGTAGATTTTGCAATCATTTCCATAAACGAGCTATATTACATGTACTGTATTGTCATGTAAACTATTATCAATAACAGTTATTATACAGTTACAGTTACAGTTACTATAAAAAGTCTTCTCAAGATATTGGGTAGATACCAATAAATTGTTCATTGTACTGCCTTGTATTTGTTGACCTTTGACCTGGAAATCATTAGGGTCATCTACTATTCATAACCAACCAACATATGAAATATCATAATTGAACAACAGGCCCAATATATTGGGGGGACACCATTGCATAGAGTACTAGCTACATTGCACCTAGTCATTTTTAATTGATTGATTTATTGATATTTTCCGCCACACTCAACAATTTTTCAGTTTTCTGATGGTGCCCAGTGTTTATTGGTGAAAGTGAGAACCCAGATACAATGTACCTGGGAAGAGACCACCAACCTTCCGAAAGTAAATTGGGAAACTTTCTCACTTAATACCAGCGCGAGTGGGATTCGAACCCGCGCCGACTGAGGCAGTGTCATTTTGAACGCTATGCTCCAACCACTCGGCCACGGAGGCCCCTGCCATTTTTAATCTTTTGACCTGAAAATAAATGGGGGTCATATACTACCAGTGACCAACCCCTGTATGAAATATCACTATCAATCAAAGGGTTCTGAAGAAACTGGTCAGACATCATTGTATTGCACCTGGTGACCTTTGGACCAGAAAATCAATAGGTGTCATTTTCTACTGCAGATACTGCATGAAACTTTAAAATTTATTGAAGTTTGTTCAGTGTTACTGTAATCTATGTTGACATACCAGTAATTAGTAAATTTATAATATTAACACAGAACAACTCATTTTTGCAAAGTTGTTTATTCAACAAACATGGATCACAATGTTATCCAAACAACACAATCATCTTTTTTTTTAAATCACTATAATAGTGATTTTCCTTCAACTGTTCAGTAATGAATCCTTATTCAGTAGGCTCACATAAGACACTTGCAGGTTAAGTTTGCAATGTTTTAGTTACATTAGTTTTCTGACACCAAAACTTGATCTTAACTAAGTCATGGTGTTTCCTTTGAAGAACAGTTTACTGAATCAGGATGGACTTGTGTCGTGAGGTGTGTTCATTGACTGTAAAACTTGCAGTTTTTTTCCATTCTCAAGAGCTCTTCTTTGTCTTCTATATCACATAAGAGTCATGGAATGCATCTTCTGCTCTTCAAGTTCTAAAAAATGTGTTGAACAAATATTGAAAAGTTCATCTTATTTTTCACATTTTCATACAGTACACACCTAATTCAATTTGATTAAACTAAATTTACATGTACAAGATCATTCATGATGCTAGAATAGTAATTTTACCACTTAATTAATTACTTAGTTGATAGATTATCATGCCCGCCCACCCGCCCCTCAAAAATCATCTGCGAAATAACATAGATTTATATATCTGGCATTAAATTATGCACTTCTGTTGACAAAAACTTGTTTGTCATCAATATATTTCTCAGAAAATAAAAATTAAAAAATAAAATCTTCCCACAGTCTGCCCCATACTTTTTGGTGACCCAGGATGATAATCTTACTAATTAAGTTGAATTGGCCTAAAGGATGTTATGTTTTGATACAGTTTGTATACATGTATTTATGCTGTATTGAAGAGCTATTAATAGTGTTAATACTCATAAATTAACAAGATGTCCACAAACCATATTGGTTACCTGAGTATTAATCAAATTTAAAAAAAATTCAAAGTATCACTATAGCTCTAAGGGCTACAAAATCCATGTTATACACTATGACTCTTTTGGACCCACATTCACAACCCTGTGTTTTCGAAATTCGCAATTTTGGTACCCCTTTCTGTTTTTCCTTCATAAGCATTCAGCTTCATTTAAGGTAGTTCCACCCTCCTGTGATGTCATAAGATTTTGCGGAGTCAATGATTTAATAAGATTTATGCATAACATGAACATAAATTGTGTTCGAGTCTTTTTCAATAGTTATTGTAAAAAATCTTGTATAACCATAAAATATTTCAAACGTATATGAATATAATCAATGAGCTACATTTTTCACAATGCTATACGAGTTATTTCCCCCTGATTACAGGGAGCGCGCATCACATTACTGTCATTCGATGGTGTCAAGTAAGGAATAAATAGAAAATTTGCAATTTCTGATTGCAATCAATTGCCAGTTAAGGAATTTTTCTAAGAATTAAGTGTAATGGCTTGAAAACAGTATAACTGAACAAAATGTCTTAGTCACTGATTACATGTATGTGGCCCATGTGTGTTTTTCTTGCAAGCAATGTATGGTCATGATGTAACAAAGTATGTGAATATTAACTAGTCCTCAATTTCTTTAGATCAGAATCATGATGTCCTTAGTATATCAGCAATTCTTCATTATTAATTTCTATCAATATTTTCAACAACCAAACACAACAAAACATGCAATAAGATATGCCTAAAACACATGTACAACCAACGCATACATGTGCATTATCAATTTATCGTTTCACAATGAACAACACTACTTGTTGCTAAATGTACACCAGATGCCAATAAACAAAGCATGTTAATGATCTTGAATTGGCATCTTTAGTGTAAAATTTTTGTTAAAATTTAATTGTTAAGAATTTTCAGGCATTGTTATGAAGTCACCCCCCCCCCCCTCCTTATCACATGTATGCTTTCATTGTCCTCTTAATTCTAGGTGTCTGTTGTTTTAAAAACAGACTACTACTGAGATCCTCAGTATTAATTACATAATTTGGACACAAATAAATGTCAAATACACTTATACCCCCCCCCCCCTTCCCCAACTCTACAATTTATCGAAGTGTATATCTGAAAAAGTTTTCTCCATGAAATTGAAGAAATCAAACCCTGGTTCTAAAACAAAATTCTCAATTTTGGTATAGAGCATTTTTAAAAGTACCGTCAATCCAGAGTCCTTAGATTTACAATCTATGTTAATTCCCCTTGTCCCAAAGATGCTTAAAAGAAATTTGAAAAGAATTGGAAGGGTGGTTATCAAGAAAAAATATTAATGTTCAATTAACGTCTTATGATGACTGACGCACACAAATAGCAACATGTAGGTCACTTGAGTGATTCTCAACATTGACCTAATTAGAATTAATCATTTTTACAATTGATACTGAGCTCATACACATGTGTACATATATATGTGCGTCATTGACAACAAAACAACTAGTCTTTTTGAGTATGCTAATTAAGTGAAGTAATAATCTTTTTTTAGGAAGTTGTGATGAAAACGTTTCAAGTCATCATGTCGCATAAAAAATGGATGGTCTCCTGTGATTATTCTAGAGAATTCAGTTTCCATGCAGGTTCCATAACCAAGAAACTAAACCCAATGTACCACATTCCCCACATCTATTAATTTGTTTTAGGATTTATAATACTGGGATTCAAATTTGAATTTCAAATTATGTATTCAATGTGTATGTATTAATGCTGAATATTTACCTCCTCAAAGTCAGCAACTTGGTCAACTCCATCTTTAGGTGATTTGCACAGTATGATGCTCATACAGCTGAAACACAGAAAAGCACACATTAATTACATAAAATAGTGGTCATGTACTTTGGCCAAAATATGTGATTATTGGATGAAAAAGTAAGAATTCAAAAGTATTTGAATATTTACAATTTACATTTAATATTTTTTGATTTACTTCAGTTGACAGGACCTACATGTATTAAAATTTGAGGGCCCAGTTACAGGACCCAATTCAAAACATCAATTTTTCATAATTTAATTTTTCCAAATCAAGTGTCCTAAAGTTCATAATTACAAATATGAGAAAACTTTAAATCATAATAGTATTTGTGTGATTTCTTCTGTAGATTAGAACTATCACATATTAGTGGGGGTTACCACAGGTAAACAAACTTGAAAGTAGCCTGGCTCACCAATATATATGATTTTAACAATCTTTATCTAGAATGCACACAGACATTCACGTGTTTGTTTTTATTGTAAACTTGACAGTCAGAGAGAGAGAGAGAGAGAGAGAGAGAGAGAGAGAGAGAGAGAGAGAGAGAGAGAGAGAGAGAGAGAGGGGGGGGGGGGTCATCACTTAGTATTACATAAATTAAGCCTAGTCCTTTTGAAAATTTCCACATGAAACATGATTTTATAAGTATTCCCCAATTTTTACAGATCCTGAACTCTGTGTAAATGTGATAGGAAACTCCCTGAGTGAATGTTAGGTTGGGGACATACTTAACTAGTATTCTATATTGTACACCCATGCAGTAAATAGCAGGACTACTTACAATGTTCAGTCTACATGTATACCACTATAGCTGACTAGCCTGGCTGGCAGTATAAAATAAATTGGGGTTCTCATATGTTTACTAAAAGCCAAATTTTCTGATACATTTTATTCAGCCTTTACTTTAGAATTTGAATTCTAAATCAAATAGAATACTTACGTCAATACAAGTTCCAACACGGCAACAGGCAGGGCTTTTTCATATTTTCTATGAATATGTCTGTCAGCCTTCTGTTTCCCTGATCATTTTTGTTAGTCGGATGTGATGCAATAAAGCGTTAAATTCCACAACATTTACTTTTTCTACGAATACGTAGACGATTGGATGCTAGAGTCCGGTGACTATGGCAAAGATCAAACGGATTTGTATTCCATGAAATAAACCGGAATCCTTTAGCACAATTGAAGATAAAGATCGTGGTAGTGAATTAAGTGAACAAAGAGCATCTGATATTGATAAACATCTGAAGAACACATTGAATAAAAACTCAATTTCCACCTCCTGCCATACTGAAAACAAATGAAGGCTGTTCATATCTCCAATACAAGAGAGTGTTACAAAGGGCAATAACTCTTTCTGGTGTATTTTGGTTTGTGCACCAGAGGAAACTACTGGTTTATGTGTTTACCTTTGGTTTCTCCACAAATGTGTTTCTGTACTTTTTTAAAGTAAGATTCAATACATTTTACTAGCATGTGAGTTTACACCAAATGAGTGGGCAAATATATTTTATCCCTCTCTAAAAATCACATATATTAAACCCTTATACATCATAAAAATAATTATTTCTATTGTTTCCAAGGATTGAATAAATGCAAAAAAATTTCTAAAAGCTAGAACCTAGCTCAAAATAATTTTTACAATTGTTGTTTTTATAAACAATAGCGTTTAATTTTTGATTATTCAAAATATAACATACATGTGCATATCTTGTCCAGCTGTTGTAAGAGGATCGGTTTCCATGGCAACCGTTGCTAAGTCAAACCTTTGCATGTCCTTTTTGTTTTATATCTATCATAATATTGTTACACACAAAGTTTCATAAAAATCTGTGACATACCGTGGCCACTGAATTTTGATAGTTACATAGAATCAGTCTTAATACTTAGCAGTTGAATAGCTAACTATTAGTATTCAACGACCAAACCGTTGATTAGTACATGTAAATTGTTTACTGTTGAATAGGCAACTATTCAACTGTTGGTTGAAAATTTATGGTGATAATAATCAGTATTTAAATTAATGGTACAAGGGTTTCAACGTCAGCATTTAGTAACGTCCAGGGTCTTTATAACGATCAAGTTTGCCAATACAACATATCATTGGGTCAAATGTTGTCTGACGTGTTTTTTTAAATATTGATTGTTAGGCCATTCTTGGCACAATGATTTTGACAAGAGAAACTCCATTTACCTGATAAAGTTCCCTAGGCACCTGGTCCCACGTCTGGTGTTTCCAAGGGTCCGTGTTTGCCAACACCCTTCTTTGTATTGCTTATCGGAGTTATGCAATTGATCACTGTTTGTTATCTTCGCTTTTCATACATGTGAGAAGTAGACGATGGAGAAGCTAGGGATCCCGTATGTTATAATGGTATAATGTTGAATTGAGAGTTTGCTGTTAACCTCTATGTTCAATTCAATAATCAAACACGAAGCAATTGTGGAAGAATGCATTGTGAAAAAGATAGATAAAATAGATAAACCACAAGTGCAACAAAGAAGAAGAAATGAAATGATCAGATAATTTTCATTAGGACTGATCAGATAATTTTCACTAGGAATATGTATTGGTTCTAGCCGACTAAGCTTGTACATAACAGCATTATTTGTGTTTGTAATTATCATTATTGCATCTGTATTTTAAACGGACTTCATTTTAATTCCACATTTGGTACTTCTGCTCATACTCCTAGTTCCCTTTCAAAAGATGAAATCTTCCAAATCAATTTTAATTCACATTTAATATTGCCGTCAATGGGATGAAAGAATATGAGTTGTCAGTCCTATACGGTATTCCGCAATTTTACAAAAATCTGTGCAGAGATACGTTGCTAAATCAAGTAAATAGTTTACCAAACATTTCTTAATGCTCGTCACAAAATATTGACTGCTGTGAAGGAGAAACATAAAAGAAACTTCAGACGCAATATTCCACAAACCTGTGACTGAAGCGGTTTAAATTTAACATGGATTCCATAAAGTCCCAAAGAAGTTCTCGTAAATATGAAACGATAAGATTTTCCCAAATTAACAACATCAATCAGCATTTTACAGAATCATTCCTCACGATCAATCAAAGACTGGTTTTTTTTACATTACAGACGACTTCTTATCAATAAAAATGGAGCATGGAGAAGTCTTTATTTTGTATTCCTTATAGGAGTTCGTTATCTTCGCCTTTCATTCATATTTCCTGATCAGTCATCAAAAATATTAAATATCACTCTGATTCCACAAAAAGTGATCTAAAGTTAATACTAAAAATATGTAGGGATTTCTCAATTACAATATATACATATTCGTAGGTGAGCAGGTCTTTCAATAGTCTTTTGGAAGTCCAATGGACACGAATTGTACTCATTTAATAGTTTGTCGGTTTTTATACTCCTACGAGGCAGAATTTATTCAAAAGCACGAGAAGACAAAATATTTTGTTGTGACATGAAACGCGACATTTAGATATATCAACGACGTATTTTCTATTAGCAATACGCATTTTCATTCACATGTCGATTCGATATATCCGAGTGAACTCCAAATCATAGACATCTTAGAACTTTCTATATCTGTTTCCTACTTGCGCAATTTATTGAACAAAACAGCAAATTCACAACCCACCTTTTACAAAGGGCATGACTTCAGCCTTTTCATCGTCAACTTTCCATATCTATTCCTTTGCCACCTTTATTTAGATTTTTGTCTCTTAATTGATTCGTGAGAGCATATTCTGTGTATCGTCAATTTCAAAATCGAGACAGTCTAATGATAAATAAGTTGATGTTACAAGGGTGTTAAGTCACGATTTTGTAAATTTTATGGTCATTATAATAGTCTAAGCAAATATAACCTGTCATTAAGTCGAACGCTGTTTCACGTGTTTCATACTAATTGTTAGGTAGTTCGTTAGATACTGATTTACATACATATTACTCCCTTTACTCCATCGCTATAAAGCTCTCACAGCGAATATCACCGGTCAACAGGGAAAGTTTGCTCATCCAAGACACCTGATATCACCTCTGGTGTGTCCAAGTATACTCGTTTGCTTTACCTGACATTTTGTATGCTCTATAGCATTCATGAGATTTACAACCGTCAATTATTTTTATTTTTCATATTTTAGATATATAATAAGGTAAAACAATTAAACTAAATGAATGCCAATGAAAACATTAGCATTAATTTCATATTTAAAGTCAAAAGTCATCATTTCACAA
This sequence comes from Ostrea edulis, assembly GCF_947568905.1. Lineage (NCBI taxonomy): Eukaryota > Metazoa > Mollusca > Bivalvia > Ostreida > Ostreidae > Ostrea > Ostrea edulis. The sequence continues at coordinate 23,944,924 of NC_079170.1, forward strand.
ACTCTATCGTCGTAAGATGATTTAGTTTGCAAATACGATCTGACATTAGGGCAAATGCTGTCTAGCGTGTTTGATTCAGACTGTTAGGCCGTTCTTGGCACAGTGATTTTGACTACGTATTACCCCGTTTATCCAATCTTGTAAATCCGCTCCTCTACGACACGCTTCAGTACAAGATGTATTAAATCTCCGTACAAATTCGTCTCAGCATGACCTTTGATCGAAATATATCAGCCATAAAAATAACCATTGACACCAGGTTAGAAAGTGTGAAAGGTGAATATAACGACCAGTGATTAATCTCTTAACTCCTATAAGCAACACAAAACAGAGGGTTGGACAAACACGGATCCATGGACATACCAGAGATAGGATCAAGAACCTAGGAGGAGTAAGCATTCCCTGTCGACTGGTCACATCCGACGTGAGCCCAATATCTTGATCAGGTAAACAGAGTTTTCCATAATAAAAAACCAGTGTGCCACGAATGGCCTAACAATCGGTATGAAAGATGTCAGATAGGATTTGACCCAATGATAGGTTGTTTTGGCAATCTAGATTGTTACAACGACTATAGAATTTGCTAAATGTTGACTTTAAACGAAACTGTTGAAACCCCTGCGCAATCAACTTATTTGTCAGTAGCCTGCCTGTATGTTATAGGATCAATGGGCGTCATTTTAAAATGGTTACAGCGGTTGCGAAGTATTCCCCAAACATGCAATTGAAGCTTCAACAGCTGGAAATCAGCAGTCTCTTTGATGTTAAGGAATGCATGGCATATTATCAACTAATTTCGGTAGACCATTACCCTATGAACTGCTCGGCAAGGAAACTATGACAGCCGCCATGTTGATTTGTTTATTCAGATTTATCGGGACGCTTCAGAAAAGGTACGTAGTTCCGATACAAAGAGAGCATATAGAACAGTTTCTAGGAGATGCTCTGATTGGTCAATATCCTGGGTCATAATACTGATATTACCTCGCACTGGGAGCTGCTAGATCTTTATTGAGGCGTATAGTAGAGGAGCGGATTTACAAGTCTAATTTTGATTAGGCTATCCGTTTACTTCTTCAAGACATAGTATTCGTGGATGAGTGTGACCGGTCGACAAGGGATGTTTACTACACCTCTAGTATGTCAACGGGGTCCGTGCTTTTCTGTTGTATTGCTTATAGGAGTTATAAGATTAATCACTTTTCGTTATCTTTACCTCCATTGAAAGAAATTGGAATATAACTCTGCTAGCTGTATATCAGAGTGCAGTTTGATTGTTTTTTAAAATTATTTTTTTTTTGGAACTAAGCGATTACTTTGAGGCAAGTCATGACAATCTTCACACGGATAAAATCCGCTACACAATGTGACGTTATAATTGAAATAAGGATATCACTAGATCTTATTTTCATGTAAGTTTGAGTCATTCATGATATAAACCATGTAGCTACTAAGATTGAAAGAGATACTAACTGTTAATATAATGCTGTCGTGTAATGTGTGTCTAATCAGTGAAAGGTTGATAACAAACAGTGGATAGAAATTAAACTCATAACGACTGACGATGACACACGCAGCTCAGTTAAGTCTATCCGAGAAAAATCACAGTGCTGTTATTAATGTACCCCTGTGCACTTCGCATCATATGACGTCATAATGAAAAGGTACGTCACAACGTGAAGGTTCTTATAGTTGTATTGTGGGGAATGTGTCATGATATTTTCTCGTTATTTACTTCCGATATCAAGTGATAAGCTGTATACGTGAAAACCTTTCGTCTGAAATGATTATATGTAAAACCTTCTACGCGAGAAGAAAGATCTTGTTATGACCTTCATTTCGACATCTAGCTATATCAACGACGTTTTATCTATTAACAATAAGAACCTTCATTCATATGGTGATTCGACATCTCCCCGCGAGTTCGAAATAAAGACACCACATATTGGTCCTCTTCTGCTTCACACTTAGATATTTTATTGAAAGTAGATACTAACGGCAAAGTAACAACTCAATTTTACGACAAACGGGATGATTTCATCTTGTTTATCGTCAACTTTCCATATTTACGTAGCAATATTCCATTATCACCTGCAGATGTTTATATCTCCCGACTGATTCCATACGCAAGAGCTTGGTCTGCGTATTGTCACTTTTTAAATCGAGGCAAGCTACTGATATACAAGTTGATGGTACAGTCGTTTCAACATTCTCGTTTAAAGTCAGCATTTCGCAAATTCTATGCTCGTCATAACGCTCTATTTTGCGAATACAGCCTAACATTGGATCAAATGATGTCTGACGTGTTTCATACCGATTGTTAGACTGTTCTTGGCACACTGATTTTGACAACGAAAAACTACGTTTACCTGATGAAAATATAGGGCCAACGGCGGACGTGACCAGTTTATAGGGGATGTTTACTCCTCCTAGGCGCCTGATTCCACCTCTGGTGTGTCCAGGGCACCGCCTTTGCCCAACTATCGATTTTATATTACGTATGGGAATTAAGAGATCGATCACTGTTCGTTATCTTCACCTTTCATATGATTCCTTCATGATATGAAATCACTCTCCATTTTGATATATATTATGCACGAAGGGGGTATTCATATTATATTGTGACTTTGTAATAGCCCTAATCGGAATGACTGATGCGTTTAAAAATGTCCCTGTGTACATACATAATCTCATTGTACAGAAACAGTGATAAAGTTCAGGTTTATCTTCCATAAAAAACAATATGACTTTTTCTTAAATATATTCTAGATATATCTATGCGTTTCAAAGGTGCAGGGTACAATTTATGTCTTGTATATTAACAGTATGATATGTATAGGACTGGGGATAACCTAGGTAATTCGCTGATGAATGTTGATATGTTGTTAAATTATAGCATCTTCAGTTTCAGTAAGCATTGGTTCCCAACACTTTTAATGTAAAACTTATATGGTACCAATGTTGATGCACCAGATGCGCATTTCGACAAATAATGTCTCTTCAGTGATGCTGAACCGAAATGTTTGAAATCCGAAAGAACAATGAAGTTTTAGAGCTATCATAAGGAAAAACAGTGGGCCAAAAATTGGAGTCAAATTCGTCTAAGGATAAGAGCTATGCGTGAGGGAGATAATCCTTAATTTTGAAATGAATTTCTAAATTTTATAACAGCAATTAGTTATACATCCGTTTTATCAAGCTAGTAACGAGGTACTTAACTACTGGGCTGTAGAGACCCTCGGGGACTAACAGTCCACCAGCAGAGGCCTCGACACAGGGGTCATAATGTAAAACTTATACGGTACCAATTTTGATGCACCAGATGCGCATTTCGACAAATAATGTCTCTTCAGTGATGCTCAACCGAAATGTTTGAAATCCGAAGTAACAATGAAGTTTTAGAGCTATAATATGGAAAAACAGTGTGCCAAAAAGTGGAGCCAAATTCGTCGAAGGTCAAGAGCTATGCATGAGGGAGATAATCCTTAATTTTGAAATGAATTTCTAAATTGTATAACATCAATTAAATATGCATCCGTATTATCATGCTAGTAACGAGGTAAAGGATTTTTATTTTTCTCTGAGTATAACAATACAAATTCAGTTGGTTGTCCGCATGAACCTGAACTTTTATTCACAAGTAGGACCCCTAGCTGTTTTCCAAAGATAAAGTGTTACGTGATATTCAACTGACGTCACGGGAAATTACTACAAGGGGGATTTACGGTAGCTCAGTCACGGTCAACATATGAGTAGTATCGTTTCGGTCTTTAACTGTAACAAGTGTAATGATACCTGTGAATTTGAAGTGTAATTTCACCCCATGATTATAGTTCATTTTACTATGGAAGCCCTTAACCTAGTTGCTCATACAAATAATTTGTTAAATGTGTCATATAGATAAGGAGAATATAATATGTTATGGAATATATTTCAAATACATCTGTAAATTGCTGAAAAATCGATGTTACATAGTATTTATGAAGGTATGTTAACTTCATTCATTGATAATTGTGTTCGACGTAAAAAAAAAAAAAAAATAAATAAAACACATTCCACGTAGCATGTCGATCTAAATCGTTGAAATAAAACTGCGAAAGTATAACGAAAATTGTAGAACATCAGTGTAAAGTGTAAGACATCAGTGTAAAGTGTAAAACACTGAGATGAGATTGACCACTGTTCGTTATCTTCACATTTCATGGTTTCGTATTTTGATGTTTAATATAGTCATTTGTTACTGAAAGCAGTAGGATTCAATTTTCACAAACCATGGGTGTTAACCGTTGTTATCACCAGGTAGATCAATGGTTAAACTCAAGGGTAGTGTTATACGTTTTTTTTTCCATTTTCTATTATGGTACATTTTTGATTTATCTATAACAGCCATGTAATTATGTCATACTGAAGCGTTCATTTGTAATGTTATGATAAAAATGTTTTCATAAAACACCCAAAATGACTCTAAAAAGCTAGAAGCTTCTTCCCTTTCTGTAGGACAAAATTTAGATACAACAAAATTCATGTGTATAAATGGAATACGACCTGCCCTCACACATACTTGTAGAAATTGAACTTAATCTAAAAGTGCTATCGTTTTCCAATTTTCCAATAAAAAAATGATGCAAAAATAAAACCATTAAAAGGGTTAAACGGACGTGCACTGGGGGAGTATTACCACGAGCAATTAATATCTTGAGATCGTTACAATTGCATCAGTTTTCAAAAGTGATCTCTTCCGTAAACACTGATAGCCATGTTTAGCCTGAATACATCATTTATACAATAAAGGAATATTTGCCATCTATATTCATTTAACTGTAGAGACTTTGTAAAATCAGAAAACAGAAGTGTGAATGATAGTACTTCTTCGGATATATAATCGGTCGAAAAAATGGACTGGATGTGCAAATTGAATCCGTGCACTTTTTCATACCCTTTTATACGTAGCTTCACTTGTTCCATTTCGCATCATTATCTGCATTACGATTTCCTGTTGAATCTCACTGTGATGAGGACAAACAATATACATTCACACTTGTTTAGTTTCATTGCAAAAGCATAACAACTCAACTTTATGACAAACGGGATGATTTCAACTTCTCCATCGTCAAATTCTCATATTCATGTAGCAATATTCCATCATCACCTGCAAATGGTATTTACACGTATATCTCTCAACCGATTCAATACGCAAGAGCTTGTTCCACGTATAGTCAGGTTTTAAATCGAAACACGCTACCCACAAACAAGTTGACGGTGCAGGAGTTCCAACAGTATCGCTTAAAGTCAGCATTTCGCACCTCCTTTGTTCGTTATAGCAATATAGTTTGCCAATACAACAAATGGTGTCTGACGTGTTTTTGTTCCTGATTGTTAGGCCGTTTTGGCACACCGATTTTGACTACGGATAACTCCGTTTACCTGATCAAGATATAGGGCTCATGGCAAGTTTTACCGGTCGACAGGGGATGCTTATTCCTCTTAGGCACTTGATCCCACCTTTGGTATATCCAGGATCCGTGTTTGCTCAACTTTCTATTTTGTATTGTTTATATGGGTTATGAGATTGACCACTGTTTTAACCGGTCACAGCCGTTGTAAATCCTATATATTGATCAGGTAAATGAAGTTATCCATGAATATCTAAGTATGAAGGATTTTGTGGTGCGTTTTATTTCGAGTTCAGAGGGATATATTGAATCGACATATGAGTGGAAATTACTTTGTTAATAGATAAAACGTCGTCGATATATCTAAATGTTGATTTGAAGGCTACAGCAAGAGATGTGTTCTTCTCAAGTAGAAGTTTTTGAATATATATTTTCTATATATCTGGATAATACATTATTGACCATTAATGTTAATGGTAAACTAACAACTGAGCTTTATATTAAACGTGACGACTTCAACATTCTTATCATGAACTTCCCATATTCATGAAGCTATATTCAATCAGCACCTGCATATAGTGTTTATGAAAGGCGAAGATAACAAACAGTGATCAATCGCATAACTCCTATAAGCAATACGAAACAGAGAGTTGCGCAAACACGGACCCTTGGATATACCAGTGGTGGGATCAGGTGCCTAGGAAGAGTAAACATCCCAACTTAAGCATTCTCAACTGATTCGATATAAAAACATGCTTTGCCATTAATCATTTTTTTTAAATCGAGACAGGCAAATGATAAATAAGTTGGTGTTGGGAGGTCAACAATTTTTCGCAAATTCTGTTGTCGTTATGATCCTTCTGAGAGAGACCCTTCTCATGGGATTAAGACTATGACAAAATGCACATATTTATCTACATTGATCCTTCAACAGGGAGCTACATCACGTGACGACATTTCGACAATCTATACTTTATTAAAGCAACTTCAGTAAAATTACATTCCCTGGCCGTCCTATTATAAAACATTTGTATTCCAACTGATTCTATTCCGGGGATCCTAAACCAACCATGGCTTGTATTAATTCTACTTCTTTACTTATACCATATATGTTTTCATTTGAGTCCGATTATAACTAAACTTATAGTACACGGTTTGATAAAAGACGTGGCTAATTTTTTATCAAAATATATACCATTCGAAAATCTAATAGTATTTCGATAGCGTCACTAAACATTTTCGTAAATCGAACAGCTAGCGGGATTTACGGGATTTCGCTCAGCGTCACTATCAGGATCATGTACCGTAAAAGTGAAGTTCTGTGGCAGAGGTTGTGTAGCCAACTTATAAGTGTAGAACATCAGTACAAGTAATAAAACCATCGCTGTCGCACAGCCGAACGTAGTCACAATGTAAAATGCTGATCTGTTCCGTCTTTGGATTATATGATTGCTTCCATTAACGTCGCCTGCATCTGTTGTGTTGGTCATGTCTGAAAAGAATGAATCATTATCGACATGTCATAAGTATGTATTTCAGATACTGGGTCACTTTTTGGACCACACCGCTGTATGCAGATGTTTTATTAGGATTGAGAAAGTCATGACGGGAAATGAAGCAATCAATCAATCAATCAAAGCTGTATGCATAAAACAGAACGGATCTATCTCATAATGCATGATGCAGGTTATTGTGAACATATGACAGTCAGAAAGCACCGAGGAAGAAAACCGATATGCACTAACAGGGTTTTCTACGTATATCAAATGAAGCACATTCAAATAATTTGTATTTCCAGAAAAGTTAATTTAATATGTTTATGAAATTAAAACAAACTCTATATGCATTATCATATGCTGTCTTTGTCTCGATTATGCTTTTGGTTTTGTCTCGCAACATTTGATATAATTCATATAACTGACAAACCTTTGGGGCAACTTCCATCGATAATGCTACAGTCTGAGCAGGTAGAAGGACAGTTACCTTGACAATAGTTTCCGTAAAACCCATCTACACAGGGGACTGAACAATTTGGGCCTGTGTATCCTGGGGGGCATTCTGTCAAAGCAAACATTGAACACTTTAAACATTCTTAACATAAAAATATTCGCTTAGTGAGAGTCATTCTTGTTTTTCATCACTATTGATCTATAAGTTAAACATATTTAAACAATGGATTATTTGTTTACATATTGTGTAATATATTGGTATCATTGCAGTTGATGGAATGAACTTTTAAACAGTGAGATTTACATCATATTCGAAATAACAACACACATTCTGAAATTAATATTCATATTCTCAGGACAATCCCCACGACTGGTCGTAGTAACCTAGTTGTGAGGGTGCTGGTTTTGCAACCGGACGTTTAACATAGGTGGTGACTGTTCTGTCACCAAGCTCCTTGCATTAGAAGTGAAAGGCAACGGGTTTTCGGATATGACCTCACAACTGGAGGTCACATGATATACATGTATTGACACGAATAAGGAACTGTAATGTGCTCTGAATGGGTCAAAATTTGTAACAATTTCACCTACAACTGGTTACTACTCTGCACAAGCGATACTGCTCGAAGAGACGTAAAACATATTAACATATAAAACATATAACTAAAATATATAGTTATGAAGATGATATTCTTATATCGTGTCTAGTTACAAAACAACTCCTCCCTAGTTCCAATACTAGCTGGTTACTCACCACTGCATGACCCACTTGTCTCATTTCTGTAGTACCCATCATATTATCCCGTTGTTCTGTCATTTAATATGTTGACGGTGCTACCGTTTGAGCGAGCGCAGCTTCACGTATGTACATATTTTGTAATGTTCATGCTTTGGTGATGATCAGGTTCAATTAAACAATATATATTTGCCAAATACTCATTACATGAATTCTCTCCCAAGGTTTTATATTAAAACATGTATACATGAATGTGATTGAAATAATTTCAGGTTTGTAAAACTGTGTTTCAACAGCACTGCCTTTCAATATTATAAAAATTTAAAAATAAATCGATAAATTCAACTATTGGGCATGTATATGCGCGGCCCCCCACCACCACCATGCAAACCTATCTAATTTAAAAAAAAATATATGAAATTCATATCATAATCCCCTTCTAGCAATGGTATGTTCCAAAAGAGAAAATTAGAACAATTTTTATAATATTGTACATAATCCTAGTTGTAACACAATGATGAAAATTTTCAGCATTCACATATAATTATTGAATAAAATAGCAACATCATTGATTTAAGCCCCTCTCCACTGTTGTGAGGATACATTAATTAAGATTAATTCACAAAACTAGAATTCATTAATGATTTTTCAGTAGTTAATAGCAAGTGGCATGGTTGGTTATCATGAGGGAGAGGGGGGGGGGGTGTCATCGTGATTTTCATTACCAGACATGTTAAACGGAAATGGATTCAAGCACTTATTATTTTTAGTCGCGGGGAAAAAAACATATTTTTAAAAAATGTTTTGAATTCGACCAAATTCCATCGAGGTTTTTGTAATTTTTTAAATAGCACTAATTCAGTACCTGTGCTCCCTCACATATTGGATTCTAACAATTTAAGTTAGTCTCCCTTTTTTCTTGTTAGAATAATGAATTCCTATTGAGAATTTAGTATTTTAATCAGATTTGTGGTTTGCAGTCGATTATACACGATTTGTATTCGATGTCATATTACGTATGCCTAATGTTTACATATATTCCATATTGTCCCGGTAGTATGACTTTTACAAATGGAAATAACAAGTACGTATTTAGATCCGCCACTGTCAGTCTTATTATGACGTATGTCAAAACGTAAACATGACGTCACACATCATCTTAGCCTGTCTTTCATAAACATTGCACTTCGTTAAACATTTCGTCTAATGGCGCACTGAATTTTGGAGCTAGAAGACCACAAGTTTAGGATGATAATCCACGTAAGTTCATAATCATATTCCAAGGTGTGACTTTGCGAGATCTCAACCATTTTTGACAAGGGACTTCTGGGATTGGCGTCAACAAATTTTCCTTGCTAGAGGTTTAGATTTAGCTCGGATTATTTCCCGCGCTCTAGTCAAAAGAGCTCGCTGTACGAGCCAGCGCTCGCTAATATCAAACTTAGATTAGTTAATGGTAAAGATGGATAGAATATAATGCTTAATCTAAAATAAATAATACACAGATAAACTATATGTAAAACTTACACGGTACCAATTTTGATGCACCAGATGCGCATTTCGACAAATTATGTCTCTTCAGTGATGCTCAAACGTTAATTCAATGTGTTTATAAAGATGTCTCGCAACATTTCATATAATTCATATAACTGACAAACCTTTGGGACAACTTCCATCGATAACGTTACAGTTTGAGCAGATAGAAGGACACTTATATTGACAATGCTTTCCGTACCATCCATCTACACAGGGTACGGAACAATTTGGTCCTGTGTATCCTGGGGGGCATTCTGTCAAAGCAAACATTGACCACTTTACACACATTCTTAACATAAGAAATATTCATTTAATAAGAGTCAATCTTTTTTATCACTATTTATCAATAAGTTAAAGAATTTTAAACATTGGATTATTTGTTTACATAGTATGTATTATATTGGTATCATTGCAGCTGATGAAATGGACTTTTAGACAGTGCGTTTTAAATCATATTCAAAATAACAAAACATATTCTGAAATTAATATTCATATTCTCAGAACAATCCCCACGACTGGTCGTAGTAACCTAGTTGTGAGGGTGCTGGTTTTGCAACCGGACGTTTAACATAGGTGGTGACTGTTCCTTCACCAAGCTCCCGACATCAGAAGTGAAAGGTAATGGTTTTTCGGATATGTCATCACAAATGGATGTCCCATGGCATGTATGTATTGACACGAATAAGAAACCTCAATGTGCTCTGCATGGGACACAATTTCTAACGATTTCACCTACAGCTGGTTAAGACTCTGCAGGAGTCTCGAGGAGACGTAAAAACATATAAAGAAATAAAAAACATCACTAAAATATATAGTTATGAAGATGATATTCTTATATCGTGTCTAGTTACAAAACAACTCCTCCCTAGTTCCAATACTAGCTGGTTACTCACCACTGCATGACCCACTTGTCTCATTTCTGTAGTACCCATCATATTATCCCGTTGTTCTGTCATTTAATATGTTGACGGTGCTACCGTTTGAGCGAGCGCAGCTTCACGTATGTACATATTTTGTAATGTTCATGCTTTGGTGATGATCAGGTTCAATTAAACAATATATATTTGCCAAATACTCATTACATGAATTCTCTCCCAAGGTTTTATATTAAAACATGTATACATGAATGTGATTGAAATAATTTCAGGTTTGTAAAACTGTGTTTCAACAGCACTGCCTTTCAATATTATAAAAATTTAAAAATAAATCGATAAATTCAACTATTGGGCATGTATATGCGCGGCCCCCCACCACCACCATGCAAACCTATCTAATTTAAAAAAAAATATATGAAATTCATATCATAATCCCCTTCTAGCAATGGTATGTTCCAAAAGAGAAAATTAGAACAATTTTTATAATATTGTACATAATCCTAGTTGTAACACAATGATGAAAATTTTCAGCATTCACATATAATTATTGAATAAAATAGCAACATCATTGATTTAAGCCCCTCTCCACTGTTGTGAGGATACATTAATTAAGATTAATTCACAAAACTAGAATTCATTAATGATTTTTCAGTAGTTAATAGCAAGTGGCATGGTTGGTTATCATGAGGGAGAGGGGGGGGGGGTGTCATCGTGATTTTCATTACCGGACATGTTAAACGGAAATGGATTCAAGCACTTATTATTTTTAGTCGCGGGGAAAAAAACATATTTTTAAAAAATGTTTTGAATTCGACCAAATTCCATCGAGGTTTTTGTAATTTTTTAAATAGCACTAATTCAGTACCTGTGCTCCCTCACATATTGGATTCTAACAATTTAAGTTAGTCTCCCTTTTTTCTTGTTAGAATAATGAATTCCTATTGAGAATTTAGTATTTTAATCAGATTTGTGGTTTGCAGTCGATTATACACGATTTGTATTCGATGTCATATTACGTATGCCTAATGTTTACGTATATTCCATATTGTCCCGGTAGTATGACTTTTACAAATGGAAATAACAAGTACGTATTTAGATCCGCCACTGTCAGTCTTATTATGACGTATGTCAAAACGTAAACATGACGTCACACATCATCTTAGCCTGCCTTTCATAAACATTGCACTTCGTTAAACATTTCGTCTAATGGCGCACTGAATTTTGGAGCTAGAAGACCACAAGTTTAGGATGATAATCCACGTAAGTTCATAATCATATTCCAAGGTGTGACTTTGCGAGATCTCAACCATTTTTGACAAGGGACTTCTGGGATTGGCGTCAACAAATTTTCCTTGCTAGAGGTTTAGATTTAGCTCGGATTATTTCCCGCGCTCTAGTCAAAAGAGCTCGCTGTACGAGCCAGCGCTCGCTAATATCAAACTTAGATTAGTTAATGGTAAAGATGGATAGAATATAATGCTTAATCTAAAATAAATAATACACAGATAAACTATATGTAAAACTTACACGGTACCAATTTTGATGCACCAGATGCGCATTTCGACAAATTATGTCTCTTCAGTGATGCTCAAACGTTAATTCAATGTGTTTATAAAGATGTCTCGCAACATTTCATATAATTCATATAACTGACAAACCTTTGGGACAACTTCCATCGATAACGTTACAGTTTGAGCAGATAGAAGGACACTTATATTGACAATGCTTTCCGTACCATCCATCTACACAGGGTACGGAACAATTTGGTCCTGTGTATCCTGGGGGGCATTCTGTCAAAGCAAACATTGACCACTTTACACACATTCTTAACATAAGAAATATTCATTTAATAAGAGTCAATCTTTTTTATCACTATTTATCAATAAGTTAAAGAATTTTAAACATTGGATTATTTGTTTACATAGTATGTATTATATTGGTATCATTGCAGCTGATGAAATGGACTTTTAGACAGTGCGTTTTAAATCATATTCAAAATAACAAAACATATTCTGAAATTAATATTCATATTCTCAGAACAATCCCCACGACTGGTCGTAGTAACCTAGTTGTGAGGGTGCTGGTTTTGCAACCGGACGTTTAACATAGGTGGTGACTGTTCCTTCACCAAGCTCCCGACATCAGAAGTGAAAGGTAATGGTTTTTCGGATATGTCATCACAAATGGATGTCCCATGGCATGTATGTATTGACACGAATAAGAAACCTCAATGTGCTCTGCATGGGACACAATTTCTAACGATTTCACCTACAGCTGGTTAAGACTCTGCAGTAGTCTCGAGGAGACGTAAAAACATATAAAGAAATAAAAAACATCACTAAAATATATAGTTATGAAGATGATATTCTTATATCGTGTCTAGTTACAAAACAACTCCTCCCTAGTTCCAATACTAGCTGGTTACTCACCACTGCATGACCCACTTGTCTCATTTCTGTAGTACCCATCATATTATCCCGTTGTTCTGTCATTTAATATGTTGACGGTGCTACCGTTTGAGCGAGCGCAGCTTCACGTATGTACATATTTTGTAATGTTCATGCTTTGGTGATGATCAGGTTCAATTAAACAATATATATTTGCCAAATACTCATTACATGAATTCTCTCCCAAGGTTTTATATTAAAACATGTATACATGAATGTGATTGAAATAATTTCAGGTTTGTAAAACTGTGTTTCAACAGCACTGCCTTTCAATATTATAAAAATTTAAAAATAAATCGATAAATTCAACTATTGGGCATGTATATGCGCGGCCCCCCACCACCACCATGCAAACCTATCTAATTTAAAAAAAAATATATGAAATTCATATCATAATCCCCTTCTAGCAATGGTATGTTCCAAAAGAGAAAATTAGAACAATTTTTATAATATTGTACATAATCCTAGTTGTAACACAATGATGAAAATTTTCAGCATTCACATATAATTATTGAATAAAATAGCAACATCATTGATTTAAGCCCCTCTCCACTGTTGTGAGGATACATTAATTAAGATTAATTCACAAAACTAGAATTCATTAATGATTTTTCAGTAGTTAATAGCAAGTGGCATGGTTGGTTATCATGAGGGAGAGGGGGGGGGGGTGTCATCGTGATTTTCATTACCGGACATGTTAAACGGAAATGGATTCAAGCACTTATTATTTTTAGTCGCGGGGAAAAAAACATATTTTTAAAAAATGTTTTGAATTCGACCAAATTCCATCGAGGTTTTTGTAATTTTTTAAATAGCACTAATTCAGTACCTGTGCTCCCTCACATATTGGATTCTAACAATTTAAGTTAGTCTCCCTTTTTTCTTGTTAGAATAATGAATTCCTATTGAGAATTTAGTATTTTAATCAGATTTGTGGTTTGCAGTCGATTATACACGATTTGTATTCGATGTCATATTACGTATGCCTAATGTTTACGTATATTCCATATTGTCCCGGTAGTATGACTTTTACAAATGGAAATAACAAGTACGTATTTAGATCCGCCACTGTCAGTCTTATTATGACGTATGTCAAAACGTAAACATGACGTCACACATCATCTTAGCCTGCCTTTCATAAACATTGCACTTCGTTAAACATTTCGTCTAATGGCGCACTGAATTTTGGAGCTAGAAGACCACAAGTTTAGGATGATAATCCACGTAAGTTCATAATCATATTCCAAGGTGTGACTTTGCGAGATCTCAACCATTTTTGACAAGGGACTTCTGGGATTGGCGTCAACAAATTTTCCTTGCTAGAGGTTTAGATTTAGCTCGGATTATTTCCCGCGCTCTAGTCAAAAGAGCTCGCTGTACGAGCCAGCGCTCGCTAATATCAAACTTAGATTAGTTAATGGTAAAGATGGATAGAATATAATGCTTAATCTAAAATAAATAATACACAGATAAACTATATGTAAAACTTACACGGTACCAATTTTGATGCACCAGATGCGCATTTCGACAAATTATGTCTCTTCAGTGATGCTCAAACGTTAATTCAATGTGTTTATAAAGATGTCTCGCAACATTTCATATAATTCATATAACTGACAAACCTTTGGGACAACTTCCATCGATAACGTTACAGTTTGAGCAGATAGAAGGACACTTATATTGACAATGCTTTCCGTACCATCCATCTACACAGGGTACGGAACAATTTGGTCCTGTGTATCCTGGGGGGCATTCTGTCAAAGCAAACATTGACCACTTTACACACATTCTTAACATAAGAAATATTCATTTAATAAGAGTCAATCTTTTTTTATCACTATTTATCAATAAGTTAAAGAATTTTAAACATTGGATTATTTGTTTACATAGTATGTATTATATTGGTATCATTGCAGCTGATGAAATGGACTTTTAGACAGTGAGTTTTAAATCATATTCAAAATAACAAAACATATTCTGAAATTAATATTCATATTCTCAGGACAATCCCCACGACTGGTCGTAGTAACCTAGTTGTGAGGGTGCTGGTTTTGCAACCGGACGTTTAACATAGGTGGTGACTGTTCCTTTACCAAGCTCCCGACATCAGAAGTGAAAGGTAATGGTTTTTCGGATATGTCATCACAAATGGATGTCCCATGGCATGTATGTATTGACACGAATAAGAAACCTCAATGTGCTCTGCATGGGACAAAATTTCTAACGATTTCACCTACAGCTGGTTAAGACTCTGCAGGAGTCTCGAGGAGACGTAAAAACATATAAAGAAATAAAAAACATCACTAAAATATATAGTTATGAAGATGATATTCTTATATCGTGTCTAGTTACAAAACAACCCCACCCTAGTTTCAGTACTAGCTGGTTACTCACCACTGCATGACCCGCTTGTCTCATTTCTGTAGTACCCATCATAACATCCTGTTGTTCTGTCATTCGTAATCAAAATTAGATTAGTTAATGGTAAAGATGGATAAATATAATGCATAATCTATAATAAATAATACACAGATAAACGATATGTAAAACTTATACGGTACCAATTTTGATGCACCAGATGCGCATTTCGACAAATAATGTCTCTTCAGTGATGCTCAAACGAAATGTTTGAAATCCGAAATAACGATAAACTTGCCAAAGCTAGTTTAGGAAAAAACTGAGGGCTAAAAAGTGGAGTCAAATTCGTCTAAGGATAAGAGCTATGCATGAGGGAGATAATCTTTAAGGACAAGGGACGTTATTGGCTATATATCGCCGATATTTTTTTCATTTTTTCAACTTTCATACTATGCTTAATTATTCTTTTTATTTACACAACTAGGATGTTCTTTTAATCCCACTTGCATGAAAATGACGTAATATTTTATTATGACGTCATGAATATACGCTAAAGATGAGCTGTTTAGTGGAATCTGTTGATTTGAAATAAATTATGAATAAACTTTAGCAAAAACAAATACTTTTGCATGCAACAACCAGATTTATATTTTGCATGTTTAATTATCCATTGGTATTCTTCTTCCATTATCAATATGGTGTCGGTTGTTGGCTGCAAACAATATGAATTTTGAAAAAGAATGAATGCGGAAATCGGCCGTTTTCGTTATGCAAAGTCAATATTTTGCATGTTATAGAACTGAAGCAAACTGTTCCATCATTTAACCTCATAAACTTTTACTTACTTTGCAATTTAATAAATACATGTACACTGTATGTCCAGTCAAACAATTAACGCTTTCCCTCGTTTGCCATAAAAATCTGCACCTAATAAATGCAGATGATGTCTGCCTTTCGAGTCACGGAGGCAGATCAAAAATCCACCGCATGATGAATGGAAATTATTCTACTTTCGTTTTTAAAAGTCACGGGAATATGTTTGGACGTCCTATCTTTTCAAAGGAAGATTATTTAAGAATAAATTGAATTAAAAAAAAAATATCAAAGACACGCATAGACCTTTAATAACTCGAATTTAATTTCTTTTTACAAAAATTGGACCAAATTTCGTTCATTTTCGACAAAAATGGATACTGATACGTTATATCTCAAGAGCTAGATAGTTGGGATGTCTATCACTTTTTTTCGCTAAATTTTAATCTATCTTTAATACAAATATATCAAATATAATGCGTTAAACTTATTGCTAATAATATTGACGTGTTTGTGCAGGGTTTTTTTCTTGTGTTAATAAACATCAATTTTAACGTACATGCATGTATATATACATGATGCATGTTGAAATTAAATATTACTACATTAGTAATTAGATATTGATTCCAAATGTTCTTAAAACGGTTTAGATTAAAAATAAAATAACAGCAAATCATTATTTATATCTTCCAACGAGATGTGGTTTCTTTAAAACGTCGAAAACCTGTGATCAATTTGAAACTTCGATCATTGTTGTGGCAGATTTTTTTTATATCGCATATGATTGATTGATTGAATATTGTTTAACGCCCCTCTTGAGAATATTTCACTCATGGATACCTCATCACTGCCGGTGAAGGGCTGCACAATTTAGGCCTATGCTCGACGCTTATGGTCATTGAGCAGGGAGGGATCTTTATCTTGCCACTCCTGTTGTGACACGGGACCTCAGTTTTTGCGGTCTCATCCGAAGACCGTCCCATTTAGTCGCCTCTTACGACAAGCAAGGGGTACTGAGGACCTATTCAAACCCGGATCCCCACGGGATCATGTATATATATATATATATATATATATATATATATATATATATATATAAAGCACTAAATAACTACAACTAGGTACTGAAAATTTTCGCCCCAGCCTGGGGTCGAATATTATATATATATATATATATATATATATATATATATATATATATATATATATAATAGATGCACATTTACACATGTAGACATGTATAATATATGTGTTGTGATGTTTGTTACTAAAAGTTTATATTAATATTGACGTAAGCCCCCTCCATAATTAGGAAAACTGGAGTATAACGGTCTCTCTCTCTCTCTCTCTCTCTCTCTCTCTCTCTCTCTCTCTCTCTCTCTCTCTCTCTCTCTCTCTCTCTCTGTCTCTCTCACTCTCTCTCTCTCTTCCCCTCTCTCTCTCTCTCTCCTCTCTCTCTCTCTCTCTCTCCTCTCTCTCTCTCTCTCTGTCTCTCTCTCTCTCTCTCTCTCTCTCCAAATGTTCTGGATAGGCCTGGCCCGCACATTGAAAAACTACATGCATGATATTTATTAAATTCATTTTTATAAAAGGTCTGCTGTAGTTACATATACTGTCTTTTGGAAGTAGACGCGTAGCATCATTTATCGGGGGGGGGGGGGGGGGGGTCGAATGATAAGTTGAGAGTTAATTAGCAAATGAAAAAAAACTCTTCTGCCTGATCTTCGAATTCTTAAATCGTCGGGGTGTGTTTGTGGGGGAGGGGAGGTATCCTCACTACATGGTTCAATTCATAATTTTAAGCCTATTTTTTTTCTCATTCAATACTACTATCAAGAATAAGGGGGATGGGGGGGGGGATCACTCAATATATCCTTATTCGCATATGAAAATAAGTGCCAGGGAAAAGCAGTTATATATACCACATTGTCTATACATGTACTCAAACAACTTCCCAGAGTCCGTTCTAGATTTAGAATGAATGTCGGTGCATACAATGACATGCGTCAGTCACGGCACTGACTGATGTAATTTTCATTTATCAAAGATGAATACTATATGGAGAGAGAGAGAGAGAGAGAGAGAGAGAGAGAGAGAGAGAGAGAGAGAGAGAGAGAGAGTTGGAACTACTCTTTGTTGAGCATTTAGGGGAATGTAAAGATATAAACATGGACGCATTTTTGTGAGGTTTTTAAATACATTTGCTATATGAAAATATACCATCTGAACTTACATGCATATTACTTGACGTGTTTTGCTGTACCCAAGAAAATGATATCCCATTCATGCAACATAAATTTGTATCGTTTAGTACATGTATATTTACCACACTTTATTCAATATATTTTGTAATTTATACCCACAGCAGGCAGACCTATTTTATTCGTATGTACTGTAACATGTATATTGCATACACATGTAAGCAGACCTGTTATATAGTCCTTGGTGTACATGTCATAACAAATAATTTTATCCGACGCAATCGACGTTTTTAATCGAAGTGTTTGTATTTATGACCCCCCGACCCCCCCCCCCCCCCAAAAGAAAAAACAACCAAGAAAAAGAAATTCAAGAGCCATTTTATTTTCCATATTTCATTTGAATAGGAGGACATTGAACAGCACCTTCGAAAATATGATTGCGTTCTACTCAACATTTTTGACAAATACACGCATTATTTTCCTCACTCTAATTAACACAAAATTCTTCCGCAAAATGTCTATGACCACGATAAAGTTACATGTAAATGATAATGTATTTTCCATGGCATGCCAGTTTTCAATAGTCTTGATCTCAATGAGTATTTTTATATAAAAAGTTAAAATTGTAACTTTTAGAAAAATATTCTAGAAGAATCAGGGGACTGTAAATTCTATAAAGTCGATGACGTCGTTCCGAAAAAAGCGACCGTCGAAGATAGCGTCAGAGTTAACAATGCAATATTGTAACGTTATTTTCTCAATATCAGCCGCAAGTAAATGGTACATGTTATATATGAATGAAACGAGAAATTATCACCTTTCTACCTGCAAAATATGATCGGTTTTTGAGGCGCGGCCAATTTTGGCCAATAACGTCCCTTGTTCTTTGAAACGAATTTCTAAATTTTATCACAACAATTAAATATACATCCGTATTTTCAAGCTAGTAACGAAGTACTTAGCTACTGGGCTGTAGAGACCCTCTGGGACTAACAGTCCACCAGCAGAGGCCTCAACCCAGGTGATAACAACTTGTTCCACGTTTGGTAATAAATATTGCCAGCATTTTTGTTTTACATGCGCGATACTAGCGACGTCACATTCGCATGTCATTACGGATTCCGAATTTGTATAATCTGCAATACCACACTCCTATTGAAATTTGTTGAATTTCTCAATTAAGTATTTTGATTTTGAAAGTGAAACACTTCTTACGAAATCTTTGAATTTCTTTATTTCCCTTGACCCTGTAATTCACGTAGAAAATATAAAAGCTGTGTAAAACTGGATGTTATGGGAAACAGTCAGCTTGAACATGCACAAATGTACATTTTCGCTGACTCGACCCTTATTTATAGATTAGAACATAACAGGGTAGCACGTGATCGTACACATTTTGTGGATGGAGGAGAGATGGAGAGATTTAGCATACATGTCAATTGGTTGGTCAGGTTGAATTGTTTAACGTCTTCCTCGAGAATTTTCCATTCATATGGAGACGTCAACATTGCAGTTGAAGGGACGCAAAATTTTTGTATTCTCGTCCGAATGACCGTCCAATTTAGTCGCTTTTTTCGATTAGCAAGGAGTATTGAGGACCTATTCTAAACCAGATCAAACAATTGACAAGCGGATTATGAAAAACATATGCTGCGAAAACCTGTTTTTAATGTTCTTGATTAAAGAGGTTATTGTTATGAAATCCAATCTATTCATTTATGCGTAGTTGTATAGCAACACGTTCACCTCAGCAACACTCAACATTGATAAAATGTTTTTCATATCTTAATGGAAATCATTCCTGATATTATATGAACATTTCACAAACGACAATTAAGCTTGTGAGCATCATTATTTTGTTGTCAGACTTATATAATTAAATTATAGAATGTAATTTAAAGTTTTTATCTGGACCATAGTGTGTTCCCTGTAGAATTTTAACATCAAAATCTAGATCAAATCTTAGAGCTTAAAAGTTAAAGCCATATACAAGTATTTACTTCATACCGATTAACGGTAGGCTAATACATTATCACAACTCTAGCAATAAGACTGATAATGAAATGTTAGCATGTTTCAAGATGAAGAAGATATTCTGCAGTATCACGGGCGCGTTTAAAAGAGGCAACCTAACAAATATTCCATAATAATTACACCACGAATATCAATATGAAGATATTCGTTACAAGTAATTACTTACGTGTTTTGAAAAGTTTCCCTGACTGAGAAGAACATTAGATAAATGACTGCTAATTTAATCGACTCCATTGCCACATTATTTTTAACACGGAATAAAACAAGGAACAAGGAAACTGCGATCTCTCTATTCAATGTAACTCTATGTAAAAAAAAAAATATGAATTCTGTGAATATACTGATATTGGTGGAATAGGGGTTTATTTTTCATGTTACTAATTCCTTTAAGATTATAGTACAATCTAATTGAAGTTTCCCAGACCCCATATTCTTGTCACAACTGTAGGAGAGAGATTCTATTGAAAGTTAAAGAAAATGCATGAAGATGTATGCTGAATCAAGTTGTTTGTGTGTTTTATCATTTGGAATGCCCGTAAAAAGTTTTTGTATTTCTGTCCGATATTTCATTTGATATTATAAGGTCACCAATTCCTTTAAAATCATAGTTCCACACAATCATTAGGGATAATGTTAAATCCTAAAGAAAATACATGCAGGTAAGTACTGTTTTAGGCTGTTTGTGTGCTTTATTTTCGGGGAATATCCGAATAAAGTTTTAGTATTTCCGAGATTTCATTTAAAATCATAATTACTGTTTCATATTAGATACATAAAGTGCAATGTTAGCCCTAAATTGTGACCTAAGGCTAGCGTAGAATGAATGATTTTTGTCTTTGGGATAACACCAACCACTGCAGGGACAGTTACATCAGACTACGTTGTCATACGGATAATTTATAATTTGTGTTCTATGTATTTAAAGTAGATTATTGAAGGAAAATGCACACATGATTATATAATATTTGAAACGGGTGTTGAAAGGACGAAATGATAAATAAAAATTGGCGTGATGCGGATTAAAAACATGGCAACAATAACCACAACATATATTGGCAACGGAGCAGCTATTTCAAGAACAAATACTCGTGTGAATATGAACCAGATTTTAAAATCAGTTCCCTTCATCTTCTGTCGAATTTTCGTGAATTTCAACTTCCAGGCAGGGGCGCCCCTAAACTTCCTATTGTAAATTGTTCTTAACTTTATAACCTATCAAACTATCAATAACAACACTTTTAGGGACAGGCGTACCTTGAAAGACTTTATCGCCAAAAGTGAATGTCAAAATCGGTGTTCAAATGGGAAAATGCTGTTTAGGCCAACTTTGATTAATTTCAACAATGAAGATAACAAATTATTAGATCCAGATGAAAATAAATAAAAATCCATATATATGTACGACAGAAAATATCTAAAGATACTACTAGGCTGAAGCTAGCAGCCACTAACTAGCAACCAATAAGGTCATAGAAGCTAGCAGTCATTAAGAAAGTTCATCAAAGTACTGAGAGTACTCAGACGGAATACTAAAAAGTAACACAGAATAAATCAGAATTAAGAATTTTTCAAACAATTAATAAACATATTCTTAATTATAAAGTTTAATACTTGAAGGCAATTGAGCCCATCTGAAAGTTCCTGACGTTACATCACATAGGGATAATGAATGTCAATAACAATTTAATCTTTAAAGAGCCCACGAAAGGGTATGTAGGTAAGAAAGGGGGAACCTATGAGTATCATTTTCCGCACTCGGTTTGGGGTTGTAGGGGTAGCACCTAGGGCATCCCAAGAGTGGGGCCACTCTTCAGATTTCTCTAATAAATGACTATATATAGGGTGTTGGAATAAAAAAAACTTGATAAAGGACTAGAGAACAATGACATCAAACATATATAACCTTTAAAAGGTGTCACACAGGCCTTTAAGGACAATTGAGCTCACCTGAAAGTTAATAATTTTACATCATGTAGAGTCTTAATAGTAGCTAATAACAACTTAATCTTTGAAAAGTTCACACAGCGATTATATAGTAAAGAGAGGGGCTGTAGGGATACCACCTGGAGCCTGCCAAGAGGGGGGCCACTATTCAGCCCTCTATTATAATTGACTTAAATGTGTTGGAATTAAAGATAATAATTGAATATTGGGTGATGAAAGAAAATAAAGCTGATAAACGGATGGAGAACAACAAATTCAAACATATGTAACCCGTACAAAAGGTCACATAGGTCTTAAAGTACAATTGAGCTCACCTGAAAGTTCCTAGTTTTACATGATAGCAACTTAACCATTGCAGAGTTCGCAAAAAGAGTATGCAGGTAACGAAAGGGACCCCTTGGGCTATCATTTTCCGACCTCAGTTTCGGTTAGAGGTACTTGTACTACCTGGGGCTTCCCAAGGGTGGGGCCACTTTTCAGACCTCTCCAATAATTGAGTGTAGGGTGATGTAATAAAAAAAAACTGATAAAGGAGTGGGGCCATTTTTCAGAATTCTCTAATGATTGAATATTGAAGGATGAAAGAAAATAAAGCAAGTATACAGGTACAGAACGACAAAGTCAAACAGATAGAACCCCTAGAAGGAGCAGATAAGCTTTCAAGGGTAATTGAAAACACCTGCAAGTTTTTGATCTTACACCATTAAGGGTGATAATGGAGACTTATAACAAATTAATCTTTGAAAAGTTTGCTAAAAGGTTCTACAGGCAAGAAAGGAGACCCCTAGAGCTATCATTTTCCACCCTCAGTTTTGGGCTGCAGGGGTGCCAGCTTGCGTTCCCAAGGGTGGGGCTACGTTTGAAACATTTCTAATAATTGACTTTAAAGCAATACAAAATGTAACTGACGGCATTTTCAAATATCCAATGATGTACTAAATAACACCTATCAAAATAACTAATATAATCCTCAAGATCTGAAGAAAACTTCGGCAAAAATAAACAAGAGGATATTGTTTAAGAGCACACCTACTAGCTTTTCGTATATACCACCACTGCGTCGTATACAATGACATAGGAACGATGACTGCCGAACATAATCGGGTTGCTGAGGCTTAGTCTATTTTCAGACTTCTTTAATTATTGACCCTGGTGAACTTTATTGACGTCGAATTGCAGGCCATAAACGTATATCTATGGGTGATTGCACATTTTTTGTTTCCCTGTAGTGTGCTGGTATGTCGCTATTTTGTCAGGATCTTTCAATCTAGTTAATGTTTGTCAAACCGTGGGGATCCAAGTTAAGATAGGCCCTCAGTACCCCTTGTTTATCGTAAGAGGTGACTAAATAGGGCGGTCCATCAGATGAGACCGCAAAAAGCAAGGCCCCGTGTCACAGAAAGCGTGGAACGATAAAAATCCCTCCCTGCTCAAAGGCAGTAAACGCCGAGCATAGGCCTAAATTTTGCAACCCTTCGCCGGCAATGGTGACGTCTCCATATGAGTGAAGAATTCTCGAGAAGGACGTTGAACAATATGCAACCAATCAATCAATCAATCAATTGAATTAACTTGATTGTTGGTTAAAGAGGGGCCAATCCACGTTGATGTATGGATGCTGACACCGGAGCGCTCACCAGCAAAGGCCCACGATATTGGCATTGGACACTGGCAAAGCAGTGGAATGCTCGTTGGACGAGTCATCGGGAAAAGGGAAAAACGTGCACTCTCTTGTGTGCGTCGTTTAAAGAAGGGATGAAGAAGTTCCGAGTGCGGTTCCAGGAGGCACCAGAGGAAGACAAAGAATTTTAGTACTACATCATTGTAATGGAAGAAGACGAGTTTGAGGCCTTCTTCATGGCTGAGTCATGTGTCCCAGACAGGTTTGAATTCCCCTAGGATAGTTCAGTGCCAGAGCTGAAAGCGTTTAGTGCAATGGACCTGGAGGATTCACCAGATCAGGATGAATTACCTGTTCAGAAGTGAAAATGAGATGTTTGGGGAATTTCCGGTGGTAGCAACGCAGGGACTTCCTCGATCAGGGGAGAAGAGTGGGTTGGAGGTAGTTTTTGGCCAAGTAGAGGACTGGGGGTGGGGGTGGCATGACCTGCAAACATGTTTCTGGGTCTATAGAGACTTGTTTGCACCTATTTACTACAATATTTGGTAAATTTAGAATGTCTGCACATGAGCTGTTGATAGAAATGGGTCGATACTCAAACATAGCAAGGTCTCAATGAAAATGTCAGAAATGTGATTTAAACGAAATTGAAGAGGAATATCATTTTGTTCCGTCATGTCCCTATTATTCCGATTTATGAAAAACACGCATTAAACGATATTATTTTACTCGACCATCCATGTTCCAACTAGTGCAACTTTTTTCAATGAGAAACAGAAAAACATTATGTAATTTAGTAAGGTTTTTGATAAAGGCACAGAGCCAAGAAACTTATATGTTTGTCCATTCTCCATATTTGGTCACATGATTCTTTGCACATGATTCTTTTCGTATGGTTACACTCACTAGTATATTGTTACTTGATTATTATATAACTGTATACCAATGAGATGTTTCTAAATGTTTCAA
The DNA here is from genome assembly GCF_947568905.1 of Ostrea edulis. Taxonomy (NCBI): domain Eukaryota; kingdom Metazoa; phylum Mollusca; class Bivalvia; order Ostreida; family Ostreidae; genus Ostrea; species Ostrea edulis. The sequence continues at coordinate 23,969,800 of NC_079170.1, forward strand.
TAAACTAAACTAAACCCATTGGGCAATTACGCCCAATCACCTGATTCATGGAAGAAATGGCAATCCAGGGAATGCATCTTCAATTAGTGGTAAGCAAAGGAACCGAGTCCAGTGTTCTGTTCACCATGGTCTATAGGGAGCTTACTCCAAGTCGGCCATAAAGTAACATGACGCCTTTGTGCAGGCTGGAGAGAATTCAAGGATGGGAGGGTTTATAATCGGCCCCGTGGGTATACGCAGTAGGAAATGTGGAACACAGTCCTTATTTTTGTGACTCCTTTAGAGGATCAGATTATGTGGGAATGGAGTTCCTGCCTGGATTGCAAGCATGATATTCCTGGAAGAGGAGGCAGTATCCATGACATTCGATCTTTCTGAGGGAGAAAAAGGAGGTCAAAGTCTCTGTGACCAAGACAGTCCAGGTTTCAGTTGTTAAGTGTTTGCCTTCGTTATGACTCGACATTATATACAATTAGGCATTTTTAGGTGATCCCAATCGCCCATAAAGGTCTATGCGATCCCTTTCAAGGGTTCTGTATGTTTGATTCCATTGCTATCTATCCCTATCTCAGTTTCGTTTCCCTAGGTCACCAAATATTTAATTGCTAGAGAGATCTGAAAAGTAGCCCTACCATTGGGAAGCCCGGGGTGGTACCCCTACAACCCCAAACTGAGGGAGGAAAATGATAGCCCTAGGGACCCCTTCCTGTCCTGCACACTCCTTTTGTGGACTTTGCAAATATAAGATTGTTATTTACCTCCATTATCACCTTTTATGATGTAAAATCATGAATTTTCAGGTGAGCTCAATTGCCCTTAATGGCTTATTTTACATTTTTTAATAGTCTGCATGTTTGATATAATTGTCCTTTAATCGTTTATCAGTTTACCGTTATTCCAACCCTCTTTAATCAATAATTGGAGAGCTCTGAAAAGTAACCCCACCCTTTGGAGGTCACAGGTGGTACCACTTACAGCCCCAAACTCAGGATGAAAAATGCGACCCCTAGATGTCCCCTTTCTTACCTACATACTCTTTTAGCGGACTCTTCAAAGATTAAGTTGTTATTAGCCTACGTACATAATGACTATACATGATGTAAAATCATGAAATTTCAAGTGAGCTAAATTACCCTTTAAGGCATATATGACCCCTATTTAGAGTTTTTTATGTTTGACTTTATTGATCTCTGGTCCTTATCAGTTTTCATTTAGTCCAACACTTTATGGAAGTCCCACGTGGTATCCTAACAGCCCAAAATTGAGGGTCGAAAACGATAGCTTAAGCAGACTCTTCAAAGGATAAGTTGTTATTAACTTCCAATATGACCATACATGATATTTCTATGAAGCAGAATTTATTCACAATTTTCTACTTCAGAGGAAAAATATCTAGCTGTGACATTCAATCCGATATTTAGATGTATCGACGACGCTTTATCTGATCAGGATATAGGGGTCACAGCGGGTGTCCAGGGGTCCGTCTTTGCCCAATTATCTAGTTTGTATTGCTTGTAGGAGTTATGAGATTGATCACTTTTCGTTATCTTGAATTTTCATCTATTAACAATGATGACTTTCATTCCTATGTCGATTCCATATATCCCAGTGAACTCGGAATAAAAAACACCTCTGTTCCATACTTAAAGATATTGAAAATAGATATGAACGGCATACTAGGAACTGAACATTGTGACAAACGGGATATTTTCACCTACTGACAAACAAGTTGATGGTGCAGGATTTTCAACAGTCTCGTTTAAAATCAGTATTTCGCAAAGTCTATGGTCGTTATAACGGTCTAGTTTGTCAATACAACCTGTCATTGGGTCAAATGCTTTCTGACGTGTTTTATACCAATTGTTAGACCGTTTTTGGCACACATATTTTCATTACAGATAGCTCCGTTTACCTGATTGGGATATGGGGCTCACAGCGGGTATGAGCGATAGACAGGGGTTGCTTACTCCTCATAGGCACCTGATCACACCTATGTTGTGTCCAGGGGTCCGTATTTACCCAACTCTCTATTCTGTATTGCTTATAAGAGTTATGATATTAATCACTTTTCGTTATCTTCACATTTCACAATGTAAAATCATGTACTTTGAGGTGAGCTTAATTGCCATCAAAGCGCTTTGTGACCCCTTTTTCGGTTTTATGTTTCATTTCACTGTTCTTTAGCCCTTTATCAGTTTTGTTTTATTCCACTACCGTAAAATCATTTATTAGAAAGGTCTGAAAAGTGATCCCACCCTCGGGAGGCGCCAAGTGGTACCCGTACAGCCTCAAACTGGGGGTGGAGAATGATAGGTCCCCTTTATCGTTTGCACGATGTTTTAGCTGATACTTCAAACACTAAGTTTTATTATGATCCCATATAATGTAAAATCATTAACTTTCATGTGAGCTCAATTGCCCTTGGAGGCTTATGTGACCCCTTTTAGGGTTCTGTGTTTTTGGTTTCATTATTCTCTAGTTTTTGTCGGTTTTGTTTTATTCCATCACCTTATAGTCAATTATGAGAGAGGTCTGAAGAGAGGCCCTAGCCTTGGGAGTCCCCAGATGGTACCACCCCAGTCCCAAACTCAGAGTGGAAAATGATAGTCCTAGGCATTCCCTTCCTGGCCTGAATACTTTTTTTGGACTCTTCAAAGATAAAGTTATTATTAGCCATCATTAAGATCGTACATGATTAAAATTAGGAACTTTCAGGTGATCTTAAATGCCGTTAAATACCTAATTGACCCCTTTTAAGATTTTATATGTTTGACTTTATTGTTCTCTAGACCTTTATCAGTTTTGTTTTATTCTGACACCCTAGTCATTTATTAGAGAGGTCTGAAAAGTCATCCCATCTTTTGATGGCACCAAATGATACCTTTACAGCCACAAACTGAGGGCGGATAATGCTAGTCCAAAAGGTCCACCCACTTCCTAGCCTGCAAACTCCTTTTGTGGACCCTTCAAATATTAATTTGTTATTAACATTAATTACCTCTATGTGCTGTAACGTCAGGAACTTTCATGTGACCCCAATTGCCATAAATTATGAAACTTAGTAATTAAAGACGTTTTGATTAATAGTTTGAAAAATTATCAATTTTAATTTATTATGTATTACTTTTACGTAATTCGTCTGAGTATCCTCAGTACTTTGATGAACTTTCTTATTGGCTACTAGCTTATATGGTCTTATTGGCTGCTGGTTAGTGGCTGCTAGCTTCAGCCCAGTAAAGAAACTTGTTATAAGAATGTGAATTTTCCCAGAATTTTTCTCCCCTGTAGTATTTTTTCTTTTGTTACCCTGACTTGCTTAAATTATATCTCAACTAATTTTGAACATATTGCCTGTAGTTTCGCTGTGGATGTTGTTGTCTCAAAATGCTATGCAAATATATTAACATGAAAGGTGGAGATAACGAACAGTGATCAATCTCATAACTCCTATAAGCAATACAAAATATGTAGTTGGGCAAACACGGACCCCTGGATATATCAGAAGTGGGATCATGTGCCTAAGAGGAGTAGACTTCTCCTGTCGACAGGTCACATCCGCCGTGAACCCTATATATTGATCAGGTAAACAGAGTTATCCGTACTCAAAATTAATTTACCAAGAATGACCAAACAATCGGTATGAAAGAAGTCAAACAGCATCTGACTCAATGATAGGTTGTATTGGCAAATTAGATTGCTATAACTTTCGTAGAATTTGCTAAATGCTGACTTTTAAATGAAACTGTTGAAACCCCTGCATCATCAACTTGTTTGTCAGTAGACTGCCTCTATTTAAAAACTGATCCTACGCAGAACAAGCTGATGTCTTTTATTCTGAGTTTCCAGGGATATATCGAATCGACATATGAATGAAAATGAGCATTGTTAATAGATAAAACGTCGGCGACATATCTAACTGTCGAATTGAAGGCTACAGCAAGAATGTTTGTCTTCTCACATAGAAATTGTTTGATAATCTCTGCTCCGTGTGAATATAAAAACGTGTCAGCTAACAGTTGTGTTTGAAAAAAATCTTTAAACACCGCTGTCGTTGGTCATTTTCACTGTGTGGATATACTGATCTATATTGTAGTATAACAAAATCTTTGGAATTTGCATATAATGTACCAACTATACAGGGGCCATTGCATTATCCAAACAGTTCTGATAAACAGTTTTGATGACAGCATGTCTTTATTGAATACCATAACTTGATCAAACAAGTCTAATAGTACAAGTTTTTGAGATATTTTTTTGAAAAAATATGCATGAATAAATACAACTACCTAGTGTATTGAAATTGCTTCGAAAGTTTCAAATGTATCGGGTATTGTTATGTCTGGTGGTGTTAATGTTGAGAATTTGCTGGATTTTCACAGTTCAAAACTCTTCGTTTGCATTGATAAAAAGTGCTCGATTTTGCTTCCACATCCACCCACGGAAAGATGCAAGTCGTGCAAGGAACGAAACGGAACGCTTTGGGGGTGTAATAACAAGGTTTGTATAACGTATCTGTACATACATGACATTCAAAGTGAAAGAAAATAATACTGAGTTTGAGGTTTGTACGTATCGTCGCATGGTGCATCTGATGCATCAAAATTGGTACCGTATAAGTTTTACATGGCAAATAGCTGAGTCCAGCATAGCCTAAATAGTCTAGTCCACCTTATTAAGAGCGATTAGCCCAAACATTCAACCTATTAGTCGCATTTTATCCTCCTTTTGGAGTCGTAGGTAGTCAAAGTTGAGTTAATGAAAAAAAAAAAGATAGTACAGACACTGAGGCGTACTATTACACCACTTGCACGAAAGGGTACGAAACGATTCTTGCACGAAACGGTGAACGGTTTGCACAAAACGCAGAACGATCTGCACAGAACGGTGAACGATGAACGATTCGCACGAAACACTTTACACTAAAGGCTGACCACATTGTAGGCGTGGCTTGCATTATTGCTTATTGCTTATTTTGGAAATAAAAGAAAAATATGCAAAAATCGTATCGTCATGGAATATTGATTAATCAAATTTTATTGATTCATTGGTCTATTAAACTTATTGGACCTGAATATAAAATGATTGTGTCTGTTTCCTATTTTGGTACATTCATTCTGAGTGTCTTTAAAATACATTTACTATTTGTATATTTCAAGCCTCTTCCCAAACATAGATGTTAAATAAACCTATACATTTATAAGCGTGTATGAAAACAGATCAAATTATGTTTAAAGAAATCTCTTGTTAGGAAAGATTCGTTTTGGGACGGAGATAGGGTTATGAACAGTCTGCATGAAACAATAGGCAAGACCTGCATGCTTCGATTTTTCGGCATTATTTGTTTCACCCTGGGGTTTGTTTAAACAAGGAATAATTTAATGACTTATGAACACGTTGGAATAAACGAAAATGAATATTTTTCAACTTCGGTACTAAAGGAAAAAGCTGCATTAGTTGTATCGGCATGGGATATTGATTATTCAACTTTATTTGTGCATTGCTCTATTGAATTCAATGAAAAAGTCGCGCTTCTTTCGCTAGTTTGTACATTCAATTTGAGTACCGTTAAAATACATGCCTCTTCTCAAAGACAGATGTTTAATGAACCTATATATTTTTACATACGTGTATGACGACAGATAAAATGATCAAATGATTAAAAAACAATTTTCATCAGGTAAGACTGGAACATATTCTCGGGCATGGGGGGGGGGGGGGGGGAGGTGTTGTTGCATCTATACATCGTATTAACCAGTCGATAAGAACATGTCACCTTGGATAAGAAGAAACATACAACAAAAAAAAAAAAACATAATCAAAATCTGATTGAAATGGATTTAGAAATAAATCAAACATATAAATGAGTAGATAAAACAAATAATAACTCAATACAGTAATGATCAATAGATACGCAAGTGGATTTAACATCGAATTTTAATTAGATTGTTGCATTTGCCTCAATTTTGAACCTATAGAAACCTGCATTCATTTTTGAGAGACAAATGACAAAAACACCTCTGTTGTCATATATGAATTGCCCCCGCCGATTTTCACACCTTCTTTACGAATGTTAATTTCAAATACCCGATTAGCTGACCTCTATTGTGTTAAAAAAAGCACCTTGGCATTTGCGTAGAATATGAAATTTTGTATTATGCTGACAGTTCCATTTAAAAATTTTGATGAAAATACTGTTTTATTTAAAAAGAGAAACCTGATCATACAAATGTAACGAGGAAAGCTAATTATTCCTATATACAAAAAAAAAAAAAAACTACCGAAGGCAAAGATGTCTGCCAAAGTATCTATTTTGTATTGCTTGTAGGAGTTATGAGATTAATCACTGTTCGTTATCTTCACCTTGCATATACAAGTCTCTGCACTTGCTAAAAACTACCAAGGGGATAAAATGGTATCGGAATAATACAAAGCATGTAAAATATGCACAGAAGCAGGAAGAAAAGAAAACTATTGAGAAAAAGGGTTAATTTTACGTATAAATTTAAGGTTGTGAATGATCGGAAGAACGAAAATGACGCTCCATGTAAAATTGACACATTTTTTCTTGATGATAGGAACATAAATTGATATTATTGATACTCACCTGTGGCCCTTTATTACAAATGTTAAATGAGTATATTTTCGTTCAAGGAAATGTGAATAGATGCAGGAGAAAAAGAAAATATCTCAACCATTTTAGGTCATGTTCGGTCATTTTTCAACCATGTAAAGACTTTATTGGCTTTAGTTGAAGTGCCAAAAATGTTGACGTACGCATGCCGCATCCGGCCGTATACAGTGAGGGTTCTTTACAGTGTCAACGTACCACGATGAGGGACCTCCATTTTTAAGGGTATAGCAAACTACGTGATTCTTTTAATGCGGAGAACTTTCAGAAGAAACAGTCTTTAAACGTCTTATATTTGACTTTGCACCGCGAGATCAAGAATTAAGATAGGTCATTGCAACCAGTAAAACCTAGATAAAAACGTCCATAGTTCGAAACCATTGTACAACCTACCTCTAGGCAGCCGTCTGAAACTCAAAAGGTAATATCCATTAAAACTTAATCCAGGATCTATACAGATCTACTTAACGCCGAATAGTTATACGGACAACGGGTGCTTAATTAAACATTACTCTTTACGAATTGATTCGAGTCTGTATGGTGGTACAGCAAACGTATATCTCTTAACAAATTTCCAAGACATTCTGTAACCCTTTAAGATGAAGGAGTTTGGATTTGATCTACTCTCAACTTTGTACTCTTTACGGGATTTATGATATCTTATTCCACCTCTGATATATCCAGGGGACCGTGTTTCCACAACTCTCTATTTTGTATTCCCTAAAGGAGCTATGAGATTGATTGCTGCTCGTTATATTCACCTTTTCTTGAGATTGTTCAGTTTTCACCTTTTTATGAAAAGCAACCATAACAAAGGAGATTGAACAATACGTTGACCAAATACAATAAGTCTACTGAAAACTAATACTGAACACTCGTACATGGATAAGACAAAGTCACACTGAAATAAAGTATTGAAATTTATTGAGTTGAAACTGAATACAAATAAAGTAGAAATTTTAAACCAGGTTTTGCTTTAACCTAAGGTAAACACGGGCGCTGAGCAAATTCTGACTTCTGTTGACGATTATGCCAGACGATGTGCTAAATATTAAAATGAAGAACTTGATACCTTGACAGAGTGGATTAAAAGCATAAGAGAAATATCAAAATCCAGTATTGGACAAATCAAAACAAAAGTACGTACCATATATCCTTCTTAGTTAACCAGAAGCGATCAAAGCATTGTATAGGTTAAATGATGGATATGTTTTGGTTCCAACAGCCCTTTTAAAAGACGAAATTTTTTAACACCATGCTTCAGTGTTAGACACATTTAATAGCCCAGTCAACGAATATGAATTACCATACTTATACTGAATTCCCAAACTTCACAAAAACCCTTACAATGAAAGATACATTGTTGGGTCGATTAAATCTTCTACCAAGCCCCTATTTTTGCTCATCACGAAGTTATTAACAGACGTGAAGGGGAAACTGTAAACGTACTGCGTCACAACATATGCCAGCAGTGGTATAAATCAAAAGTGGATTCTAACGAAATTCCCCAAGAACTTTTAGTAAATTTTAAATCGCAAAACCTTTTTGCAAATCAACAACATCAAAACGTATCACTTTTCAACAGTTTAAACGACCATTCATCATGATAAACTAAAGACTGAACTTTCTGACGTTATAAACGGTTGCTACCTCAACAAAAAATCGAAGAAGGAAATATCCGTATCCAGTTATCAGTCATCTAAAACATTATTATGTTTAACACGGTAACACCACCCTGATTCCATGTACACGTACTCTGAGGTTGAAATTTTAAAAATGCTGGAGTTCATCATTGACAATATCTTCGTAGTCTTTGGCGATCAGGTCTTTTAACAGTATGTTGGAATAACCGTAGGAACAAATGGTGTTTCTTTATTAGCTGACCTGTTTTTATATTCTTATGAAGCAGAGTGTATTCAAAAATTTCTATATTAGAAGAAAATATACCATGCTGTGGCCTTCAACTCGGTATTTATATCTACCGATAGCGTCTTATCTATTAACGATACCCATTTTTATTCATATGTCGATTAGATATATCACCATGAACTCGAAATAAACGACACCACAGTCCGCAACATCTGCTTCGTACTTATATATTTTATTGAAAATAAATATTCAAAGCAAACAACATTGTGACAAACATGGTAATTTCAGTTTCTCCATCGTCAACTTCCCATATCTGTGTAGCAATATTCAAGAATCACCTGCATATAGTGTTTATATCTCTCAACTTATTTGATAGACAAGAGCTTATTCTGCTTATGGTCAATTTTCATATCGAGGTAGGACACTGACAAACAAGTTAATGTTACAGGGGATTCAACAATCTCGTTTAAGGTCAGCATTTTCCAAATTTATGTGGCCTATCTTTGGGTCAAATGACGTGTTTCATACCAATTGTTAGGCTGTTCTTTGCAAACTGATTTTGACTACGGATTACTCTGTTCACCTGTTCTAGATGTAGGGCTCGCGGTGGGTGTGACCGATTTAGAGGGGGTGCTTACTCCTCCTAGGCACCTAATCTCACTTCTGGTATATCCAGGGTCAGTGTTTGTCCAAATCTCTATTTTGTATTCCGTATAGAAGTTACGAAATCGATCACTGTTCGTTATTTTCACCTTTGATTGTACTGTTCAAGCTATATTGATATATTTTAGTCGACGCATGCGCTATATATTTTCTAATTGAACCACCGTATGCAGATCTGCTTTTTGTCACGTAATTGATGCATTCTTGACTATTTTCAAATTGCACACCAATATTCCGTAGGAAAATGCAATGATTTGAACTGTTTATTAACATGTGTATAAGTGTTGAAAATCAACGTTCATGATATAGTTAACCCATTTCCATTTTTGAGGACTAAAGTACAAGTGATAACCATATTTTTCTTTTATTAAGAAAAGCTTACTTGAGCTAGAATTTACAATTACAATACAGGTATATCACAAAAAATGCACACTCTTAAATGAGTCGTTCCTAGCAAAAAGGACCCTTATCTTTTAAAAAAAAAATATTTTTCAAAAAACGTCATAATGAAAAAATGTGAAGTCATTTTTGAATACTTGTAAAGAAAAAGGTCATGGTTACCCATCAGGAGTTGGTTGTCATCTTTTATTGACTGTAATATTTTAAATGACAATCATCATTGCTCTAATATTTTGAGGGATATTATCTATAGTTCATAACTTCGAACTGATATACTTAAGGGCCCTTTTTGCTAGGAACGGCTCAAATGATAAAACTGAAAATAGTATGTATAAACTGATGTTTCGTAGTTACATGCCCTGATGAAATGATATTTCATCAAACTGAGATAAATCAAAGACATAAAGCATTTTTAATCGAATTACAAAATGGATTGCAATTAGATTCAACTAATTAATCTTATATAATTTTCTGTTAATTTGACTGAACATCGAGATCAGCTAAAGTATTCAAAAATGATTTTAAAATGATAATAATAATAAGATAAAATAGTACCATATCTAACAAAAGATCTTAGGGTCACAATGTTCACCTGAATCAATTAATCTGATACTGCTGTTCTTGAAAAAACTGATGCTTTTTTTTATAAAAGATATTTTACCCACTCTATTCCCACGAAAAATCGTAAATCCATAGCATGACTCCATCCAAGCCAAACATTGACATAACTTAAGCCAACTTAAATCCACATATATTGATGTATCATCTAAACTATACTTCCCGATGTTAGGTCTAGCCTAACCCCATAATCCATAATTTCATGATTTTCAATTTCCCACCCCATACATTCTCATGTAAAACTATTGTGACCCATATCTACCATCAAAATTTACCTGCTTTCATAAAATTACGACTAATCATGGTCCTACTACTCATGAGAATAAGATTTGTAAAAAATAAATGTAAAACTTTGATCCCCTATTGAGGCTCCATCTTATCCCGGCCAGGACTTGAATAAACTTGAATCTGAACTGCCTGATGATGCTGCCATACTTATATTACTAATCATGACCCTGTTATTCTTCAGCAGAATATTTTTTAAAGTTTTGTCCTAATATTCCTAGTAAAACTTCCAATGCAATCACTATTGTGGCTCTACCTGACTTTGGGAGCACTGATTTTGAAACAAAATGATTTTGCACTACCTGGGGATGCCTGTCTACCAACATGATTCATCATTAGCTGTTCATAAGAAGACATTTCATTTGATACACATATAAAATTTTGATCCCCCATACTGACTTCAACCAACCTCCGTGAACCGCAAATTGAACAAACATGAACTTTTACAAGCTGAGGATGCTTTGTTATTACTGATATCAATAATCATGACCTTGCTATTTTCTAATATAAAACGGGGATCCCAAATTGGGGCCATCATCCAATCTACCACACCATGACTTGCACAAACTTGAAACTGCACAATCTGAGGACGCTTGTATATGAAAACCACTTATTAAGGACTTGTTCTTCCTCATCAGAATATTTTAAATATTTTAAACGAGATTTTTTTTACATATTCACCTCTAAATCGCATCGCCACAGTCGTTTGAATAATTTTGAATTTACATTCTTTAAGGTGTATTTCACGTAAATTTGGTCTTTTCTGGTCTAGTAGTTCTTGAGAAGATTTGTTTTAAAAAAAGAATACCCATTCATATTTTAACAAATTGTGAACATCGTTCCTGAACTTAACATACATACTTAGAACCCAAGGACTTTGGATAACACTGGTCGGCCCAGTGGTTTTAGAAATGAAGATGAAAGTGTAAAATGTTTACGGACGGACATACGCAGAGATGGTATGACTATCAGACGGACGGACAGGTAGTCACTTCAATAGACAGGTGAACTAAAAATGGAACACAGATTGGCGTGTAAAACATGGAAAAAATTTCTATATAAAGATGAAACACAATTCCATGTACAAAATAATTGAAAACAATTTCCTTGAAGAGAGCTGAAAACAATCTCCATGTAAAGATTGAACACATTTCCCATGTAAAAAACAAATGAACACAATCTCCATGTGAATAAGAATAAAATACAATTAATTTGTAAAACAAAACTAAAACATTACATTTTAAAATAAAATAAACTTTCAAGAATAACAATCAGATTAAATATGTATGTAACACATATGTATGGTATGCATCCCAATTTCTTGATTCGCCAGCATTTCCATGTAGTGTTAATCTAAATATTGCTTGCCATCGAACATCAGCACAATTTACTTTAAAACATCATCGCATAAGGCTACAAAGTCGTTATCTTCAAAGGCTATCCTCCCATGTATTCATATTCTGTAAAACAGAACTTTTGTCATGTATATCTTTATACTAAAAGTAAACACACATGGTATGGTACAAGGAGTTCAGAGATATTCACTTCATAAGAACACATCAATCTGTCCCGGTATAGCTGAATGTGACGGACGCTCTACACATGTCAACCAGCACGATACTCATGGATCACAATGCTCACATTAGTCACCTTGTCCATACATAGATACTAAAGGATAGCATTAGCTTTAAATATGTAGGGTAGATGGTTGATATTGCACTTCGTAAGGATATTTCAATAGGAAGTTTGTAGATCGTTCCAATGAGGTTCTTCGGAATATCTTCGATTTTTTTCCTATATATATCTATGTGAGCCTGCCTTGCCACTGGGTGAAATACAAATAAACAAACTTCCTCCCAGAGTATGCTGGACTACTTGTTGGCATTATAGCATATGTTAAAAGATTAAAACCATTAGAGGTGAAGATAACGAACAATGATCAATCTCATAACTTCTATAAGCAATACAAAATAGATAGTTGGGTAAACACGGACCCCTGGACACACCATAGGTGGGATCAGGTGCCTAGGAGGAGTAAGCATCCCTTCTCAACAAGTCACACCCACTGTGAGCCCTATATCCCGATCAGGTAAACAGAGCTATCCGTAGTCAAAATAAGTATGCCAAGAACGACCTACCAATCGGTCTAAAACACGTCAGACAGCATTTGACACAGATAAGTTGTATTGACGAACTAGATCGTTATAATAACCATGGAATTTGCGAAAAGCTGACTTCAATCGAGACTGTTTGTCAATAGCTTGCCTAGATTCAAAAACTGACCATACTCAGAACAAGCTCTTGCGTATCAAATATGTTGAAAGATATAAGCATCATATGCAGGTGATAATGGAATATTACTATATAAATATGGGAAGTTGACGATGGAAAAGCTGAAATCATCCCGTTTGTCATACAGTTGAATTGTCAGTTGGCCATTATTGTCTACTTTCAATAAAATATCCAGGTGCAGTAACCGCAACGTTATTCTTGATATGCTAAACGATAGAACACGATATATACACGCACGATAGGATAGGATACACGCAGGATAGGATAGAATACACACAGAATACGATATGATACACGATAAACCTGATAAACACAAAACCTGATAAACAATCTTCACGACAGACCTGATAAACTCAAAACACGATAAACGATCTTCGCGATAAACGGAAAACCTGATAGAAATGTTGTAAATTTAAAAGCAATTTAGACAAAACGAAATTTTGATACCTACATAATTACATTATATTGAAAATGATACTGAATAATTTGAATATTCATTGTATACCTAAAACGTATATTTTCTTTAATCCATGGTCGCGCTGTTTTTTGTTTTTTTTTTTTAATTCTATTCATTTTTTTACGCCATCACAGCTAAAATCAGAAAAATAAACTATATACAGCTTTTTAATTCATTATTTGATATCTATATGAATTTCCTGAGCAAATGATTCTAAAACTTAAATTCTCACCTAATGTTTAATATATCAATTATACAGGGAATTAACAATTAATTTTAATATAATGTAGGGATATCATGCTTCAGTAGCTCTCTCAAAGGCGGATGCAGCGCTGGCGCGCCGGGCGCCCCCCCCCCCTCCCCCCGTTTGATTTTTTTTTTTTGCTGTTGGTTAAATTCAAACAAAAGAGCAAAATATACGTATGTAGACATTATATGTTCATTATCTAAATGAAGAAGAACACACTCTTTTATTGGCACAATTTCGTTAGCTTCCGGGGCTTTCGCCCCCTGTACCCCATCAATGCAAAGCTTCAAGGCAACCCCAGCCTTCTACTACCCCCATCCCCCCGTTATTAAATTCCTGGATCCGCCACTGTCTCTTATTCTAATGTCTAGTATCTTGAATGTGAAATAAAATCAAGTTATATTATGTGTGTCGCGAGGAGGGGGTATATTTTGCATCAAGCTCCACATTCACTGCTCATTCAAACAGTACAATTACTTTCATAATGACCGCTTTAAAAAATCCTCTGCACTACACCATATCTTCATTCGTAATATATGTCTATACTATGAGTGATAATTGTTAGTCATAATTGGAACATATTTATTTGAATTGATATCTTAATAACAAAAAAATGAATAAACTATATATGAAAAAATAAACCAACCTCGCATTTTTTAAATTCGTAATTTTAAAACACTTTAAAAATGTTGTGCTTAGAATGTAAAAAAAATAAATAATAATAATCATCAAAACCGACATAAATTTCTAGTATCTACCCGTACGACTATTGGTATATGGTACAAGTGTACATGTACAATTAAAAAAAAGAACGATGACAGCTGAGTCGTGCCCAGTTGAACAGACTTTTGGGAGATGCAACACCCTTGCACCCGTTTAAAACTTAATCTTCTAAATGTGTGAAATACAATGTCCCTAAGAATGTTTGCGGTCAAAACACGGGTGATACACAAAATCATAGATAAGGACGCGCACAAGTATATAAGTAGAATACAGGTGGGGAAAAAAGCGGAAGAAAAATAGCCCTTATCAAAATATATGTAATTAACAATGCAATTTACTGACTTTCCCTTACAAATCGGAACTTCCTATTTCTCTGTTAGTGTTAATTATAAATGATTGTTTCTAGACAAGCAAATGTTTATGAATTTCAGACGAAGAAGCTTTCAGATTCACTGTCCTCGGTTTGCTCGGCAAACTACTGCCTACTTTCCTGACTACTTAAAATGAAATTGTGATAAATTTTGACCCTCTCTGAACAGACAAATAGCTCTTCTTCTGACTTAAAATCGACAACTTTGTGTTCTCCTTCAAATATACTGTCTTTCCGCGATTCCTAAAAATAGTTTCTTTAACACAACGAATAAAGCTTACAGAAAACATCGTGCTTCTGCATTACATTTAATATACGATCCCGATAGTTTCCGAAGCTACACGATAAACGGTTTTCACGATAAACGGATAACCTGATACACGCAAAACACGATACACGGTAGACCTGATAAACGTAAAACACAATAGGAAACGGAAAACTTGATAAACGCAAAACACGATAGGATAGGATACACACACGATACGATAGGATACACACACGATAGAACACGATAGGAATGTCAAGAATAACGTTGCAGGTACTGTATGAAACAGAAATGGACGACTCTGTTGTGTCTTTTATTTCTAGCTCAAATAGACATATAAATGGAAGTTTTTATTGTTAATAGACAAAATGGCGTCGATATATCTTAATTTCGAATTGAAGGCCACGGCAAGAGATTTTCTTTTCTCGCGTAGAAGTTTTTGAATATATTCTGCTTTATATGAATATAGAAACAGGTCAGCTAGCAATGGAGCACAATCCGTGCCCATGAGAATTCTAACAGACTGTTGGAAGACCTGATCACCAAATACCACGAAGATATTGTCAATGAGGAACTCTAGCATTTTTTTAAATTTCAATTTCAGAGTTTTTGTGCATGGAATCAAAGTAATGTTTAACAAAGTAATTTTTGAATGAGTGATCACTAGATATGAATATTTCCGTTTTCTATTTTTGTTGAAGAAGCAACTGTCTATGATGTCAAAAAGTATAGTCTTTCATTTATCGTGAGGAATGGTCGTGTAAAGTGTTGAAAAGTCATAGGTTTTGATGTTATTGATTTGGAAAAAGTCATTTCGGAGAAGGGTCAGGTTAAAATCAGGATGAAAAGTGTGCTTATTTATTCGGGTCTTGAATGTTTTCGGGAATTGTCTGTGACCCTGGAAGATGGTAAAGTGTTCCAGATCACTTCTTTTCAACTTCGCACTTTTTGACGAAATCGTGTCCTTGCATGCAGGGGATGCTTACTCCTCCTAGGCACCTGATCCCACCTCTGGTGTGTCCAGAGGTCCGTGTTTGCCCAACTATCTATTTTGTATTGCTTATAGGAGTTATGACATTGATCACTGTTCGTTATCTTCACCTTACATGCAAAATTCTAATTATTGTTCATTATCCCATAGACCCTGAGGCGTATTACTACACCTCCAAAGTGTTCCATATCTTTTCATGCAAACTGTTCATCGTTCAGTGCAAATCGTTCAGCGCTCTGTGCAAACCGTTTCGTTCAAGAATCGCTCTGTACATAATCAAATCACACTCATAGAGATGTATTGATCGTTCAAACCACGCCCAGGCCCTTAGAAATTACAGACAGTACTAAACGTGCAATTCAGGTCGGTATAGGATCAGGGACAGATGAACGTTGTTGAGAAATCGAGTAAATATTTTAAAAGTTCACTAAGGTGGACTTTCGAGAGTGAAAATTTGCAAATAATCGAGAGAAAAAAAACAGTGATTCTAAAACTATCAAGCAGAGCAAAATCCGATATATTCGTAGCCCTTGAAGCAATATTATATTTTCAGAAGCGTGACATAGTTCTCCCCTCGGTATGTGTTTTGTTGTTGGGTTTTTTTTGTGTACATAGGAATAATTTGTCTCGTTAGACTTGTTTGGTCATTATATATTTTTCAATAAAAATATTTCCTTCAAAATGGTTTATCGGAACTGTCTGGAAAAGGTCGACCTGTGTAAAACGTTTACATTTTATGCAAATTCTAAAGTACTGTGATTTGTTTTTTTTTCCACTATGATAAAGGTCTTTGAAATTAACAACAGTTTTGACTTTTTGCAGGAGATGTGAAAATTGACAGGGGAATTGAAACATGACAATAGAGGTATTTACAATTTTGTCCCTCAAACTCGATTGTAGAATATGCAAAGTTTTCTTTAGGTCTACGATTGTGGAAAATACAACAATACCAGAGAGCAATAATATGTTAAAATTGTCTAGAAATATGTTCTAAATAATTCAATCTGAACTGATATTGCACCAAGAAATAGAATGACGATTAAATCTTAACATTTTCATATATTCAATATCAAAGTCTAGTTTAAAGTTAGGTGAAATGTCGGATTTGAAAAACTAAAAGTATTTTAATAATTACTGTATTTAGTCATTATTTGTTTTATTTATTCATTCATATATTTAATTAATTTCTCAATCGATTCCATTCAAATTGTGATTGTTTCTATTCCTTCTTATCCAAGATGGCAGGTTCTTATTGACTGACTTGTACGATGTCTAGATGCACCCTCCCCCACCCCTACCCCGCCCGAGGATATATTTTAGTTTTGTTTGATTTTTTATTATTGAATCATTTTTCAAACACATATATAAAATTGAATATATTTTTATTGTATGTCTTCGAGAAGACTGGAATATAAAATTGCACATTTTAGCTGCGCTTCCAAAAGTTCATATTTCAATACTTTCAGGAGAGACACACAAAAAAACGTTCTTATCCGATTATTATACGCAACTAATGATAATAAAAAATAAATGTTAATAATAATAAAAAATAAATGTTTTTGACATGATTGTTTACATCTTATGCCACCACGTCTTATAATGAGTACAGCCAACATTCGATTATTTACATGTAACTCACAATTTCTGATAAATTTATCGGTACACACGTTTTTTTGATATTCTAAACGTCATATAGAATTTCAAAATCAATTCAAAACAAGTCAATGAATTCGTTCTAGAATTATTAAGTAACGTTTTTGGAAAATGAAAAACCTTCCCCTCCTCAATTTTCGGATTGACTTTGATCTCGCTTAGATATTTGCTCATATTGCCGTTTAGAATTTGATTCCTGAACATTTGAACCCTCTTTCCCCAACAACCCTAACTCATATTATTTACAAGTTACATCTTCATCATACAGACACCATATAAATGATATGTAGTACACCTCTTGTAGACAAATATAGAAAACAGGAATTATATAAGCCTGTTGGCTTATTTCCTTATATCGTGTACTCAAGTAGTTCGTTTGTATTATGTCACTGAAACTAGATAAATAAAATTTTGTTTAAATTAACCCCAACTACACCAACACTAATGACGTACTAATGAAATAATCCACGATGTAGGGTTTAGATATGTGTATATATCTCAACTAATTTGATACACAAAAGCTAGATCAGTTTTTAAATCAGGCAGGTTACTGACAAACTAGTTGATGTTGTAGAGGTTTGACCTCTCTTGTTTAAGATCAGCATTTCGCAAATTCGATGGTCGTTACAGCTATCTAGTTTACCGATACAACCCATCATTGGGTTAAACGCTGTCTGACGTATTTCATGCCGATGTTTTGGCTGTGTTTAGCACACTGATTTTGACTACGGATAAATACGTTTACCTCATCAATATATAGAGTTCATGACGGGTGTGATGCGTCGACAGGGAATGATCACTCCTCCTAGGCACCTGATCCCACCTCTAATATATCGTGAGCCCTCTACCTTGATCAGGTAAATAGAGTTATCCGTAGTCAAAATCATTGTGCCAAGAACGGTCTAACAATTGGTATGAAACAAGTCAAACAGCATTTGACCGAATGATAGGTGAATCTGATATTTACAATGCAGAACCAGACTGATACATTTTAAGTGGTTCATTGGTTAGCATGAAATATTGTTATTTTATCTCGAACTGCTGAAGTCCGTTTAATTATGGAAATACTGTAGGGCACCATATTATACGAATACACTTCGGTAAGATGTATACACAGCGGGGTTAAGTTGTCCCGAGTAAAATAACAAGTAATAACAGCATATTCATATAAAAGTAAAATTCTTTCAAGCGTCGCATATTTGTTGTAAAAATCGTTTGTCAATACATTAACAAACACCGTATCACGTGGGGAAATCCTTTGCTTACCTATCACGTCGTCATACAAGTGACGTAGTGCTATTTTTTATCCGCTAGACTTTTAGTTGTTTATCACCTCATTACAGGTGAAAGATGTACTCAAATCATTTGCAGCTTGGGCTTGATATGTCGACATTGATATGGTAAATTTAAAGAGTGATACGGATCGGTACAATATTCTCTCAAATATAGCAATTTCCATAATCTCAACTCAAATGTTGGGCATTTTCCACATTCACATCCAAATCGTATCTAAACGAGGCAAAATATTATACCTTCCGTATCAAAATCCTAAATCTGCAACTAGTTACCTTTATATGCCTAGGTCGAAATAAAATATCGTCATCTTTCACCTGTAACGAGTCGATATGTACATGCGTTGGTTTTCTTTATTCCAAATGACTATACACATCGGGGGTGATATCAAGGTCACAAACTGATGTAAAGATTACTTTACAGTCTTTCGTGCACATACTATATATAAATATATGATACTTGTATATTAGCGAAGAAATGGGGGGGGGGGGGGGGGGGGTCATCAAACACATACAGCTTGAACACTAGATAAAAGCATTTAAATAGCGAGAAAATATTATGACATTTTCCCCGCGATACAACTATAGACCTGTACGTCGTGACGTACTTTTATATTGTGACGTCGAATAGTATAAATTGCACCGAGGTACATTTTATGATGTTTGTTTTAGCTTTACTCGGGACGCCTTAACCCTGCTGCGTATATGAAAACAATTTATTATCGGTATGCAGTACATGTAGGACTAGAAATGACTGCATTATAGGTTTTATATTCATGAACATTTGCGCCAAATTATTCTTTAGAACTTGTTTGTCAACCTTGTAAAGCCAACAATATCTGCACATGTACATGCATTTGTCTTTAGAGCAAAAAATACTGAAACATTTTTGCCCAAATGTGGATCCAAGGTCGGCAACTTCCCCATCAGTTAGTGTTCCCCCAAGAATATTTACTTTGTGCTTAGCCTCCCCTCATTCCATTGTTTAGAACTTTTATAATTTGTACATGCTCCTGCTTTCTCTTCCACAGACACCAGCTTCTTTTAACAATACTTTATGCTAACCGATGGATCGTATCAGTCAAACCAAAAGACAACATTAATGGGGAGGTGAATTTCATTTATATATGGCAGCTTCCACAGGGACCCGAGATGCTCGCCCACATTACCATTTTAATTACTCTAGTTAACACGTCCAGTTATGTAGTCTCTTTCGTTTCGTTCAGTTTCGCAACATTTCGTTTTGTTTCGATTTGATTTCTTTTGGGATTTTTTTTTTTTTTGGTTTCTGTAGGTTTCGTTTCGTTGGGTTTCATTTTGTTTTATTTTGGTTTGTTACGTTTTGCATTTTACAGGTACCCATTCACATACGAGGTTTTGTCACATGATTTCAACAGTCTCGATTGAAGTCAGTATTTCGCAAATTCTATGGTCGTTATAACGATCTACTTCGTCAGTACAACCTCGCATTGGGTCAAATGCTGTCTTACATGTTTCAAATCTATTGTTAAGCCGTTCTTGGCACACTGATTTTGACTGCGGATAACTCCGTTTACCTGATCAGGATATAGAGCTCACGGTGGGTGTGACCGGTCAACAGGGGATGCTTACTCCTCCTAGGCACCTGATCCCACCTCTGGTGTGTTCAGGGGTCCGTGTTTGCCCAACTATCTATTTTTTATTGCTTATAGGAGTTATGAGATTGATCACTGTTCGTTGTCTTCACCTTGCATGTATACTATTTAGAGTTATGATTGCCGTAGACGTGCAGTATTAAGGGTGTACGGATATTGATTGCATTATTTATTCTAAAATGGAAAGAAACGCAATTTGCTCATATTTCTACATACAAGGTTTTCGAAGCACAACGACAGCATGCATTTTAGAACGACACTACGATTGAATGTTCAAGAATACTGAAACAAACGCGACCATTTCAATTTCAGTTTGAATAAATCAATAATTAGCAAATTGAATAATTGATATCCCATGCTGATACAATTTTTGCATCTTTTCGTTTTATTTCTGAAGTTTAAAAAATAGTCAATTGTGTTTATCCCAACGTGTTCGTAAAGTCATTAAGCTAATAAGTAAACATTAAAGTTTTGATTAATTCAATGGTTTGGATTTTTCTTTTATTTAGGAGCAATTTACCGCGTCCGATATGAACAGTCATTTTAAAATGGGTCATTATCATTTCTTTCTCCACCTTTTTGATAACACGAAAGTTACCATTATATTGAAATTATTTAAAGTTGGAACTTCTCTCAGGAAGAACCAAAATTGAGGCATGCAGTCCATGGCTACTGTTTCGTGCAAGCCCTTCACAAAGTGTGCAAGCCACGCCTACCGTGTCGTGCAAACCGTTCACAAAGTGGTCAGCATTTTGTGCGAAGTGTTCCGTGCAAACCGTTCCATACAGGCAGTTCAACGTTACCTGGAAACCGCCCATCGTTCCGTGCAAGAATTGTTTAGCACAGTTCCGTTCAAGTGGTGTAATAGTACGCTTCGTGGTATGTACCTTAGCTTTAGGTGCCATGGCATAAACAGATGTGAGTCTTCATTACATTTAGATATTCGCATATCAATTGCATGTATTATACCCTTCATATATGTACATCTGACTCTTCAGAATATTTTGAATTTCTATATTTGCTTGTGTGCACATGAGGAGAAAAATATCTTCCTGTCGCTTTCAACTCGACATTTAGATACATTGACGACGTTTCCGTTATTTACAATCATCATTTTCATTCAAATATTCATTCGATATATCCCAGTGAAATAAAAGATACCACAAAGTCGTCCACATCTACTTAATACTGAAATATTTAATGAAAATGATAATTAAAGGCAAACTAACAACCTAACTTTATGACAAACATAATAAATTATGTTTCTCCAACCTCAAATCCCTATATCTATGTAGCAATATTCCATTATCACCTGCATATATTGTTTATATCTCTCACTTTATTCGATACGGAAGAGCTTGTTCTGCGTATGATTGGTTTCAAATCGTTGGTGTTACAAGGGTTTCAACAGTCTCATTTAAAGTCGACATTCCGCAAATCTATGATCGTCATAATTTGGCAATATCTAGTTGGCCAATACAACCTATCGTTGCTTCCAATGCTGTCTGACGTGTTTCATACCTATTATTAGGCCGTTCTTGGCACATTGAATTTGACTACGGATTACTCCGTTTACATGATGGATATATAGGAATCACGGCGAATGTGTCTAGTCCACAGGGGATGCTTATTCCTCCTAGACTCCTGATCTCACCTCTGGTATATCCAGGAGTCCGTCTCTTACCAAACTCTCTATTTTGCATTCCTTACAAGAGTTATTAACTTTATCACTGTTCTTTATCTTCACCTTTTGATTTACTTCTTTGTAACCCCCCCCCCCCCCCCCCCCCCAGGTTACCGTTCCATCCTGTTCCCAGAAAACCATGATATTTAGACATGAATAAAAGTGAGTTTAAATGATATGATGATGCTTGCATATTCAAAATTTGACATATCATGACCCTGATATTCTTCAAACAAGACGATTTGAAAATATCCTATATATTACACGGTAGGTGCAAGGCGAAGATAACGAACAATGATCAATCTCATAACTCCTACAAGCAATACAAAATAGATAGTTGGGCAAACACGGACCCCTGAACACACCAGAGGTGGAATCAGGTGCCTAGGAGGAGTAAGCATCCCCTGTTGACCGGTCAGACCCATATCCTGATCAGGTAAACGGAGTTATCCGCAATCAAAATCAGTGTGCCAAGAACGGCTTAACAATCGGTATGAAACACGGCAGACAGCATTTGACCCAATGCGAGGTTGTATTGACGAACTAGATCGTTATAACGACCATAGAATTTGCGAAATGCTGACTTCAATCGAGACTGTTGAAATCCCTGTACCATCAACTTGTTTGTCAGTAGCTTACCTCGATTTGAAAACTGACTATACCCAGAAAAAGCTCTTGCATATCGAATCAGTTGAGATATATAAGTGTGACTGGTCAACAGGGAATGCTTATTCCTCGTAGACACCTGATAGCACCTTATCACACTTCCGGTGTGCCCAGGGGTCCGTGTTTGCCCTACTCTTAATGCTGTATTCTTTATAAGAATTATCAAATTAATCGCTGCACTATCTTCCCTTTTATATATATATTTCTATATAAAACTTTAAACCCCGTTTGTGATCTAGACCATGTAGTCATGGTGTGAAGAAACTTGAAACTGCGCTACACGAGGATGCTTGCATGTTAATTTGACATATCATAATCTCGCTTGTGTTGATATTTTAAAAGAACTTTCCTATATATCCATATGTAAATCCTTGAATCATTACTGTGACCCCAACCTTCCCTGCAGGCCATGGTGAGAAGAAACTGGAATTTACACGATATGGTTTTTGCAAATTCAGATTTTACAATGGTTTCCTATTTCCTAAATTTCCGTTTGAACCCACTTTGGTTCCAGGAACAATGATTTGGAAAACACTAATCTTGAGTTGATAGGGAAATTTCTATACAAGTTATGGTATTTTTTTTAACTTTTAAATTGGAAGTGGACATGGTTCTTTTTTTCAAGAACATCAAGCTTCTTTATACAAAGATGGTGTATGCTAAATGTGGTTATATTTGGCTAAGAGGTTCAACGTAAAAGGTTGAAAAATTTTTCGTATACTAATAATAGACGACAGTTTACGGACAATAGACAGACGACGGACAAAATGTGATCAGAAAAGCCCAGTAAAGAGTATCGGTCAGGTAAATAAAATGACAGTGAATGCGATATTATATGTACAAATACCTATGTTATTACATGTACCTTATAAAGGTTTTTCTTCCTGCAGTGTTCCTTCTCCTAAAACGAAGCCAAAAGATGTCGATAAACATATGTAGTCATCCGACAGCGTTTAGGTCACCCGAATCAGCCACTGAGTCAAGTAGGAAGATACTAGCAATACCCATTGTCGTGCGATATACATTGAGAGTCCCGCATAACACTTTCAGAATTGTTTTACTCTTTTCTGTGTATTATCGTTATTGCAAAAGACAAAGAACATATCAATTATAATCTTTCAGGTCACACGATGTGATAGCGGACTGGACCAAGGTCATTCAACAAATAGCTTTTTAAAAAATTTTCTCCTGGAATTAACTTTATAACTGGGAAATATCAGTTCATACATGTCACAAAGGTAAGTTACAGATGGGGGATTTCCCATAACATTGAACCATAAGATTGAAGATATATTATACAAGGCATATAGTTTGCCGCAATTGTGAACTGTGGTCATTTGGCCAATATCTATGTACCCCCCCCCCCCCTCCACAAATAAAAACACCTTACAATATCTATCCAAGCCACAATTTTGTAACTGAAAAAAAAAACATCATGAAAACTCCAGAACTCCCAGTTTTCACCACAGCATTATCTAATCATGGTTAATATATGCATTAAGAAATACCTTCTGTGGTCAGGTGTTCCATTTCTGATGTTCTTGGTGCTGAAATGAATAATACAAAAAGTTTCATTGATACTTGAAAATTGGAGATAACGAACAACGATCAATCTCGTATCTTCTATATACAATACAAAATAGAGAGTTGGGTAAACACAGACCCCTGGATATACCAGAGTTGGAACCAGGTGCCTAGGAGTAAACATCACCTGTTTACCGGTTACACTGCTGTGATCCCTATAACGGCCTAACAATCGAAAGACAGCATTGAACATAATGATATGTTGTATTGGCAAACTAGATCTTTATAACGACCATAGAAGTTGCAAAATGCTGACTTTAAACGAGACTGTTGAAATTCCTGCTCCTTTAACTTGTTTATCAGTAGCCTGTCTCAATTCAAACAAAACTCATAATACGCAGAACAAACTCTTAAGTATCAAATTATAACTTTCAATTGCAAACTAAACTGCAAATATAACATGCAGTATTAAAAGATTTTTGATGACATAACTTGACAATATTTTTTTATGCTGGCTTTGTTTTCTTGGAGCTTCCTTTTGAGGTATGTGTTTACCAAATATTGTACATACATATGTTGTTGTGTCTGATAATGTGTTCTACATGTGGAGGACGATCATTAATACAATGATACTAGTGTGATTTCTATATTTTAGAAACTCTATTTAGAAGATCATACCTTTTAAAGACAATTCTTCTGTTGATCTCTTGGCTAAAATGAACAACACAACATGTACATCAGCCTTTCTTAATGAAGATAAAACATACACTGTATAAATACAACAAATATTGTATGGAAGTTATACAAAATGCACCTACCACTTCCTTGCATGCTTGTTTTACTTTTGGTTTTATATGCACAAGTTTTATAAACACGCTCATATACTATTAATATTTTGTGATATAATTTTAATTACTGAGACAAGTAGAAAAAGAAAATTAATTATTTAAATATAAATTCAACAGTGGTCATTTGATTTGAAGACTAGTTGAGGTGCACTTTTGATATAGAGAAAAATACACTGAGGAATGACATGGTATATCCTATTTTGAAAGTATCCAATAAGACATGTGATTGGTCTATTAGCAATACAAAATATACATGCTTTTATTCAAATATTTGAATTTTAAAAATTCATTTAAGAAAGATTAGATATTATGAAAATGAAGAATGAGCACATTACATTCAAATCCGTTGTCTTAAACTGCATTTTCGGAACTAACATGGTTTATTTTAATGGTTCCTCGCGGAACGGTACGTATATGTGAAAGCAGATCATATGATGAATCAAATTACTATTGTTTTTTTAACTTAGTAGCTAATGAATTGAATTGTGATGGGAATACGTAATCTTCCGACATAACGTCATCAAATGTACACTTGCATCCATAATATTGTTTGTATTCCTTAATTACATATTCAAGTGAACATGTTTTCTACACCAATCAAATTACCTAGATTTAATACTGAATGGGTTAAATATTGATATAAAGAAACCTACTTCTAGAATATCTCCTCCTCCAGATGTAACATGTCACTAGACATATGCATGTCAATATCAACAGCACTGCGACAACCACATATACTACTGTTGTTTTACTGTTA
Organism: Ostrea edulis; assembly: GCF_947568905.1. Classification (NCBI taxonomy): domain Eukaryota; kingdom Metazoa; phylum Mollusca; class Bivalvia; order Ostreida; family Ostreidae; genus Ostrea; species Ostrea edulis. Next base: position 23,995,665 of record NC_079170.1, read on the forward strand.
TCGTCATCAAGTGGATAAATGTCACCTCTAAGAAAAAACTCTCACTTTCAGTTGCTTTTCAATAGCACTATATTTCCTATAGCAAGATGTTGTATTTTTCCTGAGGCATTCCCGTGTGATAAAGAAATGCAATTTTTAAACACGTTTATATACACTGTAACATATCGACACTATTTTCCTCTTATATGCTTCATTCTGTGGCAACCCTCTCTACGATGTAATTTTCAAATGATTTTACATGTAGATATCACAATACCTTTTCATGACAGGCTTCATTATGAAATAACCCCCTCAAATAAATAAATCTAATTTTCAAATTATTATAAATAGCAAAACAAAAAAACAGATTTCACTGCGAGATAATCCTCCCTAAGAAAAATATATCATTTATGAAAAACATTACTAAACCTACTATTTCTTATCAAAGGTTTCACTTTGAAATAGCCCTCTCTAAGGTTTGAGACTTCCAAATACAGTAAAACACGTTTTGAGCGAACCTCCACGACCAGTAAAATAACTTCGTTATTATCAAACTTCGTCCTATCCTATAAAATCGTCGTTATTTCTTCTCATAAAGGAATAAATATCACTTTGCTATAAGTGTAAATTAATTATCAAAGTATTTGTTATATGAGTACGGATTATTTATTAACATTCCAGGGCCCTGCGAGGCATAGTACAAAGAGTAAAACATGTAAAATTATGCATAATGAAGAGATTTGTAGATAAATCAGATAACAGTAGATACAAAGAGACAATGTTTCAGGAATATGACATGCAGATTACATCATGTATGTACATTGTAATAATTTGTGTAGTTATGTAAATACGGTGGTTGTTCGATATGTAGTGTGTATTGCATGATATCGCACAAGCATTCGACTCAAATAGTAAAATGAACATTACATCCCTTCAAAGTATTCTCCGCGGTTTGAAATACATAATTTCAATCTCTGAATCCATTTCTGAAATGTGTCACGGTACGCTGATTTAGGTAGACCTCTGAGGCACTGACTGATGGCTGAGCCAAGGGCTTGTCGGGACTTGTAACGACGACCAAATAGGAACTTTTTAAATTTTGGAAAAAGGAACAATTTGCAAGGGGCTAGATCTGGAGAGTATGGTGGGTGTGGCAAGACAGTAACCTTCTCCGACTTCAAAAATTGCTTCACAAGCTCAGATGTAACGGATAACTCCGTTTACCTGATCAGGATATAGGGCTCAAGGCAGGTGTGACCGGTCGACAGCGGATGCTTACTCTTCCTAGGCACCTGCTCCGATTTATGGTGTGTCCAGGGGTCCGTGTTTGCCCAACTATCAATTTTGTATTGCTTATAGGAGTTATGAGATTGATCACTGTTCGTTTTCGTCACCTTTCGTATATGTGATGGGGCATTATCATGAAGTAAAAGAACAAGCCTAAATTCTGACACAGGGCGTCGTTTATGAAAATATTTCTTGAGCCTTTTTAGTATAACATCTCGGTAATACCGACCTGTAACATGTTTGTCCTTCGGCACCGGGATTTGTACCGCTATACCATCACGTGAGAAGAATATTCAATAAAGAATCTTCTTTGCGCTCATGGTTCTTTTTGCAACTACAGACCTTCTACCGTGTTTAGTTAGCCAGATTTTGTTTCCAATTTTTCTTACTGGTTCGAAATAGTAAACCCATGTTTCGTCACCAGTAACAGTGTCTGCAAATTGTCTTTGATTGAATTTGTGAAACATTTGCGCAATTTCTTAGAGGTTTGTACTCGTACCCGTTTTTGGTCATCTCTCAATATATGCGATATCCATCTGGCAGAAATCTTTCGCACTTTCAAAATACGCTTCAAAATGAAATACACCCGCGATAGCGATATGCAATATCACGAATTGTGTATCTGACATCACTTTCAGTTATTTCCCGACTTTTGAGACATTTGCCTTGCCTGTTACAGTCACAGGTTGGCCAGATTTGGCTGCATCTTTGACGGACTCTGTGCCAATCAGAAAGTTCTTTCACCACCCCTAAGAACTATCTCATAAGATACATCATCAGATCCATAAACTTTCCCCAATCCAGTACAAATATGCTGTACTGAATGACCGCGTTTCGTACGAAATTTTATATAAGCTCTTTCTCAATATTCTCAACTTGTTTCCCAACCATTTATTACAACAGTGGTCAACGACTGGCTCTATTGAAATGACTATAAGGTTAAAACTACGTGGAGCTGAAGACTCGTGTTCTTACTGTTGGAAAGGTATTGAATAGAGGTATGCAAGAGTGTCATTATTCACGACATAGTGCAAAGCGTTATCGCGCTGTGGTAAAATACACATTACATATCGAACAGCCCTCGTAAATGATGTGATCTAAATGCATGTGTGTACTATTTTGATTGCTGTTTATTTGTTGGGGTTCTGAAGGGTTTTTAGTCTCTTAGTGTGTCCGTGCATCTGCCTTTAACGGATATTAGCAAGAACCTTTTAGTCCCAAGGACTTACAGCGTTGTCTAAAATGTGTTTTCAGATTATGCTGTCGACATTGTTGATCATTAAGAGCACATAAATTACCTTATGATATTACAATAGTATTCAAGGTTCCACCTCGTTGTCATCCCAAGAAATATATACTTTAAACACCACTATTCCTGGTGAAGAGCTGCAAAATCTAGGCCTATGTTAGGCACTTTCGGCATACCGCATCTTTATCAAACTTATTGGATTGTGGATTGAAATTACTCCAAAGTTCAATTGTATATATCAAAATGGATACAATTGTGTGATCAAAGAAATGGACAGTTGTTTTTATACCTGGATTAAGTTTTATAAACTCTATTTTTTTTTATGCTTTCAATGTTTTTCTATATAATTCATATTGTATTAAAGTGAAAGAACAAGATGCTGAAAAATAACGACCGATCGCAAGATATTGATAATTTAAAACTGAATCAAGAGCTATGTTGTTGCATAAAAATATTCTTTTATATTTTTCCATCTTTGTTGACAATTCGTGTTTTAATCATAGAAGGATTGACCGTTAGACATCAGTCAGAGCAGTATTTTTAAAGCTTGTCAAGTTTTTCTTGAAGTTTGTTTTTTACAGACGTTAATAATATAACAAAATCGTCAGCATATAACAAGCACATGCTCGTTATTCAGAATAATAAGATCTATACATTGATTGAAGTATCTCGAAAGATCACTGTATTTAGTACTTTGATTTTTACAGTGCACATCAGAGTTACTGACTTCATACATTTTCTTATTAATTTTGTAAAATACCCCTATGTCTAGCAATTTCAGCTTGAATCCGGCATGCATAACAGCATCAAAAGCTTTTTGGATATCTACGAAACATAAATAAACCCTACCTTCTTTAGTGTTACAATATCTATAAATGATATATTTTTTTTAAAAATAAACATGTGGTAAGATGTTCTGTGGATTTATCAAATCCAATTTCACTATTATCAATAATATTGTTTGATGTCAAATTTTGCTCCAATCTTCTATTCACGTTACTGTTAAAAACTTTTCCGATTGCACTGCATGTTTTATTATACATTTTGTGCTTTCCTATAACTAAACTTTACCCTGTAGTTGGGGTCTGTGTGACGTTAAGGTAAGATGTAGTATTGAGGTAGAGTGTCGTCTCTGTCGCCATCGTAGTCGACGGCTGCGCTGAGGTTAATGATCTTCTTACTTCATCATAGCATTCAGGATCTGCATGTCAAACGAAATCAATACATGTTACGTTATTGTAAAAAAGCATGCAGTGCAACATAAAGCGGATTTCGTTTGTTTGGTGAGACATAAATGATGTAAAAGGGTACAGCATCTTGATATGTACACTGTGTCACAACCAGCGAAAGACTCGTATAATTAACAAACCTGCGAGATCAATAAATAAAATAACATATTTTTGTTGTTTTAAGTTTAATTTTAGAATTTGTCACTCCTTTGGAGACATCGCCAGATTACGGTGATCGTTTCTCATTGTGCTCATGCCTATGCTGACACTGCAACTCTGTTTTAAGATCATAACCGAAAAATTTCTGATGCCGAGTACTTGGCGAAGAAGCATCCACTACCTATCTTAAGAACTCGGAACCTCCCGGAAGAAACAATCACTACTTATGTTAAGAACTCGAAACCCCTAATGTGAGCTACCCATGATAGGCCACTGCGATCGGTATAGACTAAATACATCACATAGGACGATGCAAATACTGTTAATTTCAAATACTTTGAAGCATATCAGTAATCGGGATGGTATACTGAATGGTCCCCAATACTCCATACTTTTAAACCGCGTTGCAAACGATGGTGAAATAATATATTGGTATTTCAGTTAACTGCATTCAAATAAGATGTTCTTGTCAGTCTCTATGATCACATCATGTACCAATAGAAAAAATATATTTTTTAGATAAAGATTCTAGTATTCAGTTTACTTCACTGGGATAATAAGTGGGGCAAACAAGTAATCAAATTATGTGAAGCCTAAAACATTTAAATGGTTCATTATAGCTTATACATCCACTTCAGACTAACATAGACTTTTCAAATATGGCAGTACCACCCACCCTGATATAATGATGATGCGGTGATACAGAAACAGTATGCCCTGGGTTATGCTCAAAATATTCAAAATATAGTTTAGGATTTCTCTCATTACTGACTGATGCTTTCTGTTCTCATTATTCTTAAATGCAGTGCTTGTATCTAAATGCACATTTAAAATGGGTGGCGGGGACGAAGTAGCAGAGCTCTTAACGTTGGGGAATGTCGAAGAGAACGCACAATCGTGTTACACAACTACTTATAGCTAATCGTGTGGCTGTAGATTTGTTATTACAAAAAGAATCGAAGTTGCCGATAGATTCGTGTTACACTCTAGTTATTTGTACGAATCTTATCCCTGCTTCCAAACGATGTCTAACATTATATACGTTGACCTCCCAAAACTTCCTATCAGTTATTTTGGTTTTGTTTTTCAATATAACTAATGACTACTGCGTATACAGACCTATACGTTATTTTGGTTTTGTATATCAATATAAGTAATGGATACTACGTATACAGACCTAGATTTATTAAAACAATGAAATGCTTTACTGTTTTCTCCGGTAGAACATGTTCAGCATTGCAGAAAAATGTATAACTCCGTTAGCAGATTATATGATTTTTCCCACAATTATTGCTACCTTCATTGTCCGATAAAACAGCAAAGGGGGACATTATATTCTTCATATCCGTGTTTGCCCAACTATCTATTCTGTATTGATTATAGGGGTTATGAGATTGATCAGTGTTCGTTATCTTCTCCTTTCATCTATATCTGTATGTATTTTTAGATAAAAGGTATATCTAAGTACTAAAATATATAGTTGACCATTTCTTTACTTTAAACAGAACAGCCAATGTACCATTTGACCTTGGTGACGCTCCATATTTAGTAATTGTTACACAGGCATGTGGTACTAAAAATCGAACTAGTTTGTTATAAATATGCATTCATTGTCGAGTATGAAAACAATGTCAATTTGAAAGGATATATAAGAGAAAAGATTCAGTGAATGTGAAATAGGAGTATGACATCACTATCAATATGTGCGGTCAAATACATGTATATCTCTGCATTCAAAAAACATCTTTTGGCTAAAATTCCCGCGTTTATGAATGTTTGAGTTCAGATATATTATTGTACCGTAATAAAACTTACAGATAGCAGTACATACATTTATAAGTTATATTATTGTATCGTAATAAAACTTACAGATAGCAGTACATACATTTATAAATTTCAGACGAATTGTAAACATTTGGACATGTCTTGCAATTTGTTGAATAACTAACACGGATACTCTGTAACTCTGTAATAAACATGGCACATTTTCTTGCTACAAAGAGACACAAATATTACAAAATATATCTGATATTCATTTGTTAAATCTATATTGGTATGAAAAACATTGATAAAATAAAAAAAATAAAAAACATTTATCGACACTTGATACAAACAAAAATCAAACATGATCAAAGTAGATTTTTAAAGTATGGAATGGAATATATTCCAATGTTTAAAACAATGGGGGAAAGCATATAGTTATACGTGGAGGGGAAGTTAATATATTTACAATTTTCAATATCATACAAATTTAAAAGTTCCTTATTTGTTTTAGTAATTTTACTCGTGTACTTATTACAACCAAAATATTCAAAAAACATATATATCAATCTATATATGTATTCATTTTTGTTTGTATCACGCGTCCTTAAGGTAGAGCTGTACATTGGATGTATATTGATGTTGCACAGACTTCAACTGTTCCATTCAGCCACTGATTGAGGACGCAGTGGTACTCAAAAGATTTACACATTTTAGGGATGTTTCGGCAGGATTTTCTCATTGAAGCTGCATCATGTTCCTTTTTGTTGATTGGACAGGCATTAACTGATTGTTCTGTAGATATCGATTCTTTGCACGCAGATGCCGGCAGTTCTATATTGTGTACGAAATTTCCTTGGAAGGTGATTATGAGAGTTAACATTACCTAAAAAAAAAGACGATATTGTAAATTGTGTATACTTATATATGTACTTATGGTTGATCAAAGTGTTGCTGAGAAGGATTTTGCTATGCTTGACACTACCCAGTTTGGAGATATTCCAACAAGAGCCCCATGGTACAAAATGCTCACTTGAGCACTTATCTGTATATTCTTCGAAATGCGCATCTGGTGCATCGAAATTGGTACCGTATAAGTTTTACATTATGAACCCTGGGTCGAAGCCTCTGCTGGTGGACTGATAGTCCCCGAGGGTCTATACAGCCCAGTAGCTAAGTACTTGTTATTATCTTGAAAATATGGATGTATATTTAATCGCTGTTATAAAATTTAGAAATTCATTTCAAAATTAAGGATTATCTTCCTCATGCATAGCTCTTATCCTTAGACGAATTTGACTCCACTTTTTGGCACGCTGGTGTTGGCTATAATAGCTCTAGAATTTCATTGTTATTTCAGATTTCAAACATTTTGGTTGATCATCACTGAAGAGACATTATTTGTCGAAATGTGCATCTGGTGCATCAAAATTGGTACCGTATAAGTTTTACATTCTATACATCAACTGCTTTTGGAACTTTTTGTAATATTGGCTTCATCGATACGAAGTTTAAAATGAAAATGAAGCCAATATTACAAAAATGTGTTTCCATATCAATGCAGTCTCCTAATTATAAAGGATAATATTATCTATTTTATTCAATACGATTTAAACTAGTGTCCCCCGTCTTTTTCGGGATAATTCACTTTAAACAACCGTGATTGCACACTTCATTGGGAATTTACACATGAATCTAACAAACCTTTGACCTAGTGGATCGCAAACGAAGATTTTACAGAGGTACAGATGTAAAATATTTCCACATGAAATTATAATCCCTTCTGTGATCTACCGTGTATATCCCTACCCTTGTTAAACGTTTAATCCTTATCGTGGCATCGCCTTCACCAGTGGAGGGGGTACGACTTGCACAATTTTGAATTGAGGCTAATATGGTATTTTATTACGAGAAGAGAACTCGTAGTTGACTCTTCTAACTTTTTCAAACACATAATTTGTTTGCCCTTACCTTATGTATTCAGACTTCTTATGATTTAACGTCATTTGTGTGAATAAGGTTGTTTTAAAAATCTAGTGGCATAGATTCTGGCAAGTATGCATGGACGTCATGAGTGTTGTGCAGTATATGTTATTCTTTAATAGTTCATGCATAGTGACGTCATAGCTGTAGCATAAACAGAACATGACAACACACGCAATAACATAACACCTGAATAACTACAACATAAACAGAACATGATAACATACGCAGAAATGTGACAAAAATTATAAATTTACAACACATAAGAACACAATGTAACATACGAGTACATTAACCACATAATATCAAAACATACACATAATATAGTTCTAAACCACAAGTGTAAAATTGACAACAAAGCATACAAACATAACATAACACAAAACCATAAGTGTAAGAATTACAACAAAGCATAGAAGCATAGCATAGCTTTAAATCATAAGCGTAAAAATTACAACCAAACATAGAGACATATAACACAACACCATGACCGTAAAGATTACAACAAAGCATGCAAACATAACATAGCTCTAAACTATCATCGTAGAAATTACAACAAAGCATAGAAACATAACCCGTCATAGTATAACGACAAAACATTACAACATATGCATATCACATTTAGCACTAAACCATACACAGCTAACATTTCACATTTCATCGTTCTTGTATATAAACGAGGTTTGTTGTTTGTTTCTTGCCTTTGAGAAGTTTTCACTCCGAAACATCATCTACAGTTGGTGAAATGCCACATGTGTTGACTTATGCATGAGCTCAATACCATAGCAGTGAGGGGTAATTGTTTTTGTGCCAATACCTACAGAGACGTTGAATTACCTATGTGTTTAAAATCATATCCAAAAGACCCGTGGTTTGTGTTGCTCATGTCGAGATCTTGGCAAAAAACTGTGATTATCTTTCTGATTCTATGTTTGCAAATGACTCTAACAAATTGTTCTTGGTGGTTTTTGAAAATGTATTTTTGAAACAACCTCATAGAAGGTATCTAAATCCGTATTGCAGCATTGTTGCCTCCTCCTAGTCATGTATAAAACCAACACGTAAAGAACCCTTCTGATTGATTAACTCCACTTCCTGGTCTGGTTATCAAACAATAGCGAACACTGACTCTTTGTCATTTTAAATTCCGCGTTCGTTGTACGAGTTTGTTCTGGGCCATCTCTGAGTTCAACCTGGTCTCTTGTCCGTGGGTCATGGTTTGAACTTATTTGAACATACACATACATAATACTATATAAATATACGAGGTATAATAAAAAAGTTCGCGAACTATCTTTATATCTATATAGACCACAGGTCGGTTCTGAATCTAAATTGGCACACATATAGCCGAAATAATGTATCAAATATAGCATGAATTGCATATCAATTTTCGTCACATTTGTGACGTCAAAGTGTAAAGATAATATGAATTTGTAGATGACTGTGACAAAAATGGATGATTCAGAAGTATTTGAGCAGAGAATGGTTATAAAGTTTTACGTAAAACTTGATAAAATTCTTTACGGAAATATGCAATGATATATATCCTATAATAGCTCTAAAACTTCATTGTTATTTCGGATTTCAAACATTTCGGTTGTGCATCACTGAAGAGACATTATTTGTCGAAATGCGCAGCTGGTGCATCAAAATTGGTACCGTATAAGTTTTACATACATAAAGTCTGTGGCGATAAAGGTCTTGCCATAAGATCAATAAATAAGTGTATGGAGCGCTTTAGTAAGGGAAGGGGTATACGATGATGTTCGTTCTGGGTGCCCAGTGAATGTTAGTATGGAAAGGAATGCGTCCCAGGTTGAACAGTTAGTATTCAAAGATCGATGAGTCACTATTAGAGAAAAAGTTAACGATCTTAATATGTACAGAAGATCGTGACCAGTAAACTTCGAATGCAGCGAATTGTACATGATTCCTCGCCTCCTTCTGCCGAAGTAAAAGAGCATGTGGGTAAATTTTTGCCAGTTTTATGTCAATATGTATGCAAAACAAGAAACAAAAGTTCATAAATAGAATTATAACATGTGACCAAACATGGGTACATTTCTACGAACCAGAAAGTAAATAACAAAGTTCAATTTGGGAGCATCCATCCTCTCCATTCCCATTGAAAACAGGTGTAACGAAGTATGTGGGGAATGCCGTGTTCATTGCTTTCTGCGATATCAGCGGAATTACTCTTAATCACAATGGCACCCTAAATCTTCATCTACTGGAGACTACAATGCGCCTGTCATTAAATGAAATTAATGTAAAGAGAAAGCGCCAGATCTGATCCAGACTGGATTCATTCTGCACCAGGACAATTCACCTAGCCATAAGAGTTCGGTTGTGATGGACATCATGGAAACACGGGGTATAGAAATCCTAGCCCATCCCTTTACAGTCCAGAGTTGTCAATTTCTGACTTCTGGCTATATCTAGTTTTGAAAGATAACCTGCTGAGAGAGAAAGATGTTGGTACTATTGTTAATAGTGTACAACGGAACAGGTCATATGATGGCTTGGGTCACGTGCTCCGGGTGTGCGCAGATCAATGACAGAAGTACATTAAAGTTGTAGTGGCCTACTTTGAAGAAGAATAAACTCCTAAACCCACTTTGATTTGTATCATGTAATATATTCAGCTAGAACGCGAACGTTTTGATCACCTCTCTTACAGTCAAGCAAATGTTTGTTCTCGTCTGTATACTTCAAGTATCTCACATCAGAGCGGGACGTAGCCCATTATTTGAATAAACGTTAATCAGTTTTAAATGTAACTAAAGATGCTCGAATAGAAAAATGGTAGAAGTCAGTCTCACGGTTCCCGATAAATTGCAAATGTTAAAACTTTTTCAACAACAGCGACGACAACCATGTAATGATGTTACATTTTGAGTATAGTATGCCAAAATTATAGTCAGAGTTCTGACAAACAGAACACAACCCAAAGGGGACCGTACTATTTGTCAAAACCCTAAATACTGTTTTTGCAAGGTATACGAAAAGTGCAATATCATCTTCATTTCCAGATAAATCTATATAATACGTCTTAATAAAGCAAATGGCGATTACACCGAATGTGTTACCAATAAATGTTTTAAACACTGTATCAATTTGTTTGTTTGCATTTGGTACATAACTATCAAAAACGGATGATAACGAATCAGTTTTGTAATTTCAAATACTTTATTATGGTTACATTAATCAGAGGTAAACTTGAGTAAATATGTATATTTGTCCGTCATAAGTGTTGGACTTCCATGCCGTAATGGTCAGCGCGTTCTCTGAGCAAGCCACTGCCCCGGTTTCGAGCCTTGTGTCTCTGAATAATTTGGGGAAAATCATATAAATGTAAAGAAAATGTAAAGACACAACACAAACAGTGATAGTGCACGTTTATCTGCTCTGTGTGAAAGTAGTAGGGTACCGTGTATACATGTATAGGCAGAAACTAACCGGAAGCTTAAAGGCATTATAAAAACAACACAACAGCAGACAGATAATGCGCATACAAGTGTCTTGATCAAAAAGACTTGATCATAAGGCTCAGGTGAGCTAAACTATTGATTATAGATTTTTCTGCAAAATTCAATAAAAAGATGAGTATTCTATCTAGAATATTTCTATTGTACATAGTTTCATAATTACCCACTCTATACAGGTGTTCCGGATTTTAGGCATCGTGACTGACGTGAAGGCCTGTAATGAAAATTATGGACGAGAATAAGACAGACACTGAGAAATTAAGTAGAATAAAGCAAAACAACAAGATAGGTGTTTAGGTCATCGTTTAATGACGTTTCTTTTTCAGTTTGCTGAAAGATTTTTAGTTTGATTCCAGGAAAGTGAAACATCTTAAATGAATTGACATTTTGTCAGCAAAATCAACATTTTAAAAGGGGAAAATGTTGATCAGAACCTTGTCGCGGTGGTTTAGAGGTAGATCTTTCACCCCACATGCGGAAGGTTGGGGTTCGAATCTCAGCCGCGACAGACCTAAGTCGTTAAAAAAACCCAGGTAGTGACAGTTCCATCGCCATACACTCGGAATCAGGTGTGAATGTCACGGGTCCTCTGAGATTACCATAAACACGGATGTCCTTTGTCACAGAAAGTGTGACACGATAACGAACCCTCACTGCTCAATGGCCGTAAGCGCCGAGCATATGCCTAAATTTGAAGCCCTTCATCAGTAGTGGTGACGTCCCAACATGAGTGAAAAATTCTCAAGTGGGACGTAAACCAAGATACAATCAATCCATTAATTATCAGAACCTTGAGTTATATCATTGTATTTCTGAGGATTTGAGTATGTCCAAAGTGAAGTAAATCTGAAAGGCGTGATTTAAACCCAACACAAGCAATAGTTTTACAAGTATATCTTGAATACCTTAATGAGATTCAGGGATCATTTTGAGAATGGGTTGGTAAAGTTTTTCTAATGTTACAAGAGATGCCCTTTTAAATGTGCATATCAGTTTCCATATACATAGAGTGTTTTGGCCTCGATGGAAATGCTGACTGTGTTGGTAGATATCCATGTATGCATCTCCTTATTTTTTTCATTTCGATCACTACAACTACTATTATGAGCAAAGCTTGGACTGGCCGAAGGTCCGTCCGCGAAGCAAGGTAACACGTATGTAAAAAAAATAGAAAATCAGCAAATGAATGGAGATAATCTCTTCATACATTCATTGAAAAGTTTGTTATCGTTATGGGTTGCGCAATTTTGTTTTGTTTATTAGTTGCTTCTACGGTTATTCTTGTTTTAATTTTGAATGCCAAAAATACAAGACTGGCGTGCAATTTGTAATCAAACAATCAGGTTATTAAAATGAATGGTATGATTATCAATTTTACAGTTTTTAGCCAATCACCAAATAGAAAAACAGTAATATGACTAAATAGATGAATGAGGCCATGAGTTCCTTTGAACAGAAAAATACGATACAGTGTATATTTGCTCTTACTGTTTTATCACTTTGAAATTGTTGGTTAATTTTGTTCAGTTCTAAATGTCCTTTTTGCAAACACGATGTATTGTTGTTTAAAATTGTTTGATTTGATAAAGAGATAAATGTGACGTCACAAAGCACGGTTTACATTGGCTAGCGTTATATTTCCCGCGATAAATGAATAGGCGGATCCTGTATTTATCCTCATATATATATATATAGCGCAAGGGGATTTTCATAAATAAAACAAATATATATTTTAAAGTGAATTCTAATTTACCGTACTTAATCAATAGAATTATGAACGCTAATGGTCACTTCATCCTTCGCTTGGTCTAACGTTCACACCGTATATATATTAATGAATAAGTGTAAATATTGCAATAAGCGGCTCATGGACAATATCGCTCATATGAGTAACATCGGCCCATATGCAATGATTTCACTTATATTCTTGTATGTAAAACTTTGATCCTCTATTGTGGCCCCATCCTACCCTCGGGAGCAAGATTTTAGCAAACTTGAATCTACACTATTTCAGGAAACTTTCATGTAAATGTAAACTTTTCTGGCCCAGTGGTTCTTAAGAAGAACAAGATACAAGATTTTAAAGATCTCCTCTATATGTTTGTATGTAAAACTTTGATCCCCTAGCGTGGCCCCACCCTAACCCATGGAGCCATGATTTTGATAAAATTGAATTTGAACTATGTCAGACTGGCATTTCTGTAGGTGTGCGTAACAAAGAAGGATAACTCTAATCATTTTAAGATTCGGGCTTGGACTGTACAATATTCTTGTGCATAAGCAGACTGCAAGTCATTGTGATTGTTGTCTAACAAACTCAGTCAGGTAAATACATATACTACCACAAAATGATATCAGGCAGGGCCAGCATGGCGGCCATATTGCTCATTTACGTGCATCTAGGAACGCTTACGATAGCCCTAGACCACTCGTGGAGTTAAGATCAATATTGATTAACTCTACGTTTACGTAGTGAAACGGCAGCTGGAGGAGATGAAAATGTGAAAAGTTTACGACGACGATACGACAACAACAACGACGGACAATGGACACATTTCGATCAGAATAGCTCACTGCATTCGGTTCAGATGAGCTAAAACGGTTTGAATCAGTTTATTAAAACTTACAATTTATGTTTTACTTGAAATCAACACAATTCCAAAATAACTCATGAATCATCCATAGGCTAACAGATGTGATAAAATCAATTTTGCATTCATAATGTTTGTATGCAGTGGCGTAGTGGTTAGAGCATCGCGCTCAAAATCCCGATTTGAAAATACATGAGTGTGTTTCACGCAGGTATATACTTTTATTTATGAACCTTTACGAATCATGTCGGCGTGAATCATCACTGTTCACACCATCATGCATCAAAACCGACATCTATTTCTTAAAGGTATAATAACGTTTCGCTCTTCTCGTTTGATAATCGAGCAGTATTCTCATGAAAACGTTTCAATATATACATGTATATATGCTACACTGAACTGTGGAGACAGGAAGGAACAGTATCTAAATCATAAAAACGGCCAATGTTGTATACATATAAAAGTGATAAATATCCTTATCTAAAATACGAGTATGATTTTCTGTAACTCCAGGTCCTCTCCGAATCCTGTTCAGGATCACAGTTTATATCTTGGATCATCATTTTCAATCTGAAACCATTATTTAATTGATTGATCGCATTACAAGACCGATCATGTTCAGATGGCGTCATTACAAAATACTTAGTATGAAAATCATGTAAATATTTCATGAAGTTACAAGGCGCATTACGTTTCATTTTGTTCTGATGGGAATTCCATTCGAAAATTATGTCAGTCACTTTTCCCTGCATAACTATCATGGAATTTTAAAAGCATAAATCCTTTGATTAGTTGATAAAAATAAAAACGTTCTTTATACATATGCAATTTCTATTTCATCCTGTGAAACATTATTGACGCCGTGCGCTTTGCTGGATTGCTGATAGCTGATTGTTTTTGCCTGTCGAAATTCTATATCGAAAATGACACACTATGTTACGTTATTCGTGCTGTGTATTTCCTTTTTACAAACTCCTTTATTATCACTGATCCTTCTGTAATTTATATATTTGCTCATTTGTCTCTGTCCCCCAGACTCGTGTCCGTTGCAAGTTACAAGAAACATCTGTGTAACTTACGCGTACATAAATAACTTTCCCTACTTTATAGTTATGTACACTGACCAACAACGTACGTTACTATCACCAATAACTCGCCAGAAAAGTTTCGTAAAAGTATGCACAAATATATGACCACACCATTTTCGTTAAGCAGCATAGAAAATGCATAAAACCTCGTTAAAATTACAACATCTTCATTGAAACAGTTTTTAAAAACTGATGATAATATATAAATCAATTGTGGCTATCATTGTATTTTTAAAAAAGATATCCAACAATAGAAAATGTACCAGCATAAGAGTTATTGCCCTTGACAATACTTTGTTTTTCAATATAAATAATTTTATATAGAAAATATAAACCCTTTTCTGGTTCAAATAATCTACCAAATTTTTCATTGCATCCAGTGAATAAAATTCTCACAAAAGATATATTTCTAGCACGAACAAAATTTAATTTAATAAATAATTTTACAAAACCGATATGAGGATAGACCTACACGTGTAAGGCTGACACTGATTTGATAGGATAGTTTTATTTAGACATTCATTGCAGCCATTTTAAGTTACCGGGACATATCTATTTTTATAACCTTACTTATGGCGGATTACTTGTACAGTTTACATTCCTGTAACAGTCGTTACCAATTTACAATAATAACGTCACACGTTACATGTTCAACTACACAACATCCAGTTCTTACTGTACCGTGCTCTCTTAGAATACAAATTTTGTGGTAACATTGTTTGGGCCAAATTAAGATAGTACCAAACACTTGTAAAAGTAGTTTTCGCCTCGATCTCTTCAGTTCATTTATTTGATGAATGAAATTCCCATAATACTAATATTCAATGAAGTTTTGAACAAACTACATGCAATATAAGCCAAAGCATGCATTTTAGTATATTCTGAAAAAAAAAATGTGGGAGACATCCAATATCTTGGGGGTCAGGGAGTCTAAATCTTGAATGCATTTCATTTTTGCGAGATTTAACTGTCTATCAGAAAGTAACGGGTAACTTTTGTTGTGTAGCTAGTATAGACCTGATATGTGTACACATCAATACGCAGTCAATGCTCTTACAGGATAATGAAGGTCAAGGTCCTATATTAAGGTTAAAGGTCAAATATCATGACATCGTTTGCCGAATGTGTTATTTTGTTCTTCATAAACTTTTCTAAAAAGTCCAAAATATCCAAAATCCTAGTTTGAATTCTCTTCATTTTAAAATAATCAGTTTCTGTATCATTTTGTTCATTATATTATATTTTTTTTTTCCAAAATTTAAATAATGCATCTCCTTTTACAATATCTTGATATGAAACTATTTTAAGTTGAAGATGTGCTATCGACGAGCCATGCATGTTATATTGTATATCCTGGTATACACAAATATATCAATTACAACATATGTTGTCGAGATTTAGTCGCAAATAGGTCAGCTGTAAAATAAATATTATGAATGTTTGTGATATCTCTATAGATAATCTTTCCATAGTACACACTCTTATCACCAAAGTTCGTTGGTGTCTAACTGGGGTCAGACACCCTATATTTGAAACTAAGGAGAGAAAAATATTTGGGATACCGTACATTTCTTTATAACATGCACAATAAGAGATTTTGTTCCTGAAAACAAAAATATTAAAGTTTCAGAAGAAAATGAACTTGAGGAAATATTTTACGTATCTGTTTGGCTTATTATATTAAAGGACACATCTCATATTTTCAAAGTATACAACATTACATGCATTTCGTCTTCTTTATGCTTATAGTAATTAATTCTAATAGTTCGTTCGCCGAAATTTTGCGATAATTAACCACAATACAGACTTAAATCTAAGCCCCGATTTCTAAAACTCTAGTTAATTAGGTAGGTAGTCACGTGGTACAGTGACGTCACATGCGCCCTTCGGATTGTGAAAGTAATACGAGATATTATTAAAAACTCAACTTTTAGGGGCTTAATTCATTTACCATGGGCAACATTTTAAATCGTGTTGCTTCGCACTTTTATTCAGTTTGTGAGTAAAATGTCCGGAGTTTACACATCGAGAAATTCTTCAAAAAGAATGTTTAATCCTATAGTAAAAACCCAAATATAGCGAGAAAAGCGTGTATGAAATCGGCAATATTGTGAGTAAATAATGTTTATATGGGTTGTTGTCTACGAACTGTTTGATGATGTTATTCCTTTATACATCTGTAATTGGCGCTGTTTTTCTAAAATAAACAGTGCAATCATTATTTAATTTTGGATTAGACAAATTATGATACGTTAAATTGTTAACAACTAGGCCCTATGCCAAGCTATTGTCACGAGTGCATTTCGGAAAGTAAGAAAAAGACAATACACACACAAATCAATAAAAATATTCAAATTTAAAGTGGTAATCACATTATTTTATTTTGATAAAGCACTCTTATTACTATTTTTGAAATGTGATCTGCACGTCTTTAGGTAGTACGAAGTGGGAGCGCGGCGTTATACTGACGCACTCAAGATACTACGAGTTCATTAAGGAAATAATGTGATAATTCAATTTAAAGTTAGGAAATACAATATTCTACTATTTGTATAATTAAAAGTTCAATTATTTTGTATCTTTAATTTTTTTTTGTAAATCTACCAGTTGGTAGCAGTTACACTGTATCGTCAATATATATGTTGTTACAAGGTGAAGGTCAGTTGATCCGGGTGTGTATTGAATATTAAAGAGCAAAATAGAATGTATGCTATAGGCCTACCAGTGCATATAGCTTCGACATATCGATTTTCTCGCAGTTTATCAGGGTCCCTCTCCAAGCGGGTTTTAAAAAGGTGACTGGGTGTGTGTTTAAGGTAAAGTTCTTGCTCAATCAAAAAAAATATCCACGTCTTTTTTCTCATACCTTCCTTCGAAAAATTGAAAAATACTCAGTCTAAATCCTTTCTACCGACAAATAGTACACCCGAGCACGGCACAACATATTTTAATGCATTATTATTTACAAGCCGTTACCGTGATAATTGTTTTTTTTTGTCGATTAAATCTAATCTGTTTATGAAATGGCTATTAGGTGTTTTCAAACCCGAGGGCGCATATGACGACACACATAATGGCGCGTAAACTAGCGAAAGGAAATATGCATATCGCAAGATTTGAATTTCATCGCTTTCAAACTCGAAAAATACGCAAAATATTTCATTTAAAACACATTTAAAGTAGTTTTAGGCATAAAAAGAATTAATTTTGTTGAAAAAATGAAAAAGTTTAGAAACATGCGTTGTGTCCTTTAAGTATGCCTTGGTAAAAAAAAATCAGTCAAACACATATTTTCATAAAACACTACTTTGTATACTATATGAGACATCATTATATGTACTCTTGTCACTATCTTTTAAAATTTGTGAATTAATTAATATTGACTGTAAATAAGCTTGTGTTGAACGTGCACTATCATATTTTAGTATTTTGTTTCTAGCAAGATAGCAGTGTTTAAATCTTTATTTGATTTGATTTATCTATATATTTACTAACTAGCAACATGATTGCAAAAATCTATTCATTGCTGATGAATATATTGCCATGTAAAAGATGTTTGCAGAAAACAAGCCGTAAACCTCATTTGAATGATGAAATGTTGCTGCATGCTTGCAGCTTATAGTTGTCGTACATCTGCAGGAATATTTCCTTATATGGGTATATGGATATTTGCAGCAAGCATGCTGCAAATCGCACTCACAAAGTAAAATGTTTGCTGCAAATATACATACTTATCTGCGGCAAACATACGTCAATGTACACTTTATTAAATAAAATCTGACTTCCGGTACTATTTGCAGCAATGTTTGTTGCAAACGTGCAGTAAATATTTGCAGTAAGGCTTTTGTCAGAGTAAGGTGCATATTGATTTATACCAGTGCAATGCAACGCTCAAAAGGTACGACGTCTCTATGCTATATTCATGCGATATGAAGAAGGCATCGGGGACGAGGGATGGGTGATATTTACTTCATAAAGACTTTCTACTCACACCATCCTATCTAAGCTATTTCAAATTGAAATACCGACATGTTGAATAACAAGAATTTACGGAGTATTTACAATTTCTAGTGTTAAAAATGTGTTTATGGTGAAAAGTAACTGTCCACTATAAATCTGCCTAAAATACTGACTATGACAGATTTTAATCCAAAAAGTGTTTGATAATGAAATTATTACGTACAATTCATATGCTTTTAAGTCACGCGTACTTTGTGTGAATATAGATTTCTGGAGGTAGGCTTTTATGCAATCAAAATAAAGCGAACCTTGCATTATCTTTTAAATTCTGTTTATCTTACTTTTTGAATCGCTCCTTTTAAATTGGTTGCTTTGTATATTTTACCAAGGAATTTCATCTAATTGAATGATAAATAAAATGATGTAAGTATCAACATAAAAAACCCAGATGCCATGTTATTTCATGAGTTGCTTTTTATATCGTAGGTCACCATTTATCAAATCACAAAATACTCAAAATTTATGTTTTGTCATTATCGATTTGGAATCCCGTATATATAGAGGACGAAAATACAAAACGCTATATGATTTTCGTATAAATCATCAACGGTACATACGGGAACATGAATATTTATAAAAAGTGAAAATAACGAACAGTGATCAATATCATAACTCCTAAAATCAATACAAAATAGATATTTGGGAACTCATGGACCCCTGGACACATCAGAGTAGAGGGATGAAAAATAGAAATGGGGGAATTACATGAAGTTCTATAATGTAAAGTATGCTTTTGTGCGACAGAGCAATGGTGAAACCAAGAAGAGAAGGTCACTTCATAAAAAGAACGCCGACGTGTTGCAGTTCACATCCACACGTATTTTTCAAAACTGAAATTCCTTTCTTTTGTTTACATTCTACTTTCATTTCTATCAGATTTTCAGCCGTTAAAATACTTAGTCTAGTAGATTTATTATACTTATTAATAACGCATTGTCCAGTGCATTCACAAGGAAATTATTACAAATGGTAAAGATCCATGTATCAAAGGTCAAAACATTGAAAATACAAAGACTATTCGACATCGCGTGGTCTGGAGACACATGTAGCCGGTACTTTCTCTTTTACACAAATTCCAATTTATAACAATTTCAAATTTGCCCCTATAAAACAAGTGTTCCACGTAGGTATTAGGCCTATACCTATTTTTAAATACTTACGTTGTTAATTGGCGCTGAGCCAAGCTGCGCGTGTAAATTCTGATAATGGCGGCGGTCGGAAAAGGTTTTGAAGTAGAGGGTATTGCTAAAGCGCGGAACAGAAAATGAAGCGGAACGAAAAAAAAAAAAACCAACACCCGAGGTAACGTGTGGATTAATTTGTCCTGTGGAGAGTAGATTATTTTTAAAAAGTACAATCACAAAACATCAAATGAAATGATTGAGAACTTCTATCACTCTGTTGATGGTGAAATCGTGTTTCCTACGAGGTGTTTATGTACAGGAGGAGTGAAATAAAATTTTGGTGTAATGAACCACTTTAACAAATGATTATTAGGATAAATTTTCAAAAAAAAAAAAAAGGAAAGAGAAAATAAATAAACAGATATAGAATAAAGGGAAAAAATAAGTTGAATTTCCATGAAAGGTCAAATATGTCGAGGTTTATTTTTAATCAGATAGGGTTGTATAGACTGTTGTGATGACGATATGGCACTGATTGATACTAATGTGGTTACTTGTCAGTTTGGAAGCTCCCATCCAAGTGACTATACACTTCAAAGAAAAAGCCACATCAACCTGCATCAACTCTAAACCCTCAAATCTTAATCGTAAGATCTACATGTCTGCAGAGAAATTGTAATTTTCGACATTTCGGTTGCATGTATGTTTTTAATTTACAAACTAGAGTATTCCAAGGACAATATGCGTCATTTACGGGAGTACCAGGGATCATCAGTTATGTTTAGATAACGTTCATGCAAGAAACACACATGTTAAATTTCAAAGTCATGTTTCATAGGATTCCATGATAGTTCTAGGTAATACAGACGGACAGAAGACGGAAAATAAACAAACATGCGGATAAAGGAATATATAAATGTCGCTGCTCTTTGTAATCCACACAAACCATGCCTCTTAAGATATTAGATTGAAAAAAGAAATGAAATTGTGTCGGAATTGTTCGTAGTACTGAGGTAAATATTGGGTTGTCGTGGAGCGAGAGAGACAAACTCGGGTTTTAAACGCGTCTGACGTTATTATCCACCCAGAGTTATCGTTCCCTTTCGAGAATGATCTATTCTGTACCTGTATTTTATGCAGAGGTCATTCTCCCAATCTGCAATAAAGTGCTATTCAACAATCCATTCATGCAAACCTTTAAAATATTTTTAAAAGAAAATCCATGACAATCTGTTTGTGCAGAGAAATAATCGATATTTGGGATTAAGGTGACTCACAACTATAAATAGATGTCAAGAACCTTTACTCCATTGTGATGTATTCTATAATTAGAGGACAAGAAAATCAATAAGACTGCCTGTCAAAATGGAGCATCATTTAATGATGACGGTGCTAACGTGTAAGCGAGCGCAGGTTCATATTTTGTGATGTTACCCGACATGTAATTACAATCATATACAATGTACATGAATGTGGTTAAAATATTTATATACTATGTGAGGTTAAACTATCTAGATACTATATATCTATCATATATCTATTGAGTATCGTGAACATTTTTGAATGAAATGCGAAGATAACGAACAGTGATCCATCTCATAACTCCTATAAACAATACAAAAAAGAGAGTTAAGCAAACACAGACCTCTCGATGAATTAATGAATTAACCTGTTGTGAGAATTTAAAAGGAGAAGGCCATGCATTTCGATGATAAGAAGAAGCTAGAAATTATAAACGGATAGGAGTTGTCGGATGATTGCATCATTCTAATTTCAGCTTGAGATGGAACATACTTTCGGTAGTGTATCAGAAATAAAACTATTGCTGTCATCAGGGGAAAACCGCATAACAATGATAGAAATTGTAATTGTCTTCAAGCATGAAGGTAAATCGTTTGCAAATAACAACATGCCATATATGCAGAGTCTTCAAATTATTTTTACAAAACTTCAAGCATAAACAATTCACCCTTCGGTTTTTATAAGAGACAACTAAATGGGGCGGTCCTTCGGATGAGACTGCAAAACCCAATATCCCTTGTTACACCTGTGTTGTCTCACGATAAGGTTTTTCCCAGTTTTAAGTAGCTCATTACACTAAATCTTTATCTACTGACTCGTTAAAACACCTCTTATGAAGGATGATTTCAACATTGAAAAAGTGATACAAGCTCTCAAGTATTTTATATGAATTGTTTGTGATTTATTCCGAAATGATTACAAAAAGGTAGTATAAATGTTTGCAAATAAAATACTCTAGAGTTCAAATTTTGCTGTTATTGGGTGTGTAATTTTGCTGTTATTGGGTGTGTAATATGAATATCTAAGAAAAGATGCCTAAACGACTCAGACAGACGTTAGAAATGTTTTAAATAAAAAAGTATTCATGAAAATTGAAAACGTTATTTGTTAATACTTACTAACTCTATGGATAAAATCTTCAAAAAACATGCCAGTTACAAAAACAATATATCAGAGAAATATTGTAAAAAAAAGAAATTGAAATAAAAAGGTCAAAATTCAGAAATATTACGATTTTTCTAATCTAAACCATGCCTGATTGGAATTATAAAAAGTGGTCATAGAGAATATTGTAATCAGAAAATGGTTTACAAATTAAACGAATTTACAAAGTGAACTAATTCATAAAATTAGAAAAACATGATTATTTTAGGAATTTCAATCAATTTTGATCGGGATCGGTACCCTTTTCTCTGGTTTGATTATGGTGATTATATCTTTTGGCCATTTCGTTTCAATTTCTTTTTTGTGATATAGTTCTTCGATATATTCCTTTTCTAACTGATATGTTTTTGAAGAATGTATTCGTAGATTTAAAACAAATATATAAACAAATAACGTTTTCAATTTTCACAAATATTTTTTTCTAAAAACTTAAGATCAATTCTATGTAAAAATCAAAGAAATCAGATAGGGTCTGGCCACTCAATGTCACAGATTTCTTTGATTTTCACAGTATTAACTTTACTTGCACCATCTTACATAATTTCAACCCCACCACCGAATTTCTACCATCCGTTGCCATGGAAACCGACAGCAGTCTATGAGGGCTAATTGAACTGCAAAATTCAGCCCGTTTAGCCCATGTTTTGTCCTTGTGGTATATAAAAAATTGAAAAATACAACTAATTTTCTCCATAAATCTCGATTCCCCATAAAATTCCCTCCTTATTTATGATATCTATATCCACCTATGGTAAAGAGTGTGTTACTGACCGCTGTACCAATGTATTATAATTTGGCACTTTGCCAAAAAGTGATTTTTTGTTAGATTTCATTGATGAAATTAGATAATTGGGAAAATACATACAGCATAATCAACTGCCATCAAAGGATGTCCATATCAAAGACTCTTAATATATATAAAAAGATTAATGGTGAAACGTAGTACAATTGATCTGTAGTAGCATGAAAACTGTAGATTTGGGCATTTTGCCAAAACGGGATTTTTTGTTGGATTTCGTTGATGAATTTAGATAAATTGGAAAATACATACAGTATAATCAACTGTCATCAAAGGATGTCCATATCAAAGACTCTTAATATATATAAAAAGATTAATGGTGAAACGTAGTGCAATAGATCTATTGTAGCACGAAAACTGTAGATTTGGGCATTTTGCCAAAACGGGATTTTTTGTTGGATTTCGTTGACGAATTTAGATAATTTGGAAAATACATACAGCAAAATCAACTGTCATCAAAGGGTGTCCATATCAAAGACTCCTAATGTATATAAAAAGATTAATGGTGAAATGTAGTACAATAGATCTATTGTAGTGCGAAAACTGTAGATTTGGGCATTTTGCCAAAAATTCATACTAATGACAAATAATACAACCTACACCATTTTCAGTTAAACTGAACAATATGAGCAATTGATATTTCAAAAATAAACATGGAGAAGTTTAGCATATTAATAAAAATTAGTTAGAGTGATTAAAAAAACCCATAAACTGTAATCCAGTAGGACCCCCCCCCCCCCCACCCCCTTCCCCAAACACCAAGTAGATTTTGCAATAATTTCCATAAACGAGCTATATTACATGTACTGTATTGTCATGTAAACTATTATCAATAACTATAAAAAGTCTTCTCAAGATATTGGGTAGATACCAATAAATTGTTCATTGTACTGCCTTGTATTTGTTGACCTTTGACCTGGAAATCATTAGGGTCATCTACTATTCATAACCAACCAACATATGAAATATCATAATTGAACAACAGGCCCAAGATATTGGGGGGACACCATTGCATAGAGTACTAGCTACATTGCACCTAGTCATTTTTAATTGATTGATTTATTGATATTTTCCGCCACACTCAACAATTTTTCAGTTCTCTGATGGTGCCCAGTGTTTATTGGTGAAAGTGAGAACCCAGATACAATGTTCCTGGGAAGAGACCACCGACCTTCCGAAAGTAAATTGGGAAACTTTCTCACTTAATACCAGCGCGAGCGGGATTCGAACCCACGCCGACTGAGGCCGTGTCATTTTGAATGCTATGCTCCAACCACTCGGCCACGGAGGCCCCTGCCATTTTTAATCTTTTGACCTGAAAATCAATGGGGGTCATATACTACCAGTGACCAACCCCTGTATGAAATATCACTATCAATCAAAGGGTTCTGAAGAAACTGGTCAGACATCAATTGTACAGAGTATTGTATTGCACCTGGTGACCTTTGGACCAGAAAATCAATAGGTGTCATTTTCTACTGCAGAAACTGCATGAAACTTTAAAATTTATTGAAGTTTGTTCAGTGTTACTGTACTCTATGTTGACATACCAGTAATTAGTAAATTTATAATATTAACACAGAACAACTCATTTTTGCAAAGTTGTTTATTCAACAAACATGGATCACAATGTTATCCAAACAACACAATCATCTTTTTTTAAAAATCATTATAATAGTGATTTTCCTTCAACTGTTCAGTAATGAATCCTTATTCAGTAGGCTCACATAAGACACTTGCAGGTTAATTTTGCAATGTTTTAGTTACATTAGTCTTCTGACACCAAAACTTGATCTTAACTAAGTCATGGTGTTTCCTTAGAAGAACAGTTTACTGAATCAGGATGGACTTGTGTCGTGAGGTGTGTTCATTGACTGTAAAACTCGCAGTTTTTTTTTCATTCTCAAGAGCTCTTCTTTGTCTTCTATATCACATAAGAGTCATGGAATGCATCTTCTGCTCTTCAAGTTCTAAAAAATGTGTTGAACAAATATTGAAAAGTTCATCTTATTTTTCACATTTTCATACAGTACACACCTAATTCAATTTGATTAAACTAAATTTACATGTACAAGATCATTCATGATGCTAGAATAGTAATTTTACCACTTAATTAATTACTAGTTGATAGATTATCATGCCCGCCCACCCGCCCCTCAAAAATCATCTGTGAAATAACATAGATTTATATATCTGGCATTAAATTATGCACTTCTGTTGACAAAAACTTGTTTGTCATCAATATATTTCTCAGAAAATAAAAATTAAAAAATAAAATCTTCCCACAGTCTGCCCCATACTTTTTGGTGACCCAGGATGATAATCTTACTAATTAAGTTGAATTGGCCTAAAGGATGTTATGTTTTGATACAGTTTGTATACATGTGTTTATGCTGTATTGAAGAGCTATTAGTAGTGTTAATACTCATAAATTAACAAGATGTCCACAAACCTTATTGGTTACCTGAGTATTAATCAAATTTAAAAAAATTCAAAGTATCACTATAACTCTAAGGGCTACAAAATCCATGTTATACACTATATGACTCTTTTGGACCCACATTCACAACCCTGTGTTTTCGAAATTCGCAATTTTGGTACCCCTTTCTGTTTTTCCTTCATAAGCATTCATCTTTATTTAAGGTAGTTCCACCCTCCTGTGATGTCATAATATTTTGCGGAGTCAATGATTTAATCAGATTTATGCATAACATGAACATAAATTGTGTTCGAGTCTTTTTTAATAGTTATTGTAAAAAATCTTGTATAACCATAAAATATTTCAAATGTATATGAATATAATCAATGAGCTACATTTTTCACAATGCTATACGAGTTATTTCCCCCTGATTACAGGGAGCGCGCATCACATTACTGTCATTCGATGGTGTCAAGTAAGGAATAAATAGAAAATTTGCAATATCTGATTGCAATCAATTGCTAGTTAAGGAATTTTTCTAAGAATTAAGTGTAATGGCTTGAAAACAGTATAACTGAACAAAATGTCTTAGTCACTGATTACATGTATGTGGCCCATGTGTGTTTTTCTTGCAAGCAATGTATGGTCATGATGTAACAAAGTATGTAAATATTAACTAGTCCTCAATTTCTTTAGATCAGAATCATGATGTCCTTAGTATATCAGCAATTCTTCATTATTAATTTCTATCAATATTTTCAACAACCAAACACAACAAAACATGCAATAAGATATGCCTAAAACACATGTACAACCAACGCATACATGTACATTATAGATTTATCGTTTCACAATGAACGACACTACTTGTTGCTAAATGTACACCAGATATCAATAAACAAAGCATGTTAATTATCTTGAATTGGCATCTCTAGTGTAAAATTTTTGTTAAAATTTAATTGTTAAGAATTTTCAGGCATTGTTATGAAGTCACACCCCCCCCCCCCCCCCCCCCTCCTTATCACATGTATGCTTTCATTGTGCTCTTAATTCTAGGTGTCTGTTGTTTTAAAAACAGACCACTACTGAAATCCTCAGTATTAATTACATAATTTGGACACAAATAAATGTCAAATACACTTATACCCCCCCCCCCTTCCCCAACTCTACAATTTAACGAAGTGTATATCTGAAAAAGTTTTCTCCATAAAATTGAAGAAATCAAACCCTGGTTCTAAAACAAAATTCTCAATTTTGGTATAGAGCATTTTTAAAAGTACCGTCAATCCAGAGTCCTTAGATTTACAATCTATGTTAATTCCCCTTGTCCCAAAGATGCTTAAAAGAAATTTGAAAAGAATTGGAAGGGTGGTTATCAAGAAAAAATATTAATGTTCAATTAACGTCTTATGATGACTGACGCACACAAATAGCAACATGTAGGTCACTTGAGTGATTCTCAACATTGACCTAATTAGAATTAATCATTTTTACAATTGATACTGAGCTCATACACATGTGTACATATATATGTGCATCATTGACAACAAAACAACTAGTCTTTTTGAGTATGCTAATTAAGTGAAGTAATAATTTTTTTTTAGGAAGTTGTGATGAAAACGTTTCAAGTCATCATGTCGCATAAAAAATGGATGGTCTCCTGTGATTATTCTAGAGAATTCAGTTTCCATGCAGGCTCTATAACCAAGAAACTAAACCCAATGTACCACATTCCCCACATCTATTAATTTGTTTTAGGATTTATAATACTGGGATTCAAATTTGAATTTCAAATTATGTATTCAATGTGTATGTATTAATGCTGAATATTTACCTCCTCAAGTCAGCAACTTGGTCAACTCCATCTTTAGGTGATTTGCACAGTATGATGCTCATACAGCTGAAACACAGAAAAGCACACATTAATTACATAAAATAGTGGTCATGTACTTTGGCCAAAATATGTGATTATTGGATGAAAAAGTAAGAATTCAAAGGTATTTGAATATTTACAATTTACATTTAATATTTTTTGATTTACTTCAGTTGACAGGACCTACATGTATTAAAATTTGAGGGCCCAGTTACAGGACCCAATTCAAAATCATCAATTTTTCATAATTTAATTTTTCCAAATCAAGTGTCCTAAAGTTCATAATTACAGATATTAGAAAACTTTAAATCATAATAGTATTTGTGTGATTTCTTCTGTAGATTAGAACCATCACATATTAGTGGGGGTTACCACAGGTAAACAAACTTGAAAGTAGCCTGGCTCACCAATATATATGATTTTAACAATCTTTATCTAGAATGCACACAGGCATTCACATGTTTGTTTTTATTGTAAACTTGACAGTCAGAGAGAGAGAGAGAGAGAGAGAGAGAGAGAGAGAGAGAGAGAGAGGGTGTCATCACTTAGTATTACATAAATTAAGCCTAGTCCTTTTGAAAATTTCCACATGAAACATGATTTTATAAGTATTCCCCAATTTTTACAGATCCTGAACTCTGTGTAAATGTGATAGGAAACTCCCTGAGTGAATGTTAGGTCGGGGACATACTTAACCAGTATTCTATATTGTACACCCATGCAGTTAATCCGAGATTCCTCTGACTCTTACCCCCGCTTTTATATTTGACAGAAGTCACAAAATAAAAGCGGGTTTAAGAGTCAGAGGAATCTCGGATTACCATGCAGTAAATGACAGGACTACTTACAATGTTCAGTCTACATGTATACCACTATAGCTGACTAGCCTGGCTGGCAGTATAAAATAAATTGGGGTTCTCATATGTTTACTAAAAGCCAAATTTTATGATACATTTTATTTAGCCTTTACTTTAGAATTTGGATTCTAAATCAAATAGAATACTCACGTCAATACAAGTTCCAACACGGCAACAGGCAGGGCTTTTTCATATTTTCTATGAATATGTCTGTCAGCCTTCTGTTTCCCTGGTCATTTTTTTCAGTCGGATGTGATGCAATAAAGCGTTAAATTCCACAACATTTACTTTTTCTACGAATACGTAGACGATTGGATGCTAGAGTCCGGTGACTATGGCAAAGATCAAACGGATTTGTATTCCATGAAATAAACCGGAATCCTTTAGCACAATTGAAGATAAAGATCGTGGTAGTGAATTAAGTGAACAAAGAGCATCTGATATTGATAAATATCTGAAGAACAAATTGAATAAAAACTCAATTTCCACCTCCTGCCATACTGAAAACAAATGAAGGCTGTTCATATCTCCAATACAAGAGAATGTTACAAAGGGCAATAACTCTTTCTGGTGTATTTTGGTTTGTGCACCAGAGGAAACTACTGGTTTATGTGTTTACCTTTGGTTTCTCCACAAATGTGTTTCTGTACTTTTTTAAAGTAAGATTCAATACATTTTACTAGCATGTGAGTTTACACCAAATGACTGGGCAAATATATTTTATCCCTCTCTAAAAATTACATAAATCAAACCCTTATACATCATAAAAATAATTATTTCTATTGTTTCCAAGGATTAAATAAATACAAAAAAAATTCTAAAAGCTAGAACCTAGCTCAAAATAATTTTTACATTTGTTGTTTTTATAAACAATAGCGTTTAATTTTTGATTATTCAAAATATAACATACATGTGCATATCTTGTCCAGCTGTTGTTAGAGGATCGGTTTCCATGGCAACCGTTGCTAAGTCAAACCTTTGCATGTCCTTTTTGTTTTATATCTATCATAATATTGTTACACACAAAGTTTCATAAAAATCTGTGACATACCGTGGCCACTGAATTTCGATAGTTACATAGAATCAGTCTTAAAACGTTTATATCCGAAGTGTTTAGGCGTGTTTTATTACATATTACTACCATGCACCAAATCACAGCAACATTTGAACTAAAGCATCTCTTATTTGCAAATAAAACACATTTTTTATCCTTTCGGGACAAAAATCACAACAAAAAAACCAAACTACTCATAATGATATGTATAAAATTCAGCCGAGTGTACAAAATATGAAAGTAGTAGATATTTTAATTAGATACCCCTTCCAAGTTGATGGCGATCGATACCCCCCCCCCCCCCCCCTATCTTCATATGATTTTACAGCTTATATATGTGCATGCAGGTGAATTTAAGTTTATAAACTTCCCTTTACATTCTGGAAATGTCAATGGTGGACTGTCTGAGCTTTTGTCAAAAGCTGAATGTTTCTAGAATAATAGTAGCGATAT
Source organism: Ostrea edulis (assembly GCF_947568905.1). Classification (NCBI taxonomy): domain Eukaryota; kingdom Metazoa; phylum Mollusca; class Bivalvia; order Ostreida; family Ostreidae; genus Ostrea; species Ostrea edulis. The sequence continues at coordinate 24,025,547 of NC_079170.1, forward strand.
TTATTTTTATCTCTGCAACAACCGTAGTAGAATTAGCAACAAAGTCAATTTAGTCACATATGTAGTTCCAATTTCTCCTATTGCAGGAATGTTAAATTTGCAGTGAACCCAGTTCATTTGCTATAATATATAGTTCATTCCATTTTTCTAGAATACCGTGTAATGTACACTGGTACAACCGTGCTCATGGAAATAAAGCATGTCTTGTGTTGTGGTCGAGTTGTAGAAATTATCCAGATTATCATTAACTGATATGTTTGCTAATGAGGATATTTTTAATGATTATTTTATTCCTTATTATTAGCTAAACACTTCAAGCGTATCAATATGTCTATTTCCTTTTGAAAGGAATATTACAGATATGGTTATCTCGCTTGTATTATGGAAATATAGGAAAACTGAAAACATGCGTTAATTTCCAAGCCGTTAAATCGATCGTGCAATAATTTCGTTAACATTGTTGTATACCCCCTATAACATAAACAAACATGGCTATGTCACAGTTCCAAGATCGAAAAATATATTTCAATGAAACAGTCAACTGTGTATGACTGAGAACTTCATTTTGAAATTAGATATATCCATATTTGTACAAAGTATGTTTTGCATGACACACCGTGTCAGTAGATGCCAAAGAGTAGGACGGATATACAAATAATATTTCCCTGTCAATGTAAAGAAACAAATTGGGCGAACGAAAGTATTTACAAAATTTCCTCGAAAATATATGAGGGAGAATTGTGCTTAGTAACACATTGTGCAATCGATCTCTTATAAGAACGTTGCCATCTTAGTTGTTTTATAAACTCTCTGACATGTAGTTCCGTTGTTTACGCTTGCCATTCTATTCAACTCTGCAACGTATTCGTATTTATGAAATATCTTCATACTGCAATAATACTACTTGCATCCACAATTCCATGTAAGCAATATCTCTTACTGTAGATGGATTCCACGATTAATTTAACTTCATTTGTATTTAAACAATCTAACAGTTACATGTTAATGTTCCGAAATTTTAATTTCGACAATTAAAAGCATTAGATATTTAATACAAATGGCTAAACTGTTTTCATAGGACACTTATTTTATAATAGCTTATGGTGTTTACAGATCACACCTTGGGGGTGGGCTATAACATATACTCTTGTTGTAACTATCTGTTCTCTACTTTTACTTATTCTCTAGAAACATTTACATTTGCAGTCTGTGCACGGTCTCAGCAGACATCAACTAATGGATCTTTTACTGCGATTCTTGGTTGTGATGACAACACGGATACCTTCTCTCTTAGCAATGATGGGGTGAATCAGTCCTGGTCTCTTGAGTTGGACGATATATTTACAATCGATTGGATCTTTATTTCCATTGGTGCTGGTATGAAACATTTTTGCTTATTGAAATGCCATTTGATATACCTTTACCACCTTACGTTTTCTATTGATGGTACTTTTTCTCCCGAAAGGTACCTACATTATTTACGGAGAACTAACTGGGAGTCTGCCTGAGAATGTACGGATATCAAACAATCCGATGAAATGAATCCTACATCGTTTCAGCATCTGATTACATGTGATTATTCCAATGCTGTCTACAGGAAAGGAAAAAGAATTAGCATAACTCAAACAGGAAATGGACCGATCAAAGTGTTTGCATTAAAACCAATAGGTATACAACACACTTTCCATACTTACAATGTACTTACACAGCTAATTAACATGTAATACAAATTACATACCTTTATTTCATAACCTCTACGTCGTGAAATTTACACTAATTCTAGAGTTAAACAAACTATGAAACATTTTCCCTCCGTATATCGAAAGGTTTGTCTTTTGGTTGAGGTGTGTTATTATATTTGTTTTAAGATTTAGTGTAGGAATATAGATCATCAAATAGAATGTCATTAAAGTTCATTAAATATGATAAATATTGCTTTCATTCAAATTAGAGTGAAAAATTGAAGATAAGAAACAGTGATCTATCTCATGAAAGGTGGAAATAACGAACAGTGATCAATCTCATAACTCTTAGAAGCAATGCAAAATAAAAAGTTGGGCAAACACGGGCCCCTGAATATACCAGAGGTGGGCTCAGATGCATAGTAGGAGTAAGCATCCCCTGTCGACCGGTCACATCCACCGTGAGCCCTATATCTCAATCAGGTAAACGGAATTATCCACAGTCAAAACCATTGTGCCAAGAACGGCCTAACCACGTCAGTTAGAGTTTGACTCAATAATAGGTTGTATTGGCAAATTAGATCGCCAGAAAGACCATAGAGCTTGCAAAATGCTGACTTCAAACGAGACCGTTGGAACCACTGCACCATAAACCTGTCTGTCAGTAGTCTGTTTTGATTTAAAAACTGACCATCAGCAGAAAAGATCATAAATACCACAAAGAATACAAAAGTGAGATTATTGTTTTCACCTCAAACGTATAAAGTATTAAATCCAGCCGGGGCGGCTGGATTTAATACTTTATACGTTTGAGGTGAGTCAAACCAAGGCCTTTGACTGCTCACTCATAAAGCGGCCATAATGACAAGTGAAAGCCAAGTAAACATTTCAAAGAAAGAGTAAGAAACTACAAGACCTATTGGGTAATTCAACTTTGATGAGAACTTTTCCTGTTGTGCCGCTGTAGGTCGTGCAGTCGTGACCTTTCCAACGCAGCAAAGTCGGTGAAGGTTGTCCACTATTTTGACTGTCGAAGAAGTAAAAACCTAAATCTCTGCCATATAACAATCCATTCTAGGAGCTTCGAAGGGTAATTAACAGGATCAAATACATCCGTATTTTCAAGCTAGTAACGGAGTATTTAGCTACTGAAACACATGTGTACCTTTCACTTGAACTTGTTTGATTTCCTCGACGATCTCGCAATCCACTTTCCAATGTTCCGCATTATTTCAGGTTCATGCGTTACACATGAAATTGATTGTCTACAAAAACAAGTCAACTATCGGACTCTGGTATTATTGCTGATAATTGATACATATCATATTAAAACAATTCAGAATTGTCCAAGAAATGCAATAATTCCATATACTTTAAAGTAGATACTATATCAAATTCAGAGATATTCGTTTTAATCTTCAAAAAATGACATACCAATTTCTTTTCCACATAATCTGCACTCATTTATCTATGAAGGGGATATAAGACGAAAGTAGCTAAGTGACTTTCATTCACATGCATGTAATACGTTTTCACTATTTCTAACTCATAGTATTGGTTGTGAACCTACTGACCATGCAATTAGAGAAAACCATAGTCATGTGCAACCTATGATATTGATATGATGCAGATGATTGAAAACTGGGAAAGATTTGGCTCCAGGTTGCGTTTTTTGGGGGGCACTCTAGATTTCATATTAGCTCTTACAAAATTATTGTTATTTCGAATTTCCAAACTTTCGGCTTGAGCATCACTGAAGAGACCTTATTTGTCGAAATGCGCATCTGGTGCATCAAAATTGGTACCATATAGGTTTCACATGATGTAGACAAAATAAAGCCAGTTTGACTTGTCCTAAAATCAATGGTCAGAGGATATAGTGAATCTTAAAATCACAAAATTGATCAATTTAATGAAAATATTTTGGAGACGGGATATTTTTACGATTTTTTACAATGGAAAAGGGACGACCAAATTTGACCACCATTTTGAAAAGTAGATTATGCAGATCATTCTTATTTTAAAATTAGTATCAAACTTAACATTTGTCGTATTCCAACTTCACAGGACAATGCTTTTCGTACATAAGAATTAGTACCTTATTCAGAGAGTTCCCCTTACAAAAATTAGTGCCAAAGTTCCCAAAGAGATTAAATGATTAACTCTTCATTTAAACTTTATGAATTTAAATTAGCATCTTGACAAGGAAAATATTGAACAGTAACGGGAAGAATTCGTCATTTAGTCAAACATTTTTAGAATTTGTACAATGACAATTTTATGTTTATTCCTTTTTGCATGAAAGGTAAAGATAACCTGATGATGTGAATAGACTGCAAACAAAAGTATGAATACAAAAGTCATTCGCTATATCTTGTATACAGTACAATGATACTTCTCTAAACCGGCCGGCTCTCAGATACATTAACAAGGAAAGACATTTTATCTCAATTTTCACAAAGTACATGTCGGTACTGTTCATTTGATCTGGTTTTGTTTTGAACATATTTTAGTGATGAAATCAAAAGGATTGGGAACAAGTTCTGACAACTTACAAGTCCCTCTCCTAAAATATTGATCAATCTTTTGATAATTATTATTAACAGTCATGGGTTTGTTCTTTATTATATACCCATCAATGTATCGTTCTTTGATACTCTAGATTCCACAGCATGTGATCCGGTTTTCCGGACCACCACCCTGTTGTTTTTTAATTCAGTATCAGTATCTTCTGAAACTGATAACGTCACAATGACGTCACAATGCATTAACGCAACGTTTTTTGCTTAAAATATTGGCTGCGTCACAAACAAAACTGCATACACAAAACATAATTTCACTGTATGTCTGTATTTTTGATAATTTGGATTACATTTAGTATGATATAAATGTGGATTTAAAATGCATAGGGGTTATATAAAACATTTATCATTACTACAGTAACTTGATCCGAAGAGCTGGATCACGTCTCGTTGACAGGCGCGGATTATCAGATAAAACTCGACGCTTCGCATCTCGTGTGATCTGATGATCCGCGCTTGTCAACTCGACGTGATCCGACCCTTCGGATCAAGTTACTGTAGTAATAATATATATTTATCAACTACCGCTTATATCCATACGAAAGTTTGATGCAACAATATGGCATTCGATACCGTATTCATTCAATATGTTAGTATTTGTCCATTACATGTTCACACCTCCGGTCGATAAATTCCCACATGGCCGGCCGGTCAGTCATTTTCACTCCTGGCCAATCTTGATCACTCATCTGGCCAAAATTTTCTTCATTTTCAAAACGTGGTAGGTATTATAAGGGTAAATTACGCATGTTTGTTAACAAATGTTCTTTAAAAAGTGGTCAGTGTCCGGTTTTCAGGGGTGGTCGGTTTTGTAAGAATTTCTTTGTAAGGAAATGTTGAGATTTCTGCCGTGACTTTGAAAATCGGCCATATCCAGGGAGAACCGTTTTTCTGAGGGGCCGGTTTGGAGAAGTTTCACTGTATATGTATGTAATGTTTCATACATGAAGAATTTAAAAATGAAAAATGCCCAATATCAAAAACTCTCGATGATTTTTCCAAAATCAAGAGGTCGTGATGTAACTTTTGAAGTTGGTGTGACAAAACTGCAGAGGACTTCAAAATTGGTGTAAATAACGATTTCCGTCGTGTTTATTTCCAAACTGACATGTACTGCTGCAAAAGTATACAACACCCTCAATTCTGCATATTTTGTAGACCGGAATCAAAAATGAAAATCGTAGATAGACGTATGCTTTTTGTTTTCAAAACCGAAATTCGTACAACATTCAAATATATATTACATTTTCTTCAGAAACTTCAAATGTCTTAAATCTGTGACAATCATATATTCATATTACAAATCGCATTTTCCTCTATGAACCAACCAATGTCAGCGCGTGACACAATCCGTTCACATTGCCTATTAACGGATTATGAAATAGCTTAAAGCACGCGACTGAGAGCGTAATGATTTCAAAAATAGAACATCTGTTACAAACATCTCGCAAGTCACACCTTTGGATTAAGATTGTAGACTTACGTGGATTATCATCCCAATCTTGCGGTCTCCTACTTCCAAAATACAGTGCACCTTACAATGTTGATAAAAGGCAAATGTGACGTCATGTCTATGTGTTGACGTATGTCACAATAACTACTGTGACAAAAGCTAGTAGGAGTTCGTTTTATGCGACAAAATAGAAGCAATGTAAACAAACGGTGTTTTAGTAAATGAATATAAATATAAGAAATATATACAATCATGGTCATGAATGTAAGCTTTCTCATCATTTTCATTTGCCTCACATCCAAATTTGTTCATACTCACCATGAACAACTCAAAAGTGATGTTCATTTCTTAAATGAGTTGAGAAAGTTTACATTCATGACCATGATTGTATATATTTACGAAGACACTGTCTTCAAATAATTTTTATTGCGTTTTAAGTCTTCTTTTTTTAATTTAAGTAAAATCACCCGCATTCTCCTTTATGATTTATTGTATTGTTTAGAGATCCAGAGAGAAATTCAACGTAGATTTAATAAATTCCTAGAATACTTTTTTTTTTACATTCACTGTCCCTAAGTTTGCAGTGAATTTATTTTTATATCTGAACATTCCAAAGCGTATGATAGTTTCCGATCGAATTCTATATTCAAATCCATAAAATGTCTACATAGTATATAACACGATGTTAGTATCTTTCACGGAGTAGTACTAACACAAAACATATTTCTCTGTCACTAAACGTAAACAAGAGATGTTGGGCGGACGGAAGTATCATCAAAGGCCGTTGAAAACCGAGGGGGGATTAATACCAGATCGTTAATATGTACTCTCATAAGGATTGTCTGGTTCTCTCACAAACACGATTAATTCGTTATATATGATTGTCAAAGGCAATTATGAACTATAATCAACACTACATCGTATTGATGAAATATCTATATGCAGTTGTTCCAATATTTTCATCTAAAATTTTAGGTAAGAATTCTCTCATAATTTCGTAAATTCGGTAAATGACATTAACTTTATATCTCATCTAAACTTCGGTTTAAAAATACATTTTCCTGATTACGTTGGATTTAATTCTTGTAATGCTATGGACATCTTATATTTTATTGACTGAATATACCGAGGTGGGGGAAATAGGCATTAAAACATACACATCTTATCGCAATACGTATTTTCAATTTTATACTCGTTCTCTAGAGACATCACCATATGCAGTTTCTGTACAGTCGCAGCAGACATCAACTAATGGTTCTTTTTCTGCCAATCTTGGTTGTGATGGCGACATGGAGACCTTCTCTCTAACCAATGATGGAGTTAATCAGTCCTGGTCCCTTGAACTGGACAATATTTATACGATTGATTGGATCTTTCTCTCCATTGGTGCTGGTAAAAATGTGATTCCACGCTGAATTGTTATTTTATGCAACTTTAACACTTTGCCTTTTCCATTTATAGTGGGTTTTTTTACAGGTACCTACAGCATTTATGTAGAACTAATTGGGAGTCCACCAGTGAGGTGTACGGATATTAGACAATCTGAACAAATGAAACCTACACTGTTTCAGCAACTGATAACATGTGAATATCCTATCGTTGCCTACCGGAAAGGAAATAGAATTAGCTTAACTCGAACAGGAAATGGACCAATCAAAGTGTTTGAATTAAAACCAATAGGTAGTATCTACTTTGTTGTCATTCTTTCTTACACAGCTGATTTACTTGTAATACAAAGACCTTTATTCTATTAACTCTATGTCTTCAAATTTATAGTAATTCTATGACTAAAATATTAAACAAGTTCTTGTAGCGTATCAAAGTAGCAGTACTTTTGCTTTGGTAAATGAAAGGTGAAGATAACGAGCAGTGATCAATCTTGATCTTTCATAAGGTATCTAGGAGAAAACAGCACCCCTGTTGACCGATCACACCCGCCATGAGCACGATATCTTTATACGGTAAACTTAGAAATAACACAATTCACAATTCTATCAACATGACATAGAGACACATATAGACAATCATACTGAAATCTATATATGTATGCGTGTTGAGGTACACATATAAATATACAATAATGAATATAATTGGAATATAATTGGCAACTTGACTTCAACAAGGTTGACCACCTCATTTATAGTTTCAATAAATCTAGACGAATTCACTAATTTGAAATTCGTAGAAGAAAATAAATCGTGAAATTTTAAAATCTTTGGTCTATGATGCAAAACTTATACGATGTCAATTTTGATGAAATTTTTGCAGTAACTACATTTCGGAATAACACAAATTACATTTTCTATCTGCTCTGGGTACATTAGACCATATCCCCGTTTCTATTGGTAAGCGGTGATTTGTCGTTCTGAATCTTGCAATTTTGTGTATTCTATGAATATCCAAAGACAAGATATAATGTTGACATTTAAATTCAAAATTTGTAAACAAGTTGTACGTTTTCTCTTTGCTGCAATCATTACATTCTGACAATCATTGCTGCTGGAATTGATCATAATTTTTTTGTTTTTAAATTTGCAAGCCACCTTTTGTTTTGTACATATTGGAATATCCATATATATGTAACACCTAAGCCACAATCATAAATAATGCTTTTAATATTTTTATCCATTTCGTTTCGATACCATTTAAATGTTGTTTTACTAATAAACTGTTAAAGTGATATGACAATTTTGTTTCTTTGCAATTGACAATATTGCCCCAAAAATTCATTATCCTGGTTTTTATATGGATATATAATGGGTATCTGCCCAATTCTCCATATATCATATTTTTGGCGTACAAAATTGAAGTGAAAATTTTGCCATGGACCTTAAAACGGTAATAGGTCTGTAATTGTTCGGATCATGTGTTCAACCTTTATTTTAACAGATTTGTATAATATTTCCAATTATGCCTCAGGATAAATTCCCGTGTCTAACACTGTATTGAAGAAGCGAACGTAAATAGGTAAAAACAGTTTTATGGAGGTTATGATGTACTCATTCAAAATTTCATCTATTTCGGAACTTTTGTTTGATTTTAACAATCTCACAGCATGATGTATTTCAGCATCAGGAATTGTATCTTTCAGTAAACACTCGTTGTCAAAAGTATTCTGTTCTAAAACATCTTGAAATCCTTACATACCATCAGCATGTAGAGAACGGCCTAATGATTGGTATGAAACACACCAGAGAGCACTTAACCTAATGACAGGTGGTATTTTTAGATTAGATTGTTATAACTAACACAAAATTTACAAAGTGCTAACATTAAACGAGGCTGATGAAAATCATAAAATCCTATTTTAAAAAAACCCTAAATACCATAAAAAATACAAAATTGAGATGATTTTTTACCTCGACAATAACAAGTACGAAAGCGTTATTAAATGCTTAATACGATAATCAAGCTTGTGTTCACAGTAATAATAATGGAATTTAAATATAATTGGTAGCTTCATTGAGGCACATTCTTATAAAATATTGTTGTAGATAAAACTTATAACTACACACACAATTTGAAGTAAACTCTTATTTCAATCATGATCTACGAAGCACATGCTTTAATACAAAAAGTACAAAGTAAAATGCAAACTGTTAGCATTAAATTCTAAATTAGTGTTCCAATGATACCTTCAAGAAAACAACATTTCTAAAGAAGTTTATATCTAGTGTATTTATGGTATCTTGTAATTATACCAAGTCATGTGTATATAGTATACAAAATATATGTATCTGGAGATAGCAAGCACTTCAAAAGCTTAAAACATATGCAATGTATAATTTCTATATTACATTAGTACAGTGAATTATCCATGCATCATAACGTTTTATTCGATTATGACGTCACGAAATGACACACTTTCATATCAATGACACTTCAAAGCGGAATTAACGATTCTTATGTTGGTTCTGTGATTGATCAGCAATTATCACGGAAATGCATGCATATATCAAACTTAGAAGCCGAGGTTTTCTAGTTTTATGCCGCCAGTTTCACAACCTGGTGACATGATTCGATTCTCGAGTCTGGTATTGCATCAAACTTGACGTTTGATTGCTCATTCATAAAGCGTCTAGCATGAAAAGTGAAAGCCATCGTCTTTCGATTAGAACTTGGAGACAAAATTACCAAGTAAATGTAGGTGTTAACAAGTTATCGAGACCTCACTGCCACATCTCTGAACATGATGCAAACGTGAACATTTCTGACACTTCACCTACTGCTGGTGAACCTTTTACATTAATGAAGAAAATATCGAATAGGACGTTAAATCGAAAAAGAAATATACCTCAGATATATAATAGCAAATACTCATATGAAAAATTAATGGTAACGACAACATGAACAAAACGTCGGTTGAACTTCAAAGATATCCCTGTGTTATCCGAAGATTTTGGGGTTGGAGAAGTTCGGGTTTCTGTTGGAATACTGTTTTACCCGACATCTATGCATGCTTTATATTTTCCTAGCCCTATAAATTACCGATTTCGTTCAAGGTCATTCTGAGTGAACATGACAGATTTATACACGTTGAATGTACATGGGCTTAAACAATACTTCCAAAATGGGCACATGTACCTCTGTACTGAATGTAGAACTGGCTACATTATATGAACTTGCAATGTAACTGCTTCTCCACACATTACCAGCCGACGACCAGGGGACATTTGTCTTGAACGCACGGTTATATCTAGTATATATATTGCTGAAATTATTGTTCTCTCTATTGAAACATGAATATTTCAAAGAAGGCGCAAAAGACTTATTGTGTAATTCAACGTTTGTAAAAGTTTACCCTGTGGTGCCCCGGTAGATCGATTGAGCTTAGCTGGTCTACTCTTTTTGGGCCCTTTTTTGTTTCCGGAAATGGAACAGCGTACTATTTGCCATATATCCATACCTTTTAGGGGCTTGGAAGGGTATTTAGCATTACGGAGGATCGGCATAAAAGAGTAGTGGTGTGGAGTTGGGGGTAGTTTGGTTTTCATGAAATTATTTCTTTTTGTCAAGTACTATAGCCCTTTAAAAGAGTTGAAAATTAACAATATAGTTCATTATTTGTCGATCCACTGATCATAGTTCGACTCTGCATTCGCAGCTTGCGGCCACGAATTTCATGAATTTATAACACCACCCACTTTCTCTGGAAAATTATTCCGACGATCACCGTCTTCCTGTCACTCCTGCCCCATAGCCTAAAGCCCTTGACGGCATATCATTTGGTACCTGTGTCATTTTCATTGGAAGTATCGAAATCCATCAAAACTTCGAAATCACGTGACTGCTGTGTGTAAATTCAGAATAAAACGGCGTTCTGGTAGTAAATCGAAACTCACATTAGCTTTAAACTCACATTAGCTTTGGTACGTCATGTTACAGTTGCGAACTATCAAAATTAATCTTAGATTAAACGTTTCATTTATTTTTTTAATTTCTCACCATTTTACAAGGTAAATATTTGTAATTTGTCAAATGTAATACTTTCCACATTTATTGTTCAACATTTGTAATGATTTGTTGAAAATGATTTAATTCTTTTATTTCAAATTCCTTTTTAGGACTTTCTGGTATCAATCAATCAGTGCTGCTGAACTTTACGGAATATTCGATGAAATTTTCAAAAGCTTTAGATAACGACATGGACACTTTTTACCATTCACCAGAGAAGATCCATGCGTCTTGGTTCCTGAAATTGAACAGAAACTATGTGATTAAGTGGATTCTTATTTCGACATGGGGAGGTATATTTAAGATAAGCGAATAAGTCAAGTAGCCATCAGTAAAATATTTAAAGTATGATTTTGAATTGAAACATGAAATACACCATTTCAAATAGGTTATATTGAATTTTTGAGACATTACAAGGCATGACATTAACATATCAGACTATTTTCTCTTAAGAATAGACTGCACGTTTTGGGTAATTCTAATATTCGGAACCCTTATCTTCTATTGATCAACTCGTACATGAAATTAAACTTCATATTAAAGAAATTGATATTCTGTGGTATAAAACATTATTCATGTAAAATATTAAATGTATAAAACAGCAAAGATGGACTAATTGATTCATTGCGGGTTTACGCCGTTTCGGCAATATTTCAGCCATTTACGGTGGTAAAAAATATGTTTGAACTTCCAATAACTTCTATAGAGAATTGTTATTTCATATTGAACAATTATGTTGTCTCATCACTTTTGATCAGGAAATTATGAAGTACATATTAAAGAAGATGGCGCAATAACGAGTTCGTCAACAATGTGTCAGAATTTCAGTCTCCATGGAATAAAACAACAAAACATAGCCTTGGAATGTTACAAAGAAATGAAGGGGGATACTATTCTAATAAAAAGAACCGATGACGGACCATTGAGGCTCTTTGAAGCGTATCCTATAAGTATATAAATCAATATCAATTTATGTAGTACTACTTGTACTTCTGTTTCACGAAACTAAACATATTTCGTTGATTCAGTGGACAGCGTATGCTATCATTTCAACGAACGTTCGGTTTTCAAAACGCAAATCGAAATTTCCTATCTAAATTCCGTTTACTTGTTTTTCAGTATGTTCTTCAGATCGCTATGGACCAAACTGCGCTAAATGCAGAACAGAGTGTATTTCTTGTAGTCCTATAACAGGTGTCTGTAACCAATGTCATGGAGCGTTCTATGGTCACTTCTGTCTGAACCAATGTCCGACAAACTGTCTCAACGCAAAGTTTGACCAGACATCAGGGACGTGTGAGGACTTTTTAGAGGGTTACTATGGAAAGTGTTGCACTGATGAAATCACTACAGCGTCAACAATTAAAGGTGCATTGCCCGTACCTTATAGTACTTCCATGCCTAGATATCCCTGAAAATCAAAATCGTAAGAAACTACCTGAGTAAAAGAAAAAAATATATTTCTTTTGTGATATATGTACATATAGCTTTGGCCCCGCGGTTTTCATATTTTACTCTCTAATTAAGGGATGTTTTGTTACAAACTTATATTTGAATGAATAGATATATGCAATATCAAAACTCAGATAAGCATGACACGAATCAAAGAATTTAGTTTAAGTGCAACGGTATACGTATTGAGTACTCAATTTCAACCCTATATCAATGACATTATCTTATGATAGTGATGTTCTAAATGTTTGAAATACAATTACAAAGCATACCACTCGGTAGTTTTTGTTGTTGTTGTTTTTTTCTTTTTTTTTAGGTACAGAAGCTAAAGTGTTCACGCGAAAAATCAACAATGACGAGATCAGCACTAACTGTGATGAGGACACCACCATTACTGACAAAATGGTTGTCGAACAAGGTATACTCTCATGAATTACAATCAATACAACACTACATTTATAACAGCACAATATTTGTACGATTTTAGATAGTAAAATTCTAACATAATATACATGCATTTGTTAATCGGGGACATCAATCCCATACATGTGCATACTTAAACACATATGAATATAACAATCTCCGAAGTTTTATTCCAGATACGGAGAGAGTGGTATATAACCTGACTGTCATATTGCTGACTGTTCTCGTGGTGTTAATTCTGGTATTGATCCTAACTGTGGTTGTCCTCTTCAACAAAAGGTAAAGCTTACATTGCCGTTTACAACTCAACTTAATATTTCATTACACGACGACACATAAATCCGTGATAGACGTATGGTATTTAATATGACTCCGTTTACCTGATCAAGATATAGGACTTAGGGCGGGTGTGACCGGTCGACAGGGGATGCTTACTCCTCCTAGGCAACTGATTCCACTTTGGTATATCCAGGGGTTCATGTTTGCCAAACTCTCTATATTCTATTGCTTATAGGAGTTGTGTGATTGATCACTGTTCGTTATCTTCACCTATCATATGATGGTAAGTTCTGTATTTTACATTATGTAAATGGTAATGATATTGCCGCATTGATATTGATTCAACGAAGAAATAACCTGTAAATTATACATGTAGCCCATCTTCAGATATTTTGTAAAAACGTGCTAAAATTTATTTTCAATTATTTTAGCAAGAAAACAGGAAAAGACAAACCAGAAAAAGAAAATGGCCTCCTCGTGGAATTCCATAGAGTGGAGTCACGAAATGAGTCGGAGCTGGAGGAGATTCCTCAGGACGAGTCTATCTTCGTAGAGGAGGAAATCGTTACCGTAGAGTACAGTAATTTGATGTCGCAAAGAATTTCTATTGATCAATTCATCAGAGAATTACCAGAGAAAAAGGACAACGAAGTACTAGCGAAAGAATTCAATGTGGGTATCCATTTCTGTGATACATCATGTATGATGCATCTAACGAATTTGATACCGTTTGTTTTTATTCTCAAATTAATTGTACTATTTAATGATAATGAAAAAAACCTTAGAGCGTTCAAACTAATGGTAATGAAGTTTTCCACTTGATTTTGGTCAAAACCATATTACGATTTGTCTGTACATGTAGATATAACTCATCCATCAGGTAAGACCAGTGTTTTTTCTGCAATAAGGATATATGTACAGAAATCAGTATTAGGCATATACAGCTCAAAATTTAAAATAAAACTCAAAACTTTCTTCTTAGAATAAAATCTATGTAAACTATGTTATTCTTCTATCAAGTTTATGAATTTGGTAGCATTGGTATTTCAATCATTTGGTTTGATCACAGGATCTTCCCACTGGACTACTAGAATCTTATTCGAATGCCCTGAGGGCATCCAACAGAACGAGAAACCGATACAGAGGCATTTATCCATGTCAGTATAAATTTTGACTGAAAATTTACTATCAAAAGAAAATCTGCGAACGTATGTGCCTGTTTCATGTACATGTGGGTTTTTTTTCTTCAGATGACTATAATCGTGTGAAGTTGATGAGAGAAGATTTAAATGACAGCGATGACTTTGTCAATGCATCCTACATTAATGTTAGTTCATAATTATGAAATGAACGTACATCATTCTAATATTTCCTTAATTTGCAAATGTTATAAAACAATAACACCACAAGAAGAAAGTCATAACTATATTCTGAAAGCGGGATTCATCTGTTCAAAGCATATGTTTTCAGGGTCTCAACAAGGAACGAAGCTACATCGCTGCGCAAGGTACACACTTCATTTTGAAAAACGGAATTACACTTGTTAATGACAGTAATAGATAAGTTTCCTGTGTACTCATTTTAAATGCGTTAATTTGAAGGAGACCGTTTTCAAACCTTCCTGAAACGACAAATTAATTGATAAGCACTTAATTTAGCTTTAGAATAATATGCATCTATTAATAATGAATTATCATAATAGATTAAGAATATGTTGTTAAAATGTATGCCCAAACACTTCATATCTAGGTCCTTTCACCCCCAAGACGTTGGAGGATTTCTGGACCGTGATCTGGCAGAACGACTCAACACGGATCGTTATGCTGACTAATCTTTACGAGGGAGACAGAGTAATTGTGCTTAACTTGAAATAATCGAATGATTATTTGCATGATTGATGTGTTAATATGTTTTAACTTACACAATCAATGAATAAGTTTGTGGGGGGGGGGGTTCTTTTTTTTTTTTTTTTGGTATCAAAAGGTCTAGTTTACGTAACTGTTTTACCATAGGAAGAAATGATGGAATATATGCATAAGCCAAACTGTATACACGTAAATCATTTGCATAGTACCGGTATATGTTACTGGATAAAATTCACAAAGCAGTGTTAGTAACGTAGCGGTTAGGGCGTTTGCTTTGTTCAGGGAGATTCCTGGATTGACAACGCGGCAAACCTAATATTCATGATATAGGTGCTGACTGCTCCTTCGCCAAGAATTCAGCTGTATAGGTCTTTCTATATGACATTTTTTAAAGTGTACACCCGTGTCACGATAGGTGGCAGTACGATAAAAAGCCCCCACCACAACGGTCCTGAGCGCCAAGCATTGGACAAAATTTATGGCAATCCAATTAAAGCTGACGATATTTCTACATATGTATACATGCAAGAATAATTCCCTGGAGCTCCAAACAACATTAATGCACACAAGATATTTGAGGTTGTAGTTTTGTTTTCCTCCATATCATTAAATGATATAGAACACATTACCAGGTGGATGTTCACAGTTTCAAACGTCTTCGTGTTTCAGATGAAGTGCCTGAAGTACTGGCCGGACACGCTGCTGGACATTGGTCCTTACGTCATCACACTGGACACTGTGGACGTGTATGATCACTATATCCTGCGATATATGACTGTTAAACATCAGGTACTTCCTTATTTCGTTATCCCTCCCTCTCCTTGTCAAAATCACAATTACATTGTATATCATCGAGTTAAAGTCACAATTACACCGCATATCATCGAGTTAAAATCACAATTACACCGTATATCATCGAGTTAAAATGACAATAACACCGCATATCATCAAGTTAAAATGACAATAACACCGCATATCATCAAGTTAAAATCACAATTACACCGCATATCATCAAGTTAAAATCACAATTACACCACATATCATCAAATTAAAATGACAATTACACCGCATACCATCGAGTTAAAATCACAGTTACATCAGATATCATGAAGTTAAAATCACAATTACACTACATATCATCAAGTTTGCATACTCACATTTTCACATATCATCGAGTTTGCATATTTTCATGAAGCACAATAATGATACATGCCAGCATGAAGCATTGCAGTCCATCTCCATACCCACATTATATATATATTAGGATGAAGAGAAGAGGGTAACACAGTTCCACTTCACCACTTGGCCGGACAACTCCGTCCCAGATGATATTATGTCACTCATATGCTTCCGTAACCTAGTAAGAAATGGACTGATGATTTTAGATGGGCCAGTGGTCGTCCATTGCAGGTAAGCGAAATGAGTGTACCCGGCCGTATAGCAGTTTTATTGAAGCGAACTTCAAACCTGAAGGTTACCTACCACTATGGAGTACAAGTATTACAGCCATAAGGAATCAAACGTCAAACTTACGCAAATATGTTAATATCATACATTATGTCCATACCCCACTGCTTTTAAAAGTTCTTTACAGTATTTTGTCTATATTGCTTCAGGTTTGTAACTTTGCGGACTTGACTTTCAGAATTTCGAAAGAATACACTCATTCAAACACAAGTATAAACTTATATCAGAAGATCATGAAATTCTTCGATATCTGTTTGTTGTTTTGACTAAGACTGATAGACAATAGTATACATATGTTAATAGATAAAACGTCATCGATATATCTAAATGTCGAATTCATTTACTTTAGCGCCGGGGTTGGTAGAACGGGGACGTTTATCTCCCTTGATTATCTCCTGGAAGAGAGCGTTACGGAGCAGACCATTGATGTCAGGGGATATGTTGCTTCTCTAAGACAGCAGCGGGTAGGATCTGTACAAACATGTGTAAGTTCCATCTCTCTTTTTAACATAAAGAACAGGCTAATACCATCTAATGAATGAAACAGATATATTTGATTAATTCATTTTTTTATATTGTAATTCATAATATAATGGGGATGTTTACTCCTCCCAGACACCTGATCACACCTCTGATGTGTCCAGAGGTCCGTGTTTGCTCAACTCTCTGTTTTATATTGCTTATATGAGTTATGAGATTGATCACTGTTCGTTATCTTCGCCCTTTCATTCTTATGTACATAGCAATTTAATACAATGAACGTGTCTGAACAACAGGTTAGATATGCCTTTAAACCCATTAAAGGAATTTTAGCTTTATATCTAAAAATTTCATTGTGTTGTAAAATGTGATAATAAAGTAGTTTTTTTTATGTAAATTTAACCCTAATCACTGATAAAATTGAAAATTAAATTTAAGATTTTATCAAAATAAAGAGTTGGGTTCTATAGTATAGAATATATAGTATTTTGTAGAAATCAATTTTGTACGGAAAGAAAACAATGTATAGTTTTAATTTGCTTCTTTTCTAACACAAATATCAACAACAGAAGTTGAGATCCTTATTTTTGTTTGTCTTTGAAATAGCATATCATAATTTTACAACAAACATTTCCGACACCAAATTGAAAACTAATATTGTCATCGATCTTTTGACGTTGGGGAACAAACGTTTGTGAATCAAGTGATTTCGGTTTAGAAAATGAAGTTGAAACCTCGAATAATTAAAAGCAATGTAAAAGCAATCACTCTAGTAACTGTTTACTAGTAGTTAAGTCCAACAATAGGTGAATATTTATGATACGGTCAACAGGAGTTGCTTACTCCTTCTGGGCACCTGATCCCAACTCTGGTGTGTCCAGGGGTCCGTGTTTGCCCAGCTATCTATGTTGTATTGTTTGTAGGAGTTATGAGATTGGTCACTGTTCGTTATCTTCACCTTGCATGATACCATAAAGGCATCTAACCAAGCTGAGGATGTGAGCATGGAGCTGTGTATGCTTGGGTTGGTGGGTAGGTACATGCCTGCCTGTGTGTTTTTATTAAATTATTGTTAGAATTAAAAGCATATAGCTACAATCTATTAAAGTGGTGAGTAGGTATAAACAGCATAACGCTTAAACTAAAAATACGAAATTGATGGACTCTGGGTTGAAATATTCAGGCTAGACAGCGGAGCATAGTTTAGATTTTGGACACTTGACCTTCATCTGGTGATCTTCATTTGACCTTCATTTGGTGACCGTTTGTAGTGGTTACAGCGTTTGCTTTGTGGCTGGGAAATCATAGGTTCAATCACTACTCTTACCAAACAAAAGATTTATATAAGTTCGTGATTCCTCTGTTGCCATACACTTGGCATTTAGAAGTGAGGGCCACGGGTCCTTCAGCATTATACTTTATGAACCGAGATTCCACAACACTCAGGCGTGAGTATACGTAGTATAAAGAACTATCACTGCCACGGCCGAGAGCGCCATGCTTGGGTACAAAAGTTGGTGTTCTTTGCCTACAGATAGTGAAGTATAATTATAAGTTTTAAAAGTCGCAGAAAGGAACGGACGTTAAGACGTAAAAAAAAATTAACAAAACCATCAGGTGACATCCTTGTTTAAGATAGAAAGGTTCTCTAATGCGACATAAAGTAAGAAATAAATGCTAGTAAACAAACATAGCCTTGTCAAAAGGAGAGATTAGAAGCTTAAACTTGGTACGGACGCTTATAAAGAATATGTCGTGACCATAAATCACTGTCACTAAACATAGGAAATCTTAGTGTCAAGCACAGCATAACCATTAATAATTTATGTGTAACGATGATTCATGATCTACTTCCTGCTTATACCGGTTCTTTTCTTATATTTAGGAGCAGTACATCTTTCTCCATGATGCACTGGTTGAAGGACTTACAAACATGAACGTTCGCCATAGCTGTCTATCTGTGTTGTAATGCTGTTTTGTCGGGCTGCGCTGTCTGTTCTAATATTATGGATTTTCAAACTGTACATGCGTTTCTGCGGAAATAATGTTTTCATTTCTGCGTGATTAATGTAAATTTTAAAATATTTCATATTTCTAAAATTAATAGGATACGTATTTAATTCGGGATTGAACATACTGTTAATATTAGCCTTAGAATTGCATTGTCTCTAGAAATAAATTGAGCGTATTAGCATAAAAAAATTGATAAACATTAGAATAATTGTCAAATTGTACTATATTGATATTGTTTGAGGTTCAATTTATTTCATATCTTACTGTATATCTATATATTCATTCCTGAAATACAGCAAGGATGACTTTGTGCAGTGTTTTGTTGCTTCAAGACTACTCTGGATATTCCCACAACTAGTGATATATTCAATTCACAATTAACTCTTCGTGCTGAAGAGACATCTTTGATGCTTGTGTCAAGTTCTTATCTTGAGTTTATGTATGAAACGAGTTTTAAAAAAATGTTATTCTCTTGCAACTGTTTTCTACACGGCATTTTGATTGGCTTTTGCACTGAGGTTCGAGGTAGTTAAACGTACATGAACAAGACGGAAAGCTTTGTATTGTGATTGATGGCATACTACAATGATGACATAGTATAATGACGCAAAAACGAAATCATTTCGTGACGTTTTTCATAAAATAAAAAAAGCAAATCTCAACGAAATAAGACGTAAACATGAAGAAATTTTCAAATTGTATTAAATAAGTTGAATAACTGTTTTCTCTTTTATTATTTTCGACTGTTGATGCTGATTTAACAGTACTTAACATCCTTTTTATCAGCGCCGTTAATTCGTCGTCGGTAAACCCTGTTTACGACTGATTGACAGCATTGATACCGAGCAAAATTCGTAGCGCAAGGCTCTAACGGTAACACGTATGTGAAAGGAAAAGTCAAAACCAGCTAAAGAGATGAGAAAATATCTACATACCTATACTGAAAATTTTGGAAGCCGTATTGACGCCGCCATTTTTTTTTTCTTCAGTAGCTGCTTCAACAGTTGTTCGAGTTATTATGACCACCATAAATAAAAGACTCTAACGCGCAATTTGTAATTTAAACACTCAATCTGTTCAAAATGAATGGCATAATTATCATTGTAACAGTTTTTAACAAATCATTTTAAAAATAGAAAAAGCACAATGCACAGCTCATATAGAAACATTGCATTGTACACTGTAATGTATGTACTGTATACATTTACACATATAATTTCTAATATTGCTGTTGAGTTAGATAATGATGGAATTCATTATTAATGAACCAATTATGAAATTGTTTCACACATATTTTACGGGTAGGTGTTCTTCTGCTTTTGTATGAAAATGCCTACAAATGAGGAATAATAATCAATTTATAATTGTGATTTTTTTTAATTTCGCTTAAGCATTGACAAATTAATGATTATATATTAATTATTTTATGTGACATCTGATCTTTTGGGAGAGTATCTATGACATTTCTTTCTTGCTTCATCATGGCGGTGAATATTGATCCATGCACGCTTTTAATTCATGGTCAGATCTTCGGATTGTATTTCTCTGATTTTCTTTTGCCTGACTTTTACCATCGTTGGAAATACACGGTCAGTCGCACTCAATTTACCTCCCATGGGACACAGCGCCTATATTTTCGTATAACTCATTAAAATACATGACCTTACGTGACCTGTCGATTGCGAACGGGAATCGCCGTAGGTATTCCGGAAACTCAAAGTGCCAGCAGTAATGGCTGCGCCCATCAAAGTGTGCGTATTTTGTTGTGCCACTATCAAAGATATATAGATGAAAACTCCATATTTGGCAACCAAAATGGCTGATTATTTTAGCTAATACTTCACTTTCACATGCCCCCCCCCCCCTTTCGGAAATCCTGGATCCGCCACTGGTATGTTTAGCATCGTCACTGCTACAAAACTGTCGTTATTCTGGCTGAGTGTAAGCGAGTGATTTGATGTCGCATTAACGGAGCACGTGATTACAGAAACAAAGTTTAACAATACACTATGTTTAGATGTATATAACCGTAATCAAATAATACCATTCCCTCTCCTCCTTGCATTATATTTTTGGAGAATATTTTTTTAATGCAAATTAAACGATCAATCCAGGGTAACAAAATAAAAGACGCATATGGGGAGAACACATTTTCGGAAAAGGTCACACTGTTACATGGACTTTCATAAAATTATGATATATTAATAGTTTGCAATCTAATGAACCATTTGAAATCAATAGGATATTTAAGGGACACCCCTTGCCCTGGGATCAAAATTCAGAAATAAAGACTACAAAAATTGTTGAACCTGTTTTTTGACAACCTGGCTCGTATTCAAATCCCTTAGTTGTTGAAGTTAATGTAGCTTAGCCAGCTGTCATTGTATGCTGAGGTTCATTTTGTCGTGCTTTGAATTCACTCCACATCACACTTTAATTTTTTTTATCTGTTTCGAATTTTCAACATTTCTTTTATATATTGTATAGAAATGTTCCTTCAATAATCTACATGTAAATGGTGTTCATCCTTCATATAAAAGACATTTAAGTGAAAGCAAATTGTAATTTCCCTGTATTCAAGAGAAACTATATCTCAAGGAAGCAGACTTTGTTACGAGGACAATGTTCATTCACTCTGTGATACTCAACTCAAGTATATGTGCCACGAATAAAAATATGTTAAGTTAAACTTCCTGTATTTGCCAATCAAGAACTTCTTTTAGAGAGAGTGCAAAAGAGTCCAGATGCATTTCATAGACGTTCTATGCAAAAGTTCAGGATAACAGTTCACCAAACATATGAAATATTATTTGGAAATAACGAACTTAAAATACGTAAACAATACATGTATCATGCTACATCGTAGTAAGAGGTCTAGTAAAAGTGTCCTCCCATATCTATACACTGAAGGCAGTGCGATATGTGAAAACAAGGTTCTGTGTTTGTCTGGCCGAAAGTCAAAAACTAGGATGCGGAAGGATAATTCAGGGTCTAACTTGAGGGTACGAATTATCCTCCTGAAATACGGATGAGCTTTTTGTAAAGTCTAAAACTAAATCCAGCCCAAAAGGTTTATTTATTTATTTATTGTATTACTGTTACGATGAATTCATTCTTTTTCTTTTCTTTTATTTTCTGGGGCTGGGGGTGCTGCTTTTCAATGGTGCAGGAAATAGTTCTGGGATTAGTTGTTTTTAGCTCACCTGACCTATAGGCTAAAGATATTTTATGATCACCTGTTGTTTAGCAGCCATCATTCTCTCCCTCCAATTTTAAACCTTATACAATTTTTACTTCCCAGGAACCACCAGGTCAATTTCAACCAAAATTGTCATTAAGCATCCTTGAGTATAGGAGACTCACAATTGTTCAAATGAAGTGTCACATCCTTTTCAGAAGGGATATAATAAAGAACTAGTGAACCTACAATCACTGCAGAAGTGTATAATAAAAAACCTACAACCACTGCAAGTCAGGGTAGACAATAAAAAAAAACTTCCTAGAATCATTGCAAAAACTGAGTGCAAAAGACAACATTCTAGAACTATTTCTCACACAAAGCAGTGTAATATACACCAGTAGCTGATCTAATTTCTACAACTACTGCAAGACAGTATTCCCCCACCCCACCCCATCCCACCCCCACCCCCACATAAGTGAAATATTCTTGAGAGGGACGTTAAACAAGATACAATCAATCAGTAATTCTGTTAATTTTGGTATTTCACACTCTTACTTCGCAATTTTTGTGGAGAATAGAACTATCGTTTGTGTATCGTATGCATTGCTTTGCAGTGATTATAAAAATATATATATACATCATAAATCTAGTATATTCATCATTCCCAAAGATGCCCTACTCCTGATATTTTTTTCTTTAACTAAATTGGTGTACTTACTCATGGAGTCCAATTTAATACTTTATTACTGATATTTCACTCACAAACATGTACAATAAAATTATATTTGTCAAATATCGGGCTATTGCCTCAATTTTTCAAATTGATCTATTAGTAATACATAATATACTGTTATTTATCAATAAAGTGGGATTGCTGAACCAAGCTTGCGCTAATTGTTGTGTTGTGTGAGTATGTTATGGATACCAATCTAATTAAAATCAGACTTCTTAGATCCGCGCCGTATACTCTGCGTAAGTACTGTAGCGAGTGTGAGCGTATTCTAGGATCTGTTTTTGATCAGATTGTTATGGAGAATATCATGCAGGGAATGCAATTTCACTGACAGTTTCATTGTCTTTTAATAACAGAAACTGTTCTTGATTTGAATATAGCACTGAATCTGAAAAAAAAAAGAAACACATGACATGTTTTGTTTTATTGAAAAGTAATGCTCGTTTCATGTTTAGCAAGTTAAAAAATGTTTACGTCCAGTTAGTTGTAAATTTGCCACTCTGACGGAGCAATTATTAAGTTGGTTTGTGTCTATGAATCATAATTGAAAGTTTGGTAAATGAGTTGTCGAACGGATTTCTATCGATGACAATTTTTCTTGAAGTGAAGTTTCCTATTTGGGTCATAGACTAGGATATCATTTTGCATTAAATCCTGTAAATCTTTTTTCACATCACTCTGGTACGAAGGTAGGTGATGAAAGCCCTTTTTTGACAAACATTTGCAATTTCATCGAGATGTTTTTCAAAATTGACTAAATGTGGGTATTCCTTAGAATGGAGAATGATGCTATCCTTCGTCTGATTGCCAGTACAAGCTACTTTGCTGTCACGGTTCACTATTTCAAGGTATTCATCAGGGGAAAGGCTGTTATTTTGTCCACCTTGAATATTGACAAATCTGTTTGCAACTAGCCGTTGTCTTTGATCTTCTGGGAATACACCACTATTTGATGTTAAGGCTGTGAGCTGAACAGATCCTATCAGGTATTTGACTTTGTTCGTCTTGTTATATAGAGGCAGTTCATACTTAGCTGACCTGACTGCCCGCTCTCCATCTCCCGTATCTACAGCTTTGTCCAAGTTTTTGTGAAGAATGACAAGCTTGAATACCATTACCAAGTAATCCCGGAGCTGATCTCTTTTTCTTCTCTTTCAATTTTGACTTCTTTCGGGGGATTTGAACATCATGCTTTTTTGTTCATGGGATTGGAGTGAGCCCACACGTGCATAGGTCGCTTCACAAAAGTGACACTTCAAACGTTCATTTTCAAGCATTCTCGAAAGCCAATAGTTCTCGGAGTGCTGTGGATCATCTAACACTTCCCTTAATTCTTTACAAATGTCATTCTCATTTTCAAAGAACCATGTCTGCAAGATTTCACTGCACACCAAGTTTAACCATTCTACTTTAGCATTGTCTGACAATTCCTGGAATTCCTCTGGAAATGGGAGGTTAGAATTAACATCCGTCATGTCAAAATGACGAAGGAGAAAAAGCTGACAAATAGCATTAAACACGGTGTAGCACAGGAGCTTATATGGGCGATATGAGTTCTTGACTTCACCCTTCACATCTCTATGATTCAGCACATTCCTGTAGTAATAGAGAGTCCCATCATCTTGGCCACTATGTGTGCTGAAAGTCATTTTGGATATGGCCTATAACATATATAAGATGGATTAAATATCTAATGAATCAAGTTAATAAAATGGGAGGTATATGACAGCAATATATACAAAACGTAAATTATGTATACAGTGATGGTTAATCATTTTGAATCTTGATTAAGGTGTACACATACCAATACCCACATCCATAGAGAAACAAACTTGTAAGAGGTTAAGAAAGATATACGTGCCTGATTTCAAAATATGTTTGTCTAATTTATTTTATAATATGCAATTTACTCGGCATCCTGAAATCATCTAAACTCAGAAAGAAAAGCAAAATTCTTGAAATATATTTCTGTGGTATCAAACATTTCAAGATTTACATCAGTCCGAATAATGAAATGCACTGTGAATTTCACCAATCCAAGGATATCCTTCTGACTGGTTAATTTTTAGAACACAGTAAATTAGAATACATGTTAACAAGAGACCCACAGGCCTTCTTGGTCACATGAGTACTAGTTAAAATTATCACTAATCCCAAGGGCAATGAAATCTAGAAAAGAAATTTCCTGTTCTGAATATCTAAGCTAAATTATATTATTCAGCAACAGTATAAAACAAGATGTGTTCTTAAAACTTCAATGTCTTAAACAGCGAGTACACTGATGGAAGTCTTTACATAATTTTGACCCATCCTAGAGTCAAAACCCTGGGGTTACAAAATTCACCATTTTTTGTACATCCCTTTCTGCTATTCCTAAATATGCATTTAAACTTTATACGGTATCAGCAAACTGAAAGAAGTCTTACAAATCATTATAATAATTTATTCTTTACTAAAGACAAATTCAATTAATAAATATGGCATACATGTGCCAATGAAACAATCAAAACATAATGTATTAGAAATAACAATCAACAGTTCAACTGGTCATTTTAATCGAATCGCTGATTCTTTAACATTATCATGATTATCTTAAATAGCTAGATGAGTGATGCAAAAAATATCTGACCAGCTTAGGCTTAAAATATAACCTGAATTGTTTCCACTAACCTGATCGACCTCATGAATGACACTTCCTACCTGGTACAGTTAACAAATTGTTTAAGAGATTATTGAATATACATTGTTTTGGAGCTTATGCTTATTACAAATGATCATGTAATTAATATATTTATTACAGTTTACCAAGTTACAACAATAGTGACAATTAAGTCCCTTGTTTCATAATGTTAACCTGCAAGGAGATTGTGATCACATTGTTTCTTTGAGTATGCAAAAACAATTTTAATTTGTTTTCAAAAAGATATTCACTGATTCTTAAGTCCCAATCACCTAACTACCTACCCTTATTTTGTCCACTTTTTTGGCACACTGTTCTTCCCTATAATAACTTTAAACCTTCATTGTTATTTCGGATTTCAAACATTTCGGTTGAGCATCACTGAAGAGACATTATTTGTCGAAATGCGCATCTGGTGCATCAAAATTGGTACGATATAAGTTTTACATGTTAGCAGAAACACAACAATTATCATTCTTAGCCTCATTTTGTAACACTATGGTCAAGCTCAGCCTTTTCAATACACTGTACCTCAACTTCTCCATTTTTGTAAACATTTTCATGTTTATAAGTCATTTTCTGCTAAAATTGTTTCAAAGATATTCAGTTACTTGTGGTCTGCAATTTATGAAGTTATGTGTGTTCAAAGTTCTTGAAACCTTTATCCACTAACAGGGGTAATTCATAATCTTTTCAGCACTAGTATGAATGAAGGCAGCAGGTGGCAACAAAATTATGATTAATATAGCATACAAGTGTTTCAGCCACATTCATGTACATATTATTGTAATCATAATAGTTGATATATCCTATAAATTACACTCACTAAACGTAATCAGCAATAAATAGGAGACGACCCAAGAACTTAATACCAATTTGATTGACATGTCAAATTGTATTAATCCTTTACAATACACACCGGCACACTGCCTTTACATAGAAATCCAGTGCAATACGCATTCATTACCTGTTTCAAAAAGTCCTCACCAAGACAGCGCCGTGCTTTGTTGGTATTCACAATTACATTAGCGCTGGCAGGCTGGAGTTGTACCAGCTTCACGGGCATTACCCCTCTGACAGGTACTAACAGTGGATCATCTGCTCGAACCCTCTTCACATCAGTATTTTCTTTAAATGGGTTCCTTATTTCTCTCTTTTCAATGAATCTTTTAGAGGGGGAGGCACACAAACATTAAACTTATATGACATTGAATGTACATCATAAGATCAAGTTTTTTATTATTAAAGCCACACATATTGAAACAAATGAAATATCTTTTTGGCAATACTATATTGAACAAAATCTGCTTGAAAGTGACCCCCCCCCCCATTCAACACACACATTTACCTTGATACTTATTGATTTAAAATCGATTAAATATGCAGTTATAAACGTATATGAACTTAGTGAGTTGTATTTTATCAACGAGTTTGACTTGATGGTTTGAAGTTGGGGAAAAAGGTCACGGGGGAATTTATCGACTTTCTAAAGTAAGCATAGCTATTTAAATGTGACTGATCTTTGCAGCGTGAGTTGAACAGATGCTTTAAAAAATTCCCTCATAGTTGCTGCTTCATTTTCCAGTTGTAATACTCTTTCGGTACTTCTGAAAACCTGTGTCAGTTGGAAACACCACACTATCCGAAATTCCGCACATATCTTTCAAAACTATCATTCGCTCCGTGGTTTTTTGTTCAGATATTTGTTGATTTTAATGTTGTCATCAATGTCAACAGATTTGCTTACAACTGAAAACCCCCAGATATGGCAAATGTTCTCCAGAGGATATACTTTTCGTGGGGTAGTCCGGGTACTCACATGTGTTCCAACTGGCGCTGTCATGTTTTTTTTTCATTCGGAAGTTTAAACACTCAGAACTTCTCGAAGCTTACCGTTATTTACTTTTACATCCAAAGATGTAAGTAGTGACGATTTGATTGGCCAAAACAAAGTGAACTCTGACGTGACCCCTAATGAGATGTTGTTAGATCTTCCATGTGACGTATCGAAAACTGGGGAGCAGATGGAAAATCTAATTTTAATTAGATTGAGTTTGCTGTTAACCTCGGTGTACAATAAAATAATCAAATGTGAAGCAGATGTGGAAGAATTTGCCGTGAAATATATAGCAAACTAGAAGTGTAGCAAACCAGAAGAGATGAAAGAATTAGATAATTCAAAAGAGGAATGTTTATTGATTGTAGTTGACTAGGCTTGTACATAACAGCGTTTACGTTTGTAAGACCCATTATTACATCTGTATTTTAAAGAAACTATTAATTCCACAATTGGTAATACTACTTATACTCCTAGTTCCCTTTGAAAAGATGAAATCCTTCAAAACTGTGTTTCTATTTTAAACCACATTTCATATCGCAGTCAATGCAACGGAATAATATGAGTTGTCTGTTCTATACAGTATTCCAAACATTCACAAAAATCCGTACAGAGATACATTATTGAATCCAGTAAATGGTCTACTGAACATTTCTAGTTGCTCGACACAAAATATTGATTGCTGTGAAGGTGAAACGTAAGACGTATTATTCCATAAGCATGTGAGAAAAGTGGTTAAAATTAACATGGATTCTACAAAGTCCAAAAGAAGTTCTTGTAAATATGAAACGACAGAACTTTTCCCAAATCAACAACATCAAAATGGAAACCTTTTCAGCATTTTACTAATCTAATCAAAATCAGATCCTAAAATACGCTGACAATCGCTACAATAGGATCTGACATAATCCCATAGAAGGTCACATCCGCATGACCTTTGGCTTGGAATATTCATGGGAACTATCAGCCTGTCAGATTCCGCCATACAGACAATGATGGTTATTTAGACTGTTCCCGGCAATTCGGAAACAAGTCTCCCACGACGTTTATTCCACATAATAAAATTATATATTCTCACATAAGGAATTATAGACTTCCGCAATAATGTCTAATATATTCCGTTCATACAAACAACAAAACGTACGGTATAAAATACACCTAAATCAAATTGTGAATTGCAATTTATGTCTGAATAGGGATGGGTACAGTTTGAATAGTTTTCAAGATGGTTTACTTAATCAACGCGAAGAATAAACGCCAGTCGACGTAAACGGTGCATTGTGACGTTACATCTAGGTGCGATGTTTTTTTCTTTCAAACCAAACAATTGCAGCCACTTTGCTTCAGTTGTGAACACCGACGGTTTTAGAGGCGACGCGCTGATTGGCTAACATACAGTTCACAGGAACATGACCCCTAGTCGGGTTTTTTCCGATCTTCTTACGCATAGTATACGGCGTTGATCTAAGAAACCTGATTTTAATTATATTGACATTTTACAGAACCATTCCTCATGATAAATCAATGACTAGGTTTTTGGCATTATAGACAACTGCTCATCAACAAAAATGGAATATGTAGAAGTCTTTATTTTGTATTCCTTAAAGGAGTTATGAGATTACTCACTCTTCGTTATCTTCGCCTTTCATTCATGTTTCCTGATCAGTCATCAAAAATGTTAAACATCACTCTGATTCCACAAAAAGTTATCTGAAGTTAATATTATAAAGATGCCGGACGCTCTCATTTACAATATATACGTATTCGTCAGTGATCAGGTCTTTCAACAGTCTTTTGGAAGTCCCATAGAGACGAATTGCACTCATAAAATAATTAGTCTGTTTTTATACTTCTACGAGGCATAATTTATTCAAAAGCATGAGAAGACAAAATATTTTCTTGTGGCCTGAAAGGCGACATTTAGATTTATCCATGTGAACTCGAAATCATAGACTTCACAGAACTTTCTATATCATTTCCGTATTTGGATAGTTTATTGAACATAAGAGCAAATTCACAACCCACCTTTATGACAAAGGGGATGACTTCAGCTTCTTCATCGTCAACTTCCTACATATATTCATTTACCACATGTTTTTGCATTTTGGTCTCTCAATTGATTCGTGAGAGCATATTCTGTGTATCGTCAATTTCAAACTTCTAAAACTTGATTCTAAAGGGGTTTTAACAGTATTATTTTAAGGCAGCATTTCGTAAATGTTATGGTCGTTATAACAGTCTCAGGAAATACAACCAGTCATTAAGTGGAACGTTGTATGAGCAAACATTCCCTGTTGACGATGAAGTAAAAGGAGTAATATGTATGTAAATCAGTATCTAAAGAACGACCTAACAATTAGTATGAAACACGTAAAACAGCCAATACAAATAAGCATTGACGCAACGGATCCACCAGTTAGAAAGTGTGAAGGGTGAAGATAAGGAACAGTGATCAATCTCATAACTTTCATTAGCAATATGAAACAGAAAATAGCAAACTAGATTGTTTTAACAACCATAGAAGTTGTGGAATGCTAACTATATACGAGGTTGTTGAAACACTTGTACCATCAACTTGTTTGGCAGTTGTCTGCCTGTATGTTTAATGATTATTGTTCAGAATTTAGAAAATATTCTTTCATTACCTGCATATGGTGTTTATATCTTTCAACTGATTCCATACGCAAGAGCTTGTTCTGCGTATAGTCAGTTTTTAAATTGAGGAAAGCTACTGACAAACAAATTGATGGTAGTGGGGTTTCAACAGTCTCGACGAAAGTCAACATTTCGCAAATTCTATAGTCGTTAAACGATCTAGTTCGTCAATACAACTTATCATTGGGTGAAATGCTGTCTGACATGTTTCATACCGATTGTTAGGCCGTTTTTGGCATACTGATTTTAACTACGGATAACTCCGTTTACCTGATCAGGGTATAGGGCGCATGGTGTGACGGGGCAACTGGGGATAGGTACTCCTCCTAGGAATCTGATCCCACCTCTTATGTGTCCAGGGGCTCGTGTTTGCCCAACTATCTATTTTGTATTGCTTATAGGAGTTGTGAGATTAATCACTAATCCCTATCTTATCCTTTCATTCCAAAACATGCAACTGAAGCTTTAACAGCTGGAAATTTGCAGAGTCTCCTTGATCCTAATGATTACATGGCATATTAGCGACTGAATCCGGTAAATCATTACCCTATGACATGCTCGGCGAAGAAGCTATGACAGCCGCCATGTTAATTTGTTTACTCAGATTTATTGGGTCGCTTCAGAAAAGGTACGTACTTACGATATAAAGAGAGCGTTCCGAACATTTTCTAGGAGACACTCTGATTGGTCACCATCCTGAGATTACCTCGTACTGGGAGCTGCTAAATTTTGTATTGAAGCGCATCGTAGAATAACGGATTTGCATGTGGAGTTTTAATAAGATTATCCGTTTACCTGATCAAGACATATGGTTCATGGTGACTGTGACCGATCGCCAGGGAATACGTATTACACATATGCACCTGATCCCACCTCTGGTATATCAATGGGTGCGTTTTTTATTGTTTTGTTTTGTATCCTGATAGTTATGAGATTGATCACTTTCCGTCATCTTTACCTTCATTGAAAGAAATTAGAATATACCTGTTGCTAGCTGTATGTCACACGGCAGTTTGATTATTTTTAAAAAGGGTTTTCTTGGAGAGGAACTAAACGATTACTTTAAGACACCTCGTTGAAATCTTTGATGGGATAACATTCGCTTAACAATGTGACGTTATAATTTAAATAAGTATATCATTACATATTCAGATCTTATTTCCATGCAAGTGTGAGTCATCCATAATATAAACCAAGTAGCTACTAAGATTGAAAGAAATACGAAATGTTAATATAATGCTGTCGTGTAATGTGTGTCTAATCACTGCAAGGTGTTGATAATAACCAGTGGGTATGATAGTAAACTCATAACGCCATGGCTATGATTCGAGTGACGATGACTCATGTAAAAAAAAATGTTAACTGTGTCATATAGATATGGAGAAAAGATATGTCATGGAATATATATGAAATATATCTGTGAAATACTGAAAAATTTAAATAACATAGTATATATGAAGATATGTTAATTTCATTCATTGGTGGTTTCGTTCAACGAAAAACCAAACCACATTCAATTTAGCATGTCGATCCAAAATCGTTAAAATAAAACTGCAAAAGTATACGCAGCATACTTTTATAGCCTTTTTATACAGAGGGTAAAAATGATAAACTAACGCATAAAACACTGAGATGGAATTCATCACTGTTCTTTATCTTCACCTTTGATGGTTTCGTGTTTTGATGTTTAATATAGTCATTTGCTACTGAAAGTGGTTGGATTCAATTTTTACAAACTATCGGTGTTTTACCGTTGTTATCATCAGTTAAATCAATGTTTATACTCAGGCATAGTGTTGTACGTTTTTCATTTTCTATTACGGTACATTTGTGATATGTCTATACTAGCCATGTAATGAAGTCATTCTGAAGCGCTCATTTGTCATGTTATGATAAAAATGTTCTCATAAACCACCGAAAATGACTCTAAAAGGCTTCCTCCCTTTCTGTAGGACAGAGTTTAGATACAGCAAAATGTATGTGTATAAATGAAATATGACCTGCCCTCACACATCCATGAAGAAATTGAAGTCGATTAAGAAGTGTGATCGTTTTCTTATTTTCCAATAAAAAAATGATGCAAAAATAAAATCACCAAAAGGGTTAAACGGACGTACACTGGGGAAGTTATTATCACGAGGAAGTAATATCTTGAAGCCATTACAATTATTTCAGTTTTCAAAAGTGACCTTTTCCGTAAACACTGATAGTCATGTTTAGCCTGAATACATCATTCATACAATAAAGTAATATTTACCATCTATATTGATTGAGCTGTAGAAACTTTGTAAAATCAGAAAACAGAACTGTGAATGATAGTACTTTCTCGGATATATAATCTGTCGAAAAATTGGACTGGATGAGCAAATTGAATCCGTGCAATTTTTCATACCCTTTTATACGTAGTTTCACTTGGTCCATTTCGCATCATTATCTGCATTACGATTTCCTGTTAAATATCACTGTGATGAGGACAAAATTATACATTCACACTTGTTTAGTTTCGTTGCAAAAGCATAAGAACTCAACTTTATGACAAACGGGATGATTTCAAATTCTCCATCGTCAACGTCCCATATTTATGTAGCAATATTCCATCATCACCTGCAAATGGTATTTATATCTCTCAACCGATTCCATACGCAAGAGCTTGTTTTTCATATGGTTAGTTTTTAAATCGAAACACACTACTGATAAACAAGTTGATCGTACTGGAGTTCCAACAGTATCGCTTAAAGTCACCATTTCGCACATTCTCTTTTCGTTATAACGATCTAGTTTGCCAATACAATCTACTATTGGGTCAAATGCTGTCTGACGTGTTTTCCCCTGTATGTTAGGCCGTTTTGGCACACCGATTTTGACTACGAATAACTCCGTTTACCTTATCAAGATATGGGGCTCACAGCAAGTTTTACCAGTCAACAGGGGATGCTTATTTCTCCTAGGCACCTGATCCCAGCTCCGGTGTATCCAGTATCCGTGTTTGCTCAACTTCCTATTTTTTTTATTGTTTATAGGAGTTATCAGATTGGCCACTGTTTTGACCGGTCACACCCGTTGTGAGTTCTATATCTTGATCAGGCAAATGAAGTTATCCAGGAATATCTAAGTATGAAGGAAAAGTGAACGATTTTGTGGTGCGATTTATTTCGACTTCACAGAGGTATATTGAATCGACATATGAATGAAAATTGCTTTGTTAATAGAGAAAACGTCGTCGATATATCTAAATGTTGAATTGAAGGCCACAGCAAGAGATTTGTTCTCAAGTAGACCTTTTTAAATATATATTTTCTATATATATCTGGATGATACATTACTGACCATTGGTGTTAATGGTAAACTAACAACTGAGCTTTATATTAAACTTCAACATTCTTATCATGAACTTTCCATATTTATGAAGCTATATTCAATCACCACACGCATGTAGTGTTTATGAAAGGCGAAGATAACAAACAATGATCAATCGCATAACTCCTATAAGCAATACAAAACAGAGAGTTGGGTAAACACGGACCGCTGGATATACCAGAGGTCAGATCGGGTGCCTAGGGGGAGTAAACATCCCAACTTAAGCATTCTAAACTGATTCGATATAAAAACATGCTTTGTCATTAATCATATTTTTTAATCGAGACAGGCAAATAGTAAATGAGTTTTTGTTGGGGGGTCAACAAATTTTCGCAAATTCTGTTATCGTTATGATTTAATTTACTAACAAAACCCGTCCTTACCTAAAATACTGTCTGGTGTATTTCATATTAATTGTTAGACCGTTCTTTACCTACCGATTTCGACTACGGATTAATTCCGTTTAGCTGACCAAAATATAAGGTTCACGGCGGGTGTGACAGATCAACATGGGGTGCTTACTCCTCTTAGGTACCTTATCCCGCCTGTTAAGTTTCCAGAAGTACGTGTTTGACGTATTCCACATTTTGTATCCATTATATAAATGATGACATTGATCACTGTTCGTTATCTTCATTTTTTTTCAAATCAGGCAGATAGTTAAAATCTTTTAAATATAGAATGGATGTAAATTTGTAACAGTATATGTTTCATGCAAAATGATATTCCTGAGAGAGAGAGAGAGAGAGAGAGAGAGAGAGAGAGAGAGAGAGAGAGAGAGAGAGAGAGAGAGAGAGACCCTTCTTATGGGATTAAGACTATGACAAATTGCACGTCTTTATCTACATTGATCATTCAATAAGGAGCTACATCACGTGACGACATTTCGGCAATCTATACTTTATTAAAGCAACTTCACTACAATTGCATTACCTGTATATGCTCTTATAAAACATTTGCATTCCAACTCATTCTATTCCGGGGATCCTATACGAAATATGGTTTGTATTAATTTTACTTCTTTACTTATGCCATATATGTTTTCATTTGAGTCCGATTATAACTAAACTTATAGTACACGGTTTGATAGAAGACTTGGCTAATTTTTATCAAAATATATACCATTTGAAGATCTAGTAGTATTTCGATAGTGTTACTAAACATTTTCGTAAATCGAACCGCTAGCCGGATTCACGGTATTTCGCTCAGCGTCACTCTCAGGATCATGTACCGTAAAAGTGAAGTTCTGTGGTAGAGGTTGTGTAGCCAACTTATAAGTGTAGAAAATCAGTACAAGTAATAAAGCCACCGCTGTTGCACAGCCGAACGTAGTCACAATGTAGAATGCTGATATGTTCCGTCTTTTGATTATATGATTGCTTGCATTAATGTCGCCTGTATCTGTTGTGTTGGTCATGTCTGAAAAGAATGAGCCATTATCTACATATCATTAGTATATATTTCAGATATTGCGTCACTTTTGGGACCACAACGCTGTACCCAGATGTTTTATTAGGCTTGAGAAAGTCATGACGGGAAATGAAGCAATCAATCAATCAAAGCTGTATGCGTAAAACAGAACGTGTACATCTCAGAATACATGATGCAGATTATTGTGAATATATGATAATCAGAAAGCACCGAGGAAGAAAACGGATATGCGCTAACAGGGTTTTCTATGCATATCAAATGAAGTACAATTAAATAATTTGTATTTCCAGAGAAGTAAATTCAATGTGTTTATGAAATTAAGACAAATTATATATGCATTATCGTATACTGTCTTCCTCGTCGATTACGCTTTTGATTTTGTCTCGCACCATTTGATATAACTCCTATCACGAACAAACCTTTGGGACAACTTCCATCGATAATGCTACAGTTTGAGCAGGTAGAAGGACACTTATGTTGACAATTCTTTCCGTAGAATCCATCTACACAGGGTACGGAACAATTTGAGCCTTTGTGTCCTGGGGGACATTCTGTCAAAGCAAACATTGAACACTTTAAACATTCTTAACATAAAAATATTCGCTTAGTGAGAGTCATTCTTTTTTCGATCACTATTGATCTATAAGTTAAAGATATTTAATCATTGGATTATTTGTTTACATATTGTGTAGTATATTGGTATCATTGCAGTTGATGAAATGAACTTTTAGACAGTGAGATTTACATCATATTCGAAATAACAAAACACATTCTGAAATTAATATTCATATCCTCAAGGACATTCCCCACGACTGGTCGTAGTAACCTAGTTGTGAGGGTGCTTGTTTCGCAACCGGACGTTTAACATAGGTGGCGACTGTTCCTTCATCAAGCTCCCAGCATTAGAAGTGAAAGGCAATGGTTTTTTCGGATATGTCCTCACAAATGGAGGTCCCGTGTCATGTATGTATTGACACGAATAAGAAACCTCAATGTGCTCTGATTGGGTCAAAATTTGTAGCGATTTCATCTACAACTGGTTACGACTCTGCACAAGTGATACTTCTCGAAGGGATGCAAACAAGACATATAAACAAATAAAAAACATCACTAACAATACACCGATCTATTGAAGTTCGTGATCTTATATTTTGACCAATGAAATGCGCTGAAAAAATAATCACCACCCACCACCACGAGCCTCGGACAAACATCGGATATCTGCCATGTTTTGTAGAGTAAAGACAGAAGTGTATCGACCGATCATGTGTTAATAATACAGTGTGTATGCATCT
Organism: Ostrea edulis; assembly: GCF_947568905.1. Taxonomy (NCBI): domain Eukaryota; kingdom Metazoa; phylum Mollusca; class Bivalvia; order Ostreida; family Ostreidae; genus Ostrea; species Ostrea edulis. Next base: position 24,061,866 of record NC_079170.1, read on the forward strand.
TTTTGTATGAGGAATGCTTCAACGTTTTTTTCTGGAATCTGTAAATCACACAGAAGGTATCCAGACAAACTTAATGGAACCAAATTCACATGTATATGCCGTTTATTGCCTTGTGTCACAGGCCTCAAAATCAGCTCAATTTCCACAAAATAACGAAGATACGTATCTATGAACTCGGTAAGATGTTTTGTTGGTTATTGTACTACGCATACATTTATAACCCAGTTATATAGCATCGTTTTCCGAGGTGTGTCAATTTTATGTAACTAAGTACTCTCTTTTTACATCTGTCACAAAAGGGGAGGGTCAGAGGAATTGTATATTACAGCTGAAAAAAGAAGAAAAATTGTCATTGTAAGGGGAAAAGGAGTCGATACGTTGTCATACTACACTGCACTGAGCACTACATGCATGTTTGCAAACTTCACAACTAAACTCCAGTGTTTACATATCGTACTGTGCTTGTTAGCCATGGATTACATACTGATGACATTGATAATTAATGTATAAATTTGTATAAATGTATCAGTTAAACTTAGTAGCGAATGTTTCAACAAAACCTAAACGATGATCCTACTGGGATCTGCTGAAAGTAATTTTGCTTTGTTGTCTTAGCAACATGATGAGCCAATACCTGGATACCAAGTCCCGTGTGATGTTAAATAGGAGGAAATGCACCTGTCAGGATACATATGGAGATTGGATACAACAATAAACCAATTTAAGTGCTTTAAACTTTTCACTAGAAGAATTACTGTCACTACATAGTTTAAAAATGTTGACTCATAATATTTAATTAATATTAATGTAGATTTTATCAGAAGTTATGAGAGAGAATATAGTAGGTAAGAAATAACAAAACTGTTCAATATTATAAACATTGTTTTAATTACTGAATTTCAAAGACCATACTTCTTGAGACGCTTCAAAAAGCATCCTAATCTCGGTGATAATCAGTGTGATGAAGAGACTAATACGGACAGGATATTTGAAGAATAAATCCCACCAATGGATTGTTGTCAGTCTGACTAAAGCCAGCCCCTACTAATTGTTGTCAACCAATAAATGGTTTTTTATTGGCATTTATTGGGTTACGATTTTAGAAACCCCTACATTCCAATCTAAACCAGTGGATATATGGGTTATTATATAGGTATAGAAATTTAACAGTATCCATACAACAAGAACGCACAAATAAAAGAAGACAAAAGGAGAACAGGACATTAAGAAAATAATTGCCACAATACCCTGGCTACATATATATCCTTATAGTATTATACAAGTCTATTTTCGCAGCAAATATAAAGGTGGCAGTAATAAATCAAGTTTAAGCATTTTAATATCATAAAAGATTTGCATCAGGAATTTTATATGAATTAATGGAAAATTTCGTAACACCTTTCATCTTGAAGGTTCAAAACCATTAATGATTGCGATCATCCTATTGCTACATGTATTTTATTAAAATAAACGGAATTACTAGTGACTGACATTGGTTTTTATTTATGATTCAATTTGATTTTTGTTTGTGTACATAAACAAATTCTTTCTTCCTTGGAGTTGGTTTGGATTTAGAAAATACCATGGATGAAACAGATGTAGGTTGAAAAACCTCCTAGGTCATATTTTGAAAACCATTTAAAATAAGAGGGAAATTGTTGTATATTACAAAGGGATAAGAGTCACCTATAAGTTTGTTTAACTAGAAAAAAATAATTCTAAATTAGACGCCCACTTGGACTAATTGTCCCTACCACTAATGAAGCAAGCTAAGTTGCATTAAAACTTAGGAGAAGTCTGGTTTAGTTTAAAATGTTTGCCAGTGGCAGATCTAAGATTTGTCAAAAGGGAACCCAATAGGCTAGGGTTTTGAGGCATTTTTTGTTAATTTTATGGGATATTCTTGCTATTCTTTATACATTAAAGATCAATAAATGACAAAAAATAATGTATTTGTTTATTTCTATTCACTTGTTTGTAAGTATAATGTCAAAACTACTACTTCTATTTTGTCCCAAAGGGGGAGGGGAGTCCGTCTGAATCCACCCCTGTTTACATTGCTGTACAGTTTATATCAATGTATATGATAACATGTTCCAGAGAGTGCATTGAATAAAATTATTCATAATACCATTGTGTAGGCTAGTTAGTATAATTGTTGTTGTTGTTCGTATTTTGCAAAATAGTTAAATGCAGACAACTGCAATCTACATGTATTATGGGGTCAAGATAAATGTATACTTTTATATGTACAGTATTTGTATATATTTTCATCCTGCCCCTTGAGGGTCCTTGATTGGAAAATAAGATGTTCTTTGTTCTATAGATCTAATGATTCAAAAGAGAAGAATGCGGAAGTATTCATTTTAACATCCAAAGCAATGACAAAGGAATGTAAATTATGGAACTAATATATGAAAACAAATGTCAACAGTCTGTTTGGCAAAAGTAATGAAAATTCAGCATAACAAAACCCGAGTGGGGGTCGTCATCCTAACGCGAGGCCTGTCATGTCGATGCGATTTCTAAGTTTGTGTGATTGTAATGAACTAATTTGAAAGCATATATATAAAAATGAATGATCAAAATCAACCGTTCTCCTTCACACGGGATGGAATGATGATCCTTTTAAAGTAATCTAACAAAAGCTTAACCGGGATTATCTCGTAAGTGATTGCAGCCGCCGCCATTGTTTAATTTCTTTGTCCGAGTCTCAGTTGTTGTTATGACCTAACCATGAAGGGCGGGGTTTATGCTAAGACAGTGGATCGGTGTATTCTATAGTTATGAAGATGATATTCTTATATCGTATCTAGTTACAGAGCAACTCCTCCCTAGTTTCAGTATTAACTGGTTACTCGCTGCTACATGTCCCACTTGTCATTACGGATTCCGAAATTATAAAATCTGCACTATTACACTCCTAATGAAATTACTGGAATTCTCTATTAAGGATATTGATTTTGAAAGTGTTACATTTCTTAAGAAGTCTTGGAATTTCTCTATTTCCGTTGACCCTGAAATCCACGTAGAAAATATATAAGCGAAGTAAAACTGGAGGCTAAGGCAAACAGTCAACTTGAACACGCACAAGTCACAGACTCGACTCTTATCTATAGATTAGAACATAACAGAGTAGCATGTGATCGCACACATTTGTGGAGGAAGGATATGTGGAAAGATTTATCAGGATAATGCACAAGTAAATGTCAATCAGTTGGTCAGGTTTTTTTCTACCCATATGGAGACGTCACCATTGCAGGTGAAGGGCTGCACAATGTAGGCCTATGATCGGTGCTTGTGGCGTTTGAACAGGGTGGGATCTTAACTGTGCCACATCTGCTGTGACACGGTACCTCGGTTGTTTGCGGTATCATCCGAACGACCGTCTTCAGTCGCTTCTTACGACAAGCAGGGAGTACTGAGGATCTATACTAACCCGGATCAAACAATTGACAAGAGAATTATGAAAAATATGTTGCAAAAACCTGTTTTAATGTTCTTGATTAAAGAGGTTATTGTTATGAAATCCAATCTATTAATTTATACTAAGTTGTATAACAACACATTCACCTCATCAGCAGTCAAGAAAGGGGTTAATATACTGTTTGTCATAACTTAATGGAAATCATTTTTGATGTTCCATAAGCTTTTCAAAAACGATAATTAAGCTTGTTAGCATCAATGATTTCTTGTCAGACTTATATCATTGGATTAAAGAGTGAAATTTAGACTTTCAACTTTCAGGTCCTGGTCAAATCTCAATTCAGAGGTTAAAAGTCAAAGCTATATACAAATATTTACTTCATATCCATTAGGCTAATACATTATCACAACTCTAGCAATAGCACTTATAAAGAAACGTTTGCATGTTTCAAGATGGAAAGATACTCTGCAGTAATACGGGTGCATTTAAAAGAGGCTACCTAACAAATATTCCCTAATAATTCCGCCGCAAATATTAATATGAAGATATTCATTACAAGTAATTACTTGCATGTTTTGAAACGTCTCCCTAACTGAGAATAACGTTAGATACATGGCTGATAATCTAATCGACTCCATGGTCACATTTATTTAACACGGAATAAAACAAGAAAGAAGGAAACTGCAATCTCTCTATTGATCTCAAAATTATGAATTATGTGAATATACTCATATTTGTGGAATGAGGGTTCATTTTTCATGTCACTAATTTCTTTAAAACCATAGTAAAATATAACACAGGTTTCCCGGAACCCATTTTCTCATCACAACTGTAGAAGAGAGAGACTTTTAAAACTTAAAGAAAATGTATGAAGGTATATCTTTATCCAGGTTGTTTGTGTGTTATATTATTGAGAATGTCCGTATTAAGTTTTAGTATTTCTATGCAGGATATGTTTTGAAATCAAACGTGTACTCTTATATTTTAAAAAATTCAGTGACGTCATTCGTTGTATTTATTCATTAAATAATTTTACTATTCAATACTTAGCAGATGAATAGTCAACTATTCAACAGCTAAACTGTTGATTAGTAAACGGTTTACTGTTGAATAGATAACTATTCAACTATTGGTTATAAGCTTCCAAATAAAAGAAAACTAAAAATTTAACGTAGATTTTCCTATAATTTAAATTACACAGAAAAACACATTTCTGATTTGCAGCTGACACTGAGCTGATATTTCCACACAATTACTTATGAATTACAGATGATGGTAACAATAATCAGCTTTTAAATCGAGGCAAGCTACTGACAAAAATGATGATGGTGCAGGAGTTTGAGCGTTTCGCTTAAAATCAGCGATGTGGAAATCCCATAGTCGTTATGACGATCTAGTCTGCCAATACAACGTATCATTGGGTCAAATGCTGTCTGACGTGTTTTATATCAATTGTTAGACCGCTCTTGGCACACTGATTTTGACAACGAATAACTCTGTTTACCTGATAAGGATATAGGGCACAAGGCGAATGAGACCGATCGACATGCGATGTTTATTCCTCCTAGGTGTGTTCAGTGTTACGTGTTTGCCCAACTTTCTATTTTGCATTGCTTATAGGAGTTATGAGATTGATCATTTGTTTGTTATCTTCACCTTTCATACATGTGAGAAGCAGACGATGGAGAAGCTTGGCATCCCGTATTTTATAAAGCAGAATTCACAGTTTGCTGTTAACCTCTGTGTTCAATAAAATAATCAAATGTGAAGCAGATAAGGAAGAATATGCCGTGAAATATATAGTAAACTAAAAGTGTAGCAAACCAGAAGAGATGAAAGAATTAGATAATTCAAACGAGGAATGTTTATTGGTTTCAGTTAACTAAGCTTGTACATAACAGCGGTGTTTGTGTTTGTAAGACTCATCATCACACCTGTATTTTAAACGAATTATCAATTCCACATTTGGTAATACTACTTATATTCCTATTTCCCTTTGAAACGATGAAATCCTTTACAATCGTGTTTTAATTTCAAACCACATTTAATATCGCAGTTAATGTAACGAAAGAATATGAGTTGTCAGTCCTATACAGTATTCTGAAAATTCACAAAAATCCGTACAGAAATACATTGCTGTATCCAGTAAATGGTCTACTGAACATTTTTAGTTGCTCGACACAAAATGTTGACTGTTGCGAAGGAGAAATTTAAGACGTATTATTCCACAAACATGTGATAAAAGTGGTTTAAATTTAACATGGATTCTACAAAGTCCCAAAAGAAGTTCATGTAATTATGAAACGACAAAATTTTTCCCAAATCAACAACATCAAAAAGTATAACTTTTCAGTATTTTACCAATCTAATCAAAATCAGGTCCTAAAATACGCTGACAATCCCTACAATAAGACATAATCCCATAGCAAGTCAAATATGCATGACCTTTGGCTTGGAATATTCATTGGAAGATCAGCCAGTCAGATGGCGCCATACAGACAATGATGGCTATTTAGGCGGTTCGCTGCAATTCGGAAACATGTCACCCACGAAGTTTATTCAACATCAAAAAATTATATATTCTCACATAAGAAAGTATAAGCTTCCACAATAATGCCTAATTTATCCGTTTATACAAACAACAAAAAATACGATATAAAATACACCCAAATCAAATTAATTGTGAATTGCGATTTATGTATGAATAGGGATGGGTACAATTTGAATAGTTTTTAAGATGGTTTACTTAATTAACGCGAAGAGTAAACGCCAGTCGACGTAAACGGTGCATTGTGACGTCATATCTAGGTGCGATGTGTTTTCTTTCAAACCAAACAATTGCAGCCATTTTTCTTCAATTGTGAACACCGACGATTTCAGAGGCGACGCGCTGATTGGCTAACTTAAAGTTCACATGAGCATGACCCCTAGTCGGGTTTTGTCTTACGCATAGTGTACGGCGTGAATCTAAGAAGCCTGATTTTAAGTAGATTGACATTTTACAGAACTATTCCTCACGATAAATCAATGACTAACCTAGCATTATAGACAACTGCTTATCAACAAAAATGGAATATGTAGATTTCTTTATTTTGCATTTCTTAAAGGAATTATGAGATTACTCACTGTTTGTTATATTCGCTTTTCATTCATGTTTCCTGATCAGGCATCAAATATGTTAAACATCACTCTGATTCCACAAAAAGTGATCTGAAGTTAATACCAAAAAGATGCCGATATTTCTCATTTACAATATATACATATTCGTAGGTGATCAGGTCTTTCAACAATCTTTTGGAAGTCCCATGGAGACGAATTGTACTCATTAAATACTTGGTCTGTTTTTATACTTCTACGAGGCATAATTTATTCAAAAGGTTGATAAGACAAAATATTTTGTTGTGGCCTGAAAGGTGACATTTAGATATATCCATGTGAACTCAAAATCATAGACATCATAGAACTTTCTATATCTGTTTCGTACCTGGGTAATTTATTGAACATAACAGCAAATTCACAGCCCACCTTTATGACAAAGGAGATGACTTCAGCTTCTTCATCGTCAACTTCCCACATCTATGCATTTGCCACCAGTATTTGCATTTGTGTTTCTCAATTGATTCGTGAGAACATATTCTGTGTATCGCCAATTTCAAATTCGTGGCAGTCTAATGATAAATCAGTTGTTGCTACAAGGGTTTTAACGGTCGTGTTTTAAGTCAGCATTTCGTAAATGTTATGGTCGTTATAACAGTCTTAGGAATTACAACCTGCCATTAAGTCGAAAGTTGTATGAGCAAACATTTCCTGTTGACTGATCACATTCGCTGTGACAGGTTTATGGCCATGAGGAAAAGGGAGTAATATGTATGTAAATCAATATCTAAAGAACGACTCAAGAATTGGTAAGAAACACGTAGAACAACCAATAAAAATAACCATTGACACAACGGATCAACCAGTTAGAAAGTGGGAAAAGTGAAGATAACGAACACTGATCAATCTCATAACTTTTATAAGCAATATGAAACGGAGAGTAGCAAACTACATTGTTTTTACTAGCATAAAAGTTGTGAAATACTGACTTTATACGAGGCTGTTGAAACCCTTGCACCATCAAATTGTTTGACAGTAGCCTGCCTGTATCTCATATGATTATTGTTCAGCATTTAAAAAATATTCTTTCATCATCTGCATATGGTGTTTATATCTCTTAACTGATTCGATACGCAAGAGCTTGTTCTTAAATTTTAAAAATGAGGCAAGCTACTGACAAACAAGTTGATTATAGAGGGGTTTCAACAGTCTCGACGAAAGTCAGCATTTCGCAAATTCTATAGTCGTTAAACGATCTAGTTCACCAACACAACCTAGCATTGAATGAAATGCTGTCTGACGTGTTTCATACCGATTGTTAGACTGTTCTTGGCACATTGATTTTAACTACGGAAAACTCTCTTTACCTTATCAGGATATAGGGCTCATGGTGGATGTGACGGGGCAACAGGGGATGCTTAACTCTTCCTAGTAGCTAAGCAGATAACCCTAACAATCTTTCAGTAGGTGATGCAAGCATGAAATTTGGTATGAAACATCCTTAGACACTATTTTATCATAAAAGCACGTTATCCACCAAATATCTAGAAATGGCGGCCATAATTTTTCAAGATGGCGGCCATACCGTATTCGTGAATTGGAAATACTGAAGGTGCAACTGAAAATCGCACATTTGATGTAAAAATGCGTACAACTGGACACCAAAACGAGTCAAAACTACAAAAAGGCAGTACTAAATATCCTATATACAATTACACCCTACTCTCCTTGCAGAGACTGTAGGTAAAGCAAACAGTCTGCCTCTCGAAAAGAACGAATCAGCAAAAATATAGCCAACTCCATACAAAGGATCAAATTCCAAAACTGAAACTGTGGACTTTCCGCTTCACGTTTCTTCACCCAGTCTTCTTTGGAAAGACTGCTCTCATTTCCCTCTGTGGCATAATTTTCATAGGCCTAATTTATTATAAGTTTATATAAACAGCATGATGTTACCTGGTGTATTTGGCGTGTTCGAGTAACACTGGAAGCAGATAAAATGATTCAGCTGTACCAGGCGTTGTTACCCCAGACTCTACAAGAGCACCAGTCCAACCACTATCCTGCAAGAGTGAATCGTTTGATTTAAAAGCTGACATCTCAATATGCAACCCTCCAAACATCATGATAAACTTGTCTTCACCATAACGTTCTGGCCTGTGTCATTGAATTTATTTGGCTGTTGCATAGATAGGCTGATCAGCAGCAATCACTGGGACCTGACCAAGATTCAAAATAGCAACAATATCACTAATTTCATTCATTACATGTCTGATTTTGGCAACTGAGTGTGCTTGGTCCCGGAGTAATGGTAACAAAGATGTTATACTAACTTCAAAAGGTGGGCTTCTACCCTAAGATGCAAAATGTGATGACCATGTTACATTGATTTCATGCTCGTTTACGGATTCAATGAGACTGACCTTTTGTAATCATTCATATTCTGGCTGAAGCTGGAAACTTGGAACTGAAACAGGACTATCAACTCTCGAAGGCTTAGGGTGTTTATCAGAGAAAAAAACTGGTTGTATGTTGGTAAATGAGTCCGGTAGTTCTGGAACCATTTTAGATTTCGAATTTACTGGTAATTTCTCCCGTACCTCACCTTTGTTATCCGATGTTAGATGCTGAAAGATGGATATACTAGTTCCATGAAATGATGTTGATGAAGACGTTGAAGATGGATTGTGGTCAATATTATCCATAGCAGCAGTAGTGAATATATTCTTTCTAAGATTTGATGGACAAACAACACCTTCCGTATAGAATTGGGAGACCGCTGCATCCCTTAGTTGAGCAGATATTTCAAACACCCTATCATAAGAGACGCTAAGACCGTGATCATGAAACATTTCATCTAATATCTTTTTCCTGGTTTTTGAATAAGTTGACATACCGATAAATACAGGAAATGGCGTCTCACGGTCTTTAGAATGCCTGAGAGTTTTTGACTCTTCTCTCTATTTTGCGTAACAGTTGTACTGAAGCAGCTGTGTCATTGCTAAGTCCGTTTTCGAAGCACCAAATCTTAGCTGAGATTTTATATCAGCACCATGCTCAGTCATGCAAACAAACTGTACAAGAAGAGATGGCATTGAATCCTCAATACAACTGTCATGGAAAGATCCTTGAAAGGCATTTTATGTTCCAACATACGTTTACGCAATATCTTTGCTGCGTTCGCTAATATCAGTGCCTCCGAATAGTCCATCGCCTGTGATAATGCTTCGCCGACGTCTTCCTTCTAGGCTAATAACATATCCCTACCTTTTATGTGAGCTTCTAGTCCAGGGATCTCTTCCTACAACTTGTCTTTAAGTCTCGTGGATTTTATACTTGGCGCTTCTATTCCCGATTGTATCAAACCTTGATTATAGAGGCTCACAAGGTCAGCCAAGCGAAAAACCATCGGACCGTCAGTACCTATTTTCGACTCAACAATGTAGACAAGAAGCACTGAAAAGACGATATGATGGGCCTCCTTCTCTCTTGTTGTCATTTTTTCCGCATTACTTTGACTTGCAAAACGAGCCCTCTCCCTGTTGTAAAAGGTTGTGAGACAAGAGCGATGCTATTTTAGTTCCTGAGCAATTATATCCCCACCACTTAATCTGGTCATCAATCTAACGTTATTCAAATTTCTGGCACATTCATTTAATCGATGATATTTACCATCGTCATAGCATGACGAAATTAAGATTTTGGAGCATCTTTTTCACACAAGAAAGATACTTTATCTTCAGGAGAGCTCCGTCTACTTTTTGTAGGTACACTATGGGCATCATCAGACATATTTGTAGCAGATCGTTTGCGTGCCCCTTCAAGCTCACTATTGCTAAATGAAAGTCTACAGCTTTGATGATATTTAGCATTGTTTTCCCTTAGTGTTTCCTCTATTCCACCACCTTGATCTAACCAATTCGGGTTTAGTTTGATTGGTATCTGATGAATCGCATGGAAGATAGGAATATTTCTTGCAATCATAACGTACCCATCATTATCTGTCCGTTTCGTAACGGGTTGGAAGAGATTTAAGATCTTCATCTTTATCAATCTGACAGAGACAACATTTACTCCAGTCTGTCTCCAAGTTTGATGACAATTGTCTCACATTTGCCATTTTACAAACTAAAGGTAATAGATGTATCAGCGGATATATTGCAACTGACGTTTTATAATCTAGAAACTGACAATGTTTAAGGCCGAGGGTATATCCTTTTACCACCTTAAATTATCCAAAGCACATTGAAATATGGGATTCAACCAGGTTCATGGTAAATTTACCCCTACATCTAGCCCGATCGTTCATCCAACATTGTCTAAGACCCGTGCGATCTGTACACCATCCAGGTAACAATTGTCCCATTACCCTTGGCTCGGCTCTCCTGCGCTGGCACATCCTGTCTATTCAGGTGCGGCTATCTTACTAATACTATTTACTACCTTTATAAAAGAATACTTAATAGTAAAGCTAATGTTGGACCACATGCTGAGTTCCACAGCAGTGACGTCACCAGAGTGCCCTGGTTGTGCTTCGACTGTCACTCTTTTAAATAAATATCTCTTGAAGATTAAAACCGTATAAAATACTCCTTCAATAATGAATAAGCGGTGTTTTACTCAATTAAAAACAAAAGCACAAAACAAATTATTGGGTACTGAACACTTACATAATGCTTTGGCGCCATTTTGAAAAAAATGGCCGGCATTTCATTACGTAACGATTCACAAATGTCTCTCATCATGTTTGGAAGACAAAAAAAGCACGAATTCCGAAAATAAAAAACACAATGTCACTTTTAACAAACAATAGAGGAAGGAATATGCAATATCTTAATGTAGGCCGCCGCCATCTTGAAACATGGCCGCCATATTGTTTTTTTTCGGGTGGATAACGTGCTTTATTTATTCAACTATGTTTGGTTAATATATGTACCAAGTTTGATGCTTGAATCACCAACTGAAAGATTTTTCCATACATAGACATAATCTGCTGGGCTATAGGCATCTGATCCCACCTATGGTGTGTCCAGGGGTTCGTGTTTGCCCAACTATCTATTTTTACCCTTTCATTCCCAAACATACAATTGAATCTTCAAAAGCTGGACATTTGCAAAGTCTCCTTGATCGTAATGATTCCATGGCATGTTACCGACTAAATCCGGTAAACCATTACCCTATCAACTGTTCGGCGACGAAACTAAGACAGCCGCCATGTTAATTTGTTTACTCAGATTCATTGGGTCGTTTCAGAAAAGGTACGTAGTTCCGATATAGAGAGTGTACCGAACGTTTTCTAGGAGACGCTCTGATTGGTCAATAACCTGAGATTACCTCGTACTGGGAGCTGCTAGATTTTGTATTGAAACGCATCGTAGAGGAGCGGATTTACATGCGTAATTTTAATCAGATTATCATTTTGCCTCATCAAGACATAGGGTTCGTCGTGAGTGTGACCGTTCGACACCTATGCACCTGTTCCCACCTCTGGTATGTCAATGGGTGCGCTTTTTATTGTTTTATTTTGTATCATAAGAATTATGAGATTGATCACTTTCCGTCATCTTTACCTTCATTGAAAGATATTAGAATATACCTGTTGCTAGCTGTATATCAGACGGCAGTTTGATTGTTTTTAAAAAGTTTTTTTCTTCGGGGGGGGGGGACTAAACGATTACTTTAAGACAACTCGTGGAAATCTTTGCTGGGATAAAATCCGCTAAACAATGTGACATTATAAATCCAATAAGTATATCATTACATATTCAGATCTTATTTTCATGCAAGTTTGAGTCATCCATAATATAAACCATGTAGCTACTAAGATTGAAAGGACTACGAACTGTTAATATACAGCTGTCGTGTAATGTGTGTCTAATCAATGCAAGGTGTTGATAATAACCAGTGGGTGTGATAGTAGACTCACAACGCCATGGCTGTTATTCAAGAAGAATGTTGCTTATGTTGACGGCATCTATTCCTTTGTTTGTAAATTTGAGCTTAAGGAACTGATGGCATGATTTGGAAGGAATATCACCCATGGTCCGTGCTGGTTTATAGAGCCTGTGGTAGGCAACATCCATAATCATAGAGTTAAGTCTATATTCAGGTGTTGAAAAATCCAAGAATAGACTAGCCATAACTTCTTCAAATAACGTATGTAAAACCCTCAATGGAATAGAGTAAAGTTTTGTACGAATATGATGTGGACCCAATTGTCTGTTGACGTGAGGCAAAAGTGCATCAAACATGACATCATTTATGCTTGGTCTTTTATATGAACGATGTGCGTGACTGCGTTTTCGTCTTTGGGTATTGGGAAAGAGTCCCATAACATTAACGTTATTTCCTTGTGGACTAATCAAATTTCCCACATCAGATACATTATCATTGCATCTATATGGAAATGCAGTGCCTAGGGTCCTGATCCAGTGATCTTCTCGTTGTCTACGAAAAGGGGTGCTTAATGTAGGATTGTTTGTGTGATGCTAATTTTTTTCTAAAATCCTTACCCTCATGGACAAGATGGAGTGGTCCTGTGCATTAAAATGCTTGTAAAGAAGTTGGTTACCACCATTATTAATTTGAAATCTATGCCCCGATATTCTTTTATTAAGTGAACCCTTGGTTTCTCCCACATAGATTAAGCCACACAGGTTACACTCAATGGCGTAGAGAACGTTAGAAAATTTACAAGTCAGATTATCAAACGTTTTGGTACAGAAACTACGTCCAGTTAAATTACTACTAAATGAATTTTTAGCGATCAGTATATCACAAGTTTTGCAATTTTTTGCAGAACATTTTGAGGTAGAACACATGAGGTCTGAAAGGGAATTATCAAATATATCTCTTAAAGGAACATAACAGTCTTTAATTTGGGTATAAGAATTTTGGTTTCTGTACCAAAGCTGACAATCTGACGATTGTACATACGACAAATATTTTATATCTCGAAAGATAATCCGAGGGACACCAACCGATCTGTAGGAGCCTGTGTCCCTTATAGACTCCACAGAGTGACACCTTTTTATACTGGGCGACGTGTCAGCCAGTATTGTTTCGTTATTGTGTATATTCATAAAGGAACATATATCGAGCGACAAGTATCCTCGGGGACAGACTGTCCACCAGCAGAGATACAAACTCGATGGTTAAATGCAAGGTGAAGATAACGAACAGTGATCAATCTCATAACTCCTACAAGCAATACAAAATAGATAGTTGGGCAAACACGGACCCCTGGACACACCAGAGGTGGGATCAGATGCCTAGGAGGAGTAAGCATCCCCTGTTGACCGGTCACACCCGCCGTGAGCCCCATATCCTGATCAGGTAAACGGAGTTATCCGCAGTCAAAATCAGTGTGCCAAGAACGGCTTAACAATCGGTATGAAACACGTCAGACAGCATTTGACCCAATGCGAGGTTGTATTGACGAACTAGATCGTTATAACGACCATATAATTTAGATCTATTTTTCATATCGTACTTATTTTGCGTTTGGCCATCTGCCATATCTATTTAGCAATATGCCATTATCACCGGCATAATTTATTTAGGAATATGTCATTATCACCCACATATGGAGTTTATTTCCCTCAACTGATTAACACGAGTATGATTCGCGTATCATCAGATTTAAAGTCGAGGTAGGCTACTTACAAATAAGTTGACCTTACAGGGGTTTCAAAATATTTGATACCCAAGGGTTTTTAGTCCACTCTGCTCCCTTCGTGGGAAGTGAAGTGGACCGAAAACCCTTGGGTAGCAAATTTGGAGTTTCAACAGCCTTTTTTTAAATTCAGCATTTCATAAATCCATGGTAATCATAACGGTCAAAATTTACAAATACAACCCGTCGTTAGAGCAAGCGCTATTTGAAATAATTGTTAGGCCAAGCATTACATACTGATTTTGACTACATATTACGTCTTTTACCTGATCAAAATAAAAGGCTGACGGAAGATGTGACCGATCAACAGGGGATGCTTAATCCTATCAGGCACCTCATCCCACCTTTAGTGTATCCAGGGATCCGTGTTGCCCTAATTTTAATTTCGTATTTTTTATTGATTGTATGTAATTGATCACGGTTTGGTATCTTCATTCTTTTCTTACCGGGTAACTTGTGGGACCATGAAGTTGTAATAGACGTTTTAATATGATTGAAAAATTTCGACGGGACGTGAAATAATCAATCAATTTCTGTATAGAAAAGTATCATGCTACATGAATGTGCCGCTTGTAATAATGTGAGCGTCTTTGTGAAATTCAACCAAACTGTATATGCATTAACATATGCTGTCTTCGTCGTCGAGTATGCTTTTGGTTTTGTCTCGCAACATTTGATATAATTCCTATAACTGACAAACCTTTGGGACATTTTCCATCGATACTGTTACAGTTTGAGCAGGTGGAAGAACATTTATGTTGACAATTCTTTCCGTATAATCCATTTACACAGGGTACAGAACAATTTGGTCGTGTGTATCCTGGGGGGCAATCTGTCAAAGCAAACATTGAACACTTTCATTTCGGATTTCAAACATTTCGGTTGAGCATCACTGAAGAGACATTATTTGTCGAAATGCTTATCTGGTGCATCGAAATTGGTACCGTATAAGTTTTACTTTATACACATTCTTAACATAAGAAACATTCACTTAGTGAGTGTCATTCTTTTTTCTCGATCACAATTGATCTATAAGTTAAAGAAATTTAAACATTAGATTAGTTGTTTACATATTGTTTGGTATATTGGTATCATTGTAGTTTATGAAATTATCTTTTAGACAGTGAACTGTCTGATTTACACATGTCAGATTTACACATTTGTTTTTCAAAAGCAATTTACACTTCTGGCATATGTTGTCGTACAGTTAGTTTGAAGTTTCTCCTTCACAGTTGTTAATAATGTCGTGAGGAGCAAAAATAAAAATGTATCTTTGTTTGCAAGTATTTTTATGCAGTTTATATAGGAACGGTATATTCATTTGATCCATTGACTGGGATATCAAATGTGTCTGAAACTGAAGCATGGTTTTGAAGAATTTCATCTTTTGAAAGGGCAGTTGGAGTGTAAATACGATAACTAAAAGTGGAATTAATGCCAAGTTCGTTTAAAATACAGTTGTGATAATGGGCCTTACAAACAAAGACAATGTTGTTACAAGCTTTGTCAGCTGGAACCAAACCATACTTCTCATGTAACCTATTTAATTTTTTTATCACTTCTGGTTTCCTAAACAGAGAAGGATAGATGGTACGTACTTTTGTTCTGATATGTCTAATACAGGAGTTTAATATTCCTCTTATTCGAAATAACAAACCATATTCTAAAATTAATATCCATATTCTTAAGGACATTAACCACGATTGGCCGTAGTAATCCAACGATGAGGGCGCTTGTTTCGCAACGGGACGGCCCGCTTTCGATTTTCATCAAACGTATGTATGACGTTTAACATTGGGATTATATGCGATTATACGATATTTCTAAAGCACCGGGGAAGAAATCTGTTTTGCACTAACAGGGTTTTCTATGTATATCAAATGAAGCAAAATTAGATAATTTGTGTTTCCAGAAAAGTTAAAGCAATGTGTTTATGAAAATGTCTCGCAACATTTTATATAATGCCTCTAACTGACAAACCTTTGCGACAACTTCCATCGATAACGTTACAATTTAAGCAGGTAGAAGGACACTTATGTTGACAATTCTTTCCGTAAAATCCATCTACACAGGATACGGAACAATCTGGGCCTTTGTATCCTTGGGGGCATTCTGTCAAAGGAAACATTGAAGATTTTAAACATTATCAACATAAAAAAGATATTCACTTAGTGAGAGTCATTCTTTTTTCCCGATCACTATTGATCTATAAGTTAAAGAAATGTAATCATTGGATTATCTGTTTACATATTGTGTAGTATATTGGTATCATTGCAGTTGATGGAATGAACTTTTAGACAGTGAGCTTTACATCATATTCGAAATAGCAAAACACATTCTGAAATTAATATTCATATCCTCAAGGACATTCCCCACGACTGGTCGTAGTAAGTCAGTTGTGAGGGCACTTGTTTCGCAACCGGGCGGCCCAATTTCAATTTTCATCAAATGTATGACGTTTAACATAAGCGATGATTGTTCCTTCATCCGGCATTAGAAGTAAAAGGCAATGGAGGTCCCCTGTCATGTAGATATTGTCACGAATAAGAAATCTCAATGTGCTCTGCACGGGTCAAAATTTGTAACCATTTCACGTACAGTTGGTTAAGAGTCTGCTAGGAGACGTAAAAGCATAGAAACATAGAACACTTTACCAACAATTCTATAGTTAAGTATAGTATAAGATGATATTCTTATATCATATCTAGTCACAAAACATCAACTCTTCCCTAGTTTCAATAATAGCTGGTTACTCACCGATGCATGTACCACTTGTCTCATTTCTGTAGTACCCATCATAGCATCCTGTTGTTCTGTCATTTATTATTAAAATTAAATTAGTTAATGGTAAAGGTGGATAGAATATAATGTATAATCTAAGATAGATAATAACGGCAAACTAGCAACTCAACTTTATGACAAACGGGGTGATTTCACCTTCTCCATCGTCAGCTTGCCATATTTTTGTAGCAATATTCCATTATCACCTGCATATAGTGTTTATATTTCTCAACCCATTCGATACGCAAGAGCTTGTTCTGCGTATGGTCAGTTAATAAGTCGGGCAAACGGATGACAAACAAGTTGATGGTAAAGGGTTTTCAACAGTCTCATTTAAAGTCAGCATTTCACAAATTATATGGTCGTTATGACGATTTAGTTTGTCAATACAACCTATCATTGGGTCAAATGATGTCTGACGTGTTTTATACCGATTGTTGGACCGTTCGTGGCACACTGATTTTGACTACAGAAAAGTCTTTTTACCTGATCAAGATATAGGGCTCACGGCGGGTGTGACCGGTCGACAGGTGATGCTTAATCCCCCTAGGCACCTGATCCCATTTATGGAGTGTCCAGGGGTGCGTGTTTGCGCAACTATCTATTTTGTATTGCTTATGGGATTGATGAAATTGATCAATTTTCGTTATTTTCACCTTTCACAGAGATAGGATATGTGTTAACAATTTGTTCAACGTTTGGTAATAAATATCGGTGTGTTGTTTTCTTTTACATGCGCCACACTAGCGACGTCACATTCCCATGCCATTACGGATTCAGAATTTGTATAATCAACAACACTACACTCCTACTGAAATCATTGAATTTTTTCTATTAAGTATATTGATTTTGAAAGCTTTACACTTCTGATGAAATCTTTGAATTTCTCTATTTACGTTGACCTTGACATCCCTGTAGAAAATATATAATCTATGTAAAACTGGATGCTATGGAAAACAGTTTGAACATGCACAAGTGTACCTTTTCACAGACACGACTCTTATTTTTGGCTCAAAACATGACATTATATTACGTGATCGTACACATTTGTGGATGGAGGAGAGATGGATAGATTTGGGATACATGTCAATCGCTTGGTCAGTTGTAGATTTTATAAAGTCTCCCTCGGGAATTTTCCACTCATATGGAGACGTCACCATTGCAGGTGAAGGGCTGCGCAATTTAGGCCTATGATCGGCGGTTGTGGCTTTTAAGCTGGGTGGGATCTCAATTGTGCCACACATGCTGTGACGCGGTACCTCGGTTTTGCGGTCTCATTTTAAAGACCGTCCCATGTAGTCGCTTCTTACAGCAAGTAAGCAGTACTGAGTACGTATTCTAATCTAGATCAAATAATTGACAAGAGGGTCATGAAAAATAAATGTGTTCTATAATGGGTTGCGAAAAACTCTTTTCAATGTTTTTGATTAAAGAGGTTATTGTTATGAAATCTAATCTATTCATTTATAGTTAGTTACATAGCAACACATTCACCTCAGCGACACTAAACAGAGGGATTGATATACTGTTTTTTTCATAGCTTAATATAAATCATTTGTGATGTATCATGAGCTTTTCAAACACGACAACCAAGCTTGTGAGCATCAATATTTTGTTGTTAAACTTTTATCATTGGATTAAGGAATGGGATTCAAATGTTTTTATATAGACCAGAGTATGTTCCCTGTTAAATTTGAAATTAATTCAAAGGTTAAGAGTCAAATATACAAGTATATACCTAATCATCGTCGGAAACCCACGGTCGGTCGCTCTCCGTTTACCTACCTTGGGACACAAGGCCGATATTTTCGCTTGAAGGTGTGTATCACATTCCCTTTGTGATTGGTCGCTTTACCATTCCTTATTGCGATATTCAACCAATGAAAAGCCACTTATTTCCAGTCCTCGGGAGCATAGAAAAACATGCTTTCAAAGCGGAGATTTTGATTACGTTTAAGTTGGACAAGTTACAAAAATTTTAGCGAGATGGTTTATCTGCATTATTGAAGCAGAGGATGTATTTGTGTCTATAAAGACAGGGGGGGGGGGGGGGGCTGCGTTATGAAGTTGTTCCAGTTATGTTGCCGGCGCAAGTTGAACCAGTAATTTTGACCTACTTTATATTATGTAAACACAGTTGATGTCTCAACTACGAAAATTACACAATTATATGTGAACGGGATTGTAAGACCATATCGTAATTCAAATTTGCATCTAATTTTTAGATTGTATCATGCATGACTGATTTCATTCACATGCCATGCAACAGTGATTATAATAAACATTTCAGAGATGAATCCAGAATTTCCGAAAAGGGGGTCACAGGTAAGGTGAAGTACTAGCCAAAATAATCAGCCATTTTGGGTGCCAAATATGGAGTTTTCATCTATAATTATATCTTTGATAGTGGCACAACAAAACATACACACTTTCATGGGCACGCACCGCCATTACAACTGACACTGAGTTCTTGGAATACTTGTGGCGATTGCCATCGTTCCTCGATAGGTCAATTAAGGTCATGCATTTTAATGAGTATTGCAAAAATATCGGTGTTGTGTCCCACGGGAGGTAAAAGGAGAGCAATCGACCGTGAGTTTCCGATGATGTTACCTCATATACATTAGGTTATTACATTATCACAGATGTAGCAATAAGACGTATAATGAAATGTTTGCATGTTTCAAGATGAATAAGGTATTCTTCAGTAATACGGGTGCATTCAAAAGTAGCAACCTGACAAATATTCCCTAATCCATCTGCCACAAATATCAATATGAAGATATTCATTACAAGTAATTACTTACATGTTTTGAAACGTCGCCCTGACTGAGAAGAACATTAGATACATGACTGCTAAATTAACCAACTCCATAGCCACATTTATTAAACACGGATATAAACACGGAACAAGGAAACTGCAATCTCTCTATTGATGTAAAAATTATGAATTTTGTGAAAATACTGATATTGGTGGAATAAGGGTTTATTTTTCATGTCATTAATTTCTTTAAGATTATAGTACAATATAATTCAAGTTTCCTGGACCCCATATTCTCGCCACAACTCTAGGAGAGAGAGACTTTTAAAACTTAAAGAAAAATACGTGAATATGTATGTTGATCCAGGTTGTTTGTGTGTTATATTATTGGGAATGTCCGTATTAAGTGTTAGTATTTTTATCGGAGATTTCATTTGAAATCATACGTGTGATCTGATGCTTTAAAAAAAAGTTAAGTGACATCATCTATTGTGTTTAGGCATTGAATGGTTTGACTATTCAATACTTAGCAGGTGAGTAGCTAACTACTAGTATTCAACGACCAAACCGTTGATTAGTAAACTGTTTACTGTTAAAAAGATAACTATTCAAATGTTGGTTAAAGATTTATGGTGATGGTGATAATAATCAGTATTTAAATCGATGCAGGCTACTGACAAAGACGTCGATGGTACAAGGGTTTCAACGTCAGCATTTTGTAACTTCCGTGGTCTTTATAACGATCAAGTTTGCCAATACAACCTATCATTGGGTCAAATGTTGTCTGACTTTTTTTTTTTAATTTTAAATATTGATTGTTAGTCCGTTGTTTGAACAATGATTTTGACAACAGAAACTATGTTTACCTGATCAAGTTTCTTAGGCACCTGGTCCCACCTCTGGTGTTTCCAAGGGTCCGTGTTTACCCAACACTCTTTTTTGTATTGCTTATAGGAGTTATGGGATTGATCATTGTTCGTTATCTTCACCTTTCATACATGTGAGAAGTAGACGATGGAGAAGTGAGGCATCCCGTATTTTATAAAGCGGAATTCACAGTTTGCTGTTAACCTCTGTGATCAATGAAATAACCAAATACGAAGCAATTGTGAAAGGATATGCTGTGAAACGTATGGTAAACCAGAAATGCAGGAAACCAGAAGAGATTAAATAATCAGATAATTTAAACGAGGAATATTTAAACGAATTTCATTTTAATTCCACATTTGGTACTTCTACTAATACTCCTAGTTCCCTTTCAAAAGATGAAACTCTTCAAAATCAATTTTAAACCACATTTAATATCGCAGTCAATGCGATGAAAGAATATGAGTTGTCAACCCTATACGGTATTCCGAAACTTCACAAAAATCTGTGCAGAGATGCGTTGCTGAATCCAGTAAATTTTCTACCAAACATTTCTCGATGCTCGTCACAAAATATTGACTGCTGTGAAGGGGAAACATAAAATAAAACTCGAGACGCTTTATTCCACAAACATGTGAGAGAAGCGGTTTAAATTTAACATCGATTCTACAAAGTCCCAAAGAAATTCTCGTAAATATGAAACGACAAAATTTTCTCACATTAACAACATCAATCATTTTAACTTTTCAGCATTTTACAGAATCATTCCTCACGATAAATCAAAGATTTTTTTTTTGGCATTACAGACAACTGCTTATCAATAAAAATGGAGCATAGAGAAGTCTTTTATTTTGTATTCCTCATAGGAGTTCGTTATATTTGCCTTTCATTCATATTTCCTGATCAGTCATCAAAAATGTTAAATATCACTCTTATTCCACAAAAAGTGATCTGAAGTTAATACTAAAAAGATGCCGGGATTTCTCAATTACAATATATACATATTCGTCGGTGATCAGGTATTTCAATAGTCTTTTAGAAGTATCATGGACGCGAATTGTACTCATTTAAAGACCCGACTTTAAGTTAACGCCCCTAAATTTTACCTGTGTGTTGATCAATGATACGCCGCTGGTCAATCAAACTTTTAACAATAGAGCTTAGGTTGATTGACGTTTGCAGAGACTGTGGTCTACTGCTACCTGGGAAAGATGTTTTGGTAACATTCATGGCTAATGATGACCAGCAGTCTTTAGATCTCAAGGAAAGCCCTGGTATACCTGAATTTTGATAGCATTGACTCGCACCTATAATATTTTAATGGCTAACGTCCCTTACACAATGCAATTTATCATCGTATTTTCTCTCTCCATCTATATACATGTATTATAGACTAAACAATCAGAAATCAAACGAAAATAAGAATTAAGAAAAACAAACATAAGTTATTGGAATATTTTCTTTAATGATTTATTATGACTTTATATTTCTAAAAAAGGAACACGTCTTTATTGGCGCTGCACATCAACATGTAATGGTTATATTGCTCATGCGTAAAACTGTTACAGTAGTAAAAAAATAATGCTTCTGTTTGGGATACCGCAAGGATTATAAATTACACAATCAGAAGTCAAACAATAATAAAAATGCATAAATAAGTTATTGAAATATTTCTATTCATAATTTACCACGGCTTTATATTTATATTGAGAGAGAGAGAGAGAGAGAGAGAGAGAGAGAGAGAGAGAGAGAGAGAGAGAGATAGAGAGAGAGAGAGAGAGAGAGAGAGAGAGAGAGAGAGACGGTTCTATATTTAAATGAAATAATATGGCATGACAATAATGTTGCATCTTATGACAATAATTACACATTTAGTCAATGAGAGAGAAAAGAGTAAGGGAGAGAGAAGGGGGGTTTAGGCTAGCTATGTGTCAGCTTCTGTTTGGGATACCATCGTTACACAAACACTACATCCACAGAAACCCTAA
This sequence comes from Ostrea edulis, assembly GCF_947568905.1. Lineage (NCBI taxonomy): Eukaryota > Metazoa > Mollusca > Bivalvia > Ostreida > Ostreidae > Ostrea > Ostrea edulis. The sequence continues at coordinate 24,084,461 of NC_079170.1, forward strand.
TGAGAGAGAGGAGTGGTGTAGACTTCGTGTCAACTTCAGTTTGGGATGCCATCGTTTCACAAACACTACAATGTACGTCCACAGAAACCCTAAAGAGAGAGGGAGGAGGGGTGGGCGTAGACTTCGTGTCAGCATCTGTTTGGGATACCACCATTACACAAACACTACAGAAACAGAAACCCTACAGACGGCCCATATTGAGGGGTATCTTGATCATTCTTCATTTGGTTGTACATGTAAACAGATCTACTTGGATTTATTAATTCTCTCGAAACATGGATATTTTACCTACTACACCCACGACAGCGCGAACTTCCAGGACACCAGGAAGTGCCCGGAAACGCCGGGTAATATTATATTTAGGAAATTATTTATATATGATATATAACAGTTTAATTAGAAGTTTTAAAAAGCACAGGTTTAGAAATGGGCTAAACCTTTTATCTGCAATACAAAAATATGACCAAATTTGAAGGTTTACGGGAAATAGAAATGCTGTATTCATGTAGGTAGAAATTTTAATTATTTGTTTTTGCTGCACAAATCAAGACACTAAGCATAGTTTGTGATAACCTGAGAAGTTTCTTGTATATAACATAAAAATATACACAACTGATCTCTTAGCCAGGTAAATTCCAGATAAATAACATTGACCATGGATTAAATCCGGACACATTCACTGATCCATGGAGAAACCGTTCGGTGGTGTTTTTTTTTGGGGGGGGGTCTTTAATAGTTGGTCTGTTTTTATACTCCTACAAGGCAGAATTTATTCAAAGCAAGAGAAGACAAAATATTTTGCTGTTGCATGAAACGCGACATTTAGATATATCAAGGACGTATTTTCTATTAGCAATACGCATTTTCATTCACATGTCGATTCCATATATCCGAGTGAACTCGAAATCATAGACATCTTAGAACTTTCTATATCTGCTTCTTACTTGGATAGTTTATTGAACATAACAGGAGTGTCACAACCCATCTTTCTGACAAAGGGGATTACTTCAGCTTCTCCATTGTCAACTTCCCATACATATTCCTTTGCCACCTTTATTTAGATTTTTGTCTCTCAATTGATTCGTGAGAGCATATTCTGTGTATCTTCATTTTCAAAATCGAGGCAGCCTAATGATAATCAAGTTGATGTTACAAGGGTTTTACCAGTTTCGTGTTAAGTCAGCATTTCGTAAATGTTATGGTCATTATAATAGTCTAAGGAAATCCAACCTATCATTAAGTCGAACGCTGTTTCAAGTGTTTCAAACTAATTGTTAGGTCGTTCTTTAAATTGGGATTTACATACATGTTACTCCCTTTACCTCATTACCATAAAGCTCTCACAGCGAATATGACCGGTCAACAGGGAATGTTTGCTCATCCTAGACACCTGATATCATCTCTGGTGTGTCCAAGTATACGCGATTGCTTTACCTGATATTTTGCATTCTCTATAGCATTCATGAGATTTACCACCGTCAATTATTTTCGTTTTTTTCATATTTTAGATATATAATAAAGTAAAACAATTCAGCTAAATAAAAGTCAATGAAAACATTAGCATTAGTTTCATCTTTAAAGTCAAAAGTCAACAAACGTTATGGCCGTTATCATGATTTGGTTTGCATATACAACCTGCCATTAGGGTAAATGTTGTCTAGTGTGTTTGATGCCGATTGTTAGGCCGTTCTTGGCACAGTGATTTTGACTATGTATTACCCCGTTTATCCAATCTTGTAAATCCTCTCCTCTACGACACGCTTCAATAAAAGATGAAACAAATCCCCGTACAAGTTCATCTCAACATGACCTTTGGTCGAAATATATCAGCCAATAAAAATAACCATTGACGCCACGGATTCCCCCAGTTAGAAAGTGTGAGAGGTGAATATAACGACCAGTGCTCAATCTCGTAATTCCTATAAGCAACACAAAACAGAGGGTCGGACAAACACAGACACCAGGACACACCAAAGGTAGGATCAGGTACCTGAGAGGAGCAAGCATTCCTTGTCGACTGGTCTCATCCGACGTGAGCCCAATATCTTGACCAGGTAAACAGAGTTTTCCGTAGTCAAAAACCAGTGTGCCACGAACGGCCTAACAATCGGTATGAAAAATGTCAGATAGGATTTGACCCAATGATAGGTTGTTTTGGCAAACTAGATCATGACAACGACTATAGAATTTGCGACTTTACACGAAACTGTTGAAACCCCTGTACAATCAACTTATTTGTCAGTAGCCCGCCTGTATGTTATAGGATTAATGGTCGTCATTTTAAAATTCCTGCAGCGGTTGCGAAGTATTTCCCAAACATGCAATTGAAGCTTCAACAGCTGAGAATTTGCAGTATCCTTGATGTTAAGGAATGCATGGCATATTATCGACTAAATTCGGTAGATCATTACCCTATGAACTGTTCGGCGAGGAGACTATGACAGCCGTCATGTTAATTTGTTGACTCAGATTTATCGGAGCGCTTCAGAAAAGGTGCGTAGTTCCGATATAAAGAGAGCGTACAGAACAGTTTCTAGGAGATGCTCTGATTGGTCAATATCCTGGGTGATGTTGATATTACCTCGCACTGGTAGTTGCTAGATCTTGTATTGAAGTGTATAGTAGAGGAGCGGATTTACAAGTCTAATTTTGATTAGATTATCCGTTTATCTCATCAAAACATAGTATTCGTGGGTGAGTGTGACCGGTCGACAAGGGATGCTTACTACACCTCTAGTATGTCAACGGGGTCTGTGCTTTTTTGTATTCCTTATAGGAGTTATAAGATTAGTCACTTTTCGTTATATTTACCTTCATCGAAAGAGATTGGAATATAACTCTGCTAGCTCTACCCGCTACACAATGTGACGCTATAATTGAAATAAGGATATCACTAGATCTCCAGATCTTATTTTCATGTACGTTTAAGTCATTTATGATATAAACCATGTAGCTACTAAGATTGAAAGAAATACAAACTATTAATATACTGTTGTCGTGTAATGTGTGTCTAATCAGTGAAAGGTGTTGATAACAAACAGTGGGTATGAAAGTAAACCGATGAGATCATGGCTATGATTCGACTGACGACGACACACGCAGCTCAGTTAAGGCTATCCGAGAAAAATCACAGTGCTGTTATAAATGTATTTCTGTACACTTGGCATCATATGACGTCACAGTGAAAAGGTACGTCACAGCATGAAGGTTCTTATAGTTGTATCGTGGGGAATGGGTCATGATATTTTCTCGTTATTTACTTCCGATATCAAGTGATAAGCTGTATACGTGAAAACCCTATTGTTAAATGATTATATGTAAAACCTTCTACGTGAGAAGAACAAATATCTTGCCGTGGTCTTCAATTCGACATCTACCTATATCAACGACATTTTATCTATTAACAATAATAACTTTCATTCATATGCTGATTTGATATCTCCCCGCGAGCTCGAAATAAAAGACACCACAGACTGGTCCTCTTCTGCTTCACACTTAGATATTTTATTGAAAGTAGATACTAACAGCAAAGTAACAACTCAATTTTACGACAAACGGGATGATTTCATCTTGTTTATCGTCAAATTTTCATATTTACATAGCAATATTCCATTTCATGGAAATTTATTAGCTGTAGATGGAGTTTATATCTCCCAACTGATTCGATACGCAAGAGCTTGTTCTGCGTATGGTAAGTTTTTTAAATCGAGGCAAGCTACTGCTATATAAGTTGATGGTGCAAGGGTTTCAACATTCTCGTTTAAAGTCAGCATTTCGTACATTCTATGCTTGTTATAACGCTCTATTTTGCCAATACAGCCTATCATTGGGTCAAATGCTGTCTGACGTGTTTCATACCGAATGTTAGACTGTTCTTGGCACACTGATTTTGACAACGAAAAAATCCGTTTACCTGATGAAGATATAGGGCCAACGGCGGACGTGACTGGTCGACATGGGGATGATTACTCCTCCTAGGCGCCTGATTCCACCTCTGATGTGCCCAGGGCTCCGTCTTTGCCCAACTATATATTTTATATTACGTATGGGATTTAAGAGATCGATCACTGTTCGTTATCTTCACCTTTCATATCATTCCTTCATGATATCAAATCACTCTCCATTTTGATATATATTATGCACGAAGGGGATATTTATATTATATTGTGACCTTGTAATCACCCCTAATCTGAATGACTATTGCGTTTAAAAACTCCCCTGTGTACATACATAATCTCATTGTACAGAAACAGTGGTAAAGTTCAGGTTTATCTTCTATAAAAACAATATGATTTTTTTTTAAATATATTCTAGATATAGCTATGCGTTTCAAAGTGCAGGAAACAATTTCTGTCTTGTATATTAACAGTATGATATCTATAGGAATGGGGAGAACCCCGGTAATTCCTTGATGAATGTTGATATGTTGTTAAATCATATCATCTTCAGTTTGAGTAAGGATTGGTTCCCAACACTTTTAATGTAAAACTTATACGATACCAATTTTGATGCATCAGATGTGCATTTCGACAAATAATGGCTCTTCAGTGATGCTCAACCGAAATGTTTGAAATCCGAAAGAACAATGAAGTTTTAGAGCTATCATAAGGAAAAACTGTGCCAAAAAGTGGAGTCAAATTCGTCTAATGATAAGAGCTATGCGTGAGGGAGATAATCCTTCATTTTGAAATCAATTTCTAAATTTATAACAGCAATTAAATATACATCCGTATCATCAAGCTAGTAGCGAGGTACTTACCTACTGGGCTGTAGAGACCCCCGGGGACCAACAGTCCACCAGCAGAGGCTTCGACCCAGGGGGCATAATGTAAAACTTATACGGTACCAATTTTGATGCATCAGATGCGCATTTCGACAAATAATGTCTCTTCAGTGATGCTCAACCGAAATGTTTGAAATCCGAAATAACAATGAAGTTTTAGGGCTATCATAAGGAAAAACAGTGTGCCAAAAAGTGGAGTCAAATTCGTCTAAGGATAAGAGTTATGCGTGAGGAAGATAATCCTTAATTTTGAAATGAATTTCTAAATTTTATAACAGCAATTAAATATACATCCGTATTATCAAGCTAGTAACGAAGTAAAGGATTTTTTTTCTGAGTATATCAATACAAATTCAGCTGGTTATGCGTATTAACCTGAACTTTTATTCACAAGTAAGACCCCTAGCTGTTTTCCAAAAAATAAATTGTTACATGTTACGTGATATTCAACTGACGTCACAGGAAATTACCATGAGGGGAATTTACGGTAGCTCAGTCACGGTCAACATATGAGTAGTATCGTTTCGGTGTTTAACTGTAACAAGTGTAATGATACCTGTGAATTTGAAGTGTAATTTCACCCCTTGATTATAGTGCATTTTACTATGGAAGCCCTTAACCTAGTTGTGCATGCAAAGAATTGTTAACTGTGTCATATAGATAAGGAGAATATAATATGTTATGGAATATATTTCAAATATATGTGTGAAATACTGAAAAATCGATATTACATAGTATTTATGAAGGTATGTTAACTTCATTCATTGATAATTGTGTTCGACGTAAAGAAAAACTAAACCACATTCCACGTAGCATGTCGATCTAAATCGTTGAAATAAAACTCCGAAAGTATAACGCTACGCGGCATTTAAGAGATGAACATCACTTTTGAGCTGTTCATGGTCAGTATGAACGGATTTGGATTTGAGGCAAATTATGTGAATTGCGCTAGCGATTCACAGAGAATTTGCCTCAAATCCAAATCCGTTCATATTGACCATGAACAGCTCAAAAGTGATGTTCATTTCTTATATTTATATCCATTTAGTAAAACACCCTTTGTTTACATTGCTTCTATTTTGTTGCATAAAACGAACTCCTAGCCTCTGTCACAGTTGTTATTGTGACGTATGACAACACATAAACATGACGTCACATTTCGTCTCAGCCTGCCTTTTATCAACATTGCAAGGTGCACTGTATTTTGGAGGTAGGAGACTGCAAGATTAGGATGATAATCCACGTAAGTTTACAATCTTAATCCAAAGGTGTGACTTGCGAGATTTCGATTTGCGAGATCTTTGTAACAGTTGTTCTATTTTTTTCCAAATCATTACGCTCTCTCAGTCGCGTGCTTTAAACTAGTTCATAATCCGTTCATAGTCAATGTGAACGGATTGTGTCGCGCGCTAAAATTGGTTGGTTCATAGAGGAAAATGCGATTTGTAATATAACTATACTTATATATTCTTTGTATACACATGGTGAAATGTGAAAGGTGATAAACTAACGCAAACGACAAGTGCTGCTAAAATCGTCTGTTAAGACAACGTTGAACGAAAATTGTAGAACATCAGTGTAAAGTGTAAAACACTAAGATGAGATTGATCACTGTTCGTTATCTTCACATTTCATGGTTTCGTATTTTGATGTTTAATATAATCATTTGTTACTGAAAGCAGTAATATTCAATTTTCACAAACTATGCATATGGGTGTTAACCGTTGTTATCACCAGTTAGATCAATGATTATTTTCAGGGGTAGTGTTATAAGTTGTTGTTGTTTTTTTTCATTTTCTATTACGGTACATTTTTGATTTATCTATAACAGCCATGTAATTATGTCATACTGAAGCGTTCATTTTTAATGTTATGATAAAAATGTTCTCATAAAACACCCAAAATGACTCTAAAAGCTAGAAGCTTCCTCCCTTTCTGTAGGACAAAATTTAGATACAGCAAAATTCATGTGTATAAATGGAATATGACCTGCCCTCACACACACACTTGTAGAAATTGAAGTCGATCGAAAAGTGTTATCGTTTTCCTATTTTCCAATTAAAAACTAATGCAAAAATAAAACCATTAAAAGGGTTAAACGGACGTGCACTGGGGAAGTATTACCACGAGCAATTAATATCTTGAGATCGTTACAATTGCCTTAGTTTTCAAAAGTGATCTTTTCAGTAAACACCGATAGCCATGTTTAGCCTGAATACATCATTCATACAATAAAGGAATAGTTACCATCTATATTCATTGAACTGTAGATACTTTGTAAAATCAGAAAACAGAAATTCGAATGATAGTATTTCTTCGGATATATAATCTGTCGAAAATATGGACTAGATGGGCAAATTGAATCCGTGCACTTTTTCATACCCTTTTATACGTAGCTTCACTTGTTCCATTTCACACCATTATCTGCATTACGATTTTCTGTTAAATCTCACTGTGATGAGGAGAAAAAGTATGCATTCACACTTGTTTAGTTTCATTGCAAAATCATAACAACTCAACTTTATGACAAACGGGATGATTTCAACTTCTCCATCGTCAACTTCTCATATTCATGTAGCAATATTCCATCATCACCTGCAAATGGTATTTACACGTATATCTCTCAACCGATTCAATACGCAAGAGCTTGTTCCACGTATAGTCAGTTTTTAAATCGAAACACGCTACTAACAAACAAGTTGACGGTGCAGGAGTTCCAACAGTATCGCTTAAAGTCAGCATTTTGCACCTTCTACGTTCGTTATAGCAATATAGTTTACCAATACAACAAATGATGTCTGACGTGTTTTTTCCTGATTATTAGGCCGTTTTGGCACACCGATTTTGAATACGGATAACTCCGTTTACCTTATCAAGATATAGGGTTCATGGTAAGTTTTACAGGTCGACAGGGCATGCTTACTCCTCCTAGGCACATGATCCCACCTCTGGTATATCAAGGATCCGTGTTTGCTCAACTTTCTATTTTGTATTGTTTATAGGGGTTATGAGATTAACCACTGTTTTGACCAGTCACACCCGTTGTGAGTCTTATATATTGATCAGGTAAATGAAGTTAACCATGAATATCTAAGTATGAAGGAAAAGTGAACGATTTTGTGGTGCGTTTTATTTCGAGTTCACAAGGATATATTGAATCGACATATGAATGGAAATTACTTTGTTAATAGATAAAACGTCGTCGATATATCTAAATGTTGATTTGAAGGCTACAACAAGAGATTTGTTCTTCTCAAGTAGAAGTTTTTGAATATATGGTTCCTATATATCTGGATAATACATTATTGACCATTGATGTTAATGGTAAACTAACAACTGAGCTTTATATTAAACGTGACGACTTCAACATTCTTATCATGAACTTCCCATATTCATGAAGCTATATTCAATCAGCACCTGCATATACTGTTTATGAAAGGCGAAAATAACAAACAGTGATCAATTGCATAATTCCTATAAGCAATACAAAACAGAGGATTGGGCAAACACGGACCCTTGGATATACCAGAGGTGTGACCAGGTGCCTAGGAGGAGTAAACGCCCCAACTAAAGCATTCTCAACTGATTCGATATTTAGAAATATGCTTTGCCATTAATCATTTTTTTTTAAATCGAGACAGGCAAATAGTAAATAAGTTGGTGTTGGGAGGTCAGCATTTTTTTTGGAGAATTCTGTTGTCGTTATGACCCTTTTGATGAGATTAAGACTATGACAAAATGCACATATTTATCTACATTAATATTCAACAGGGAGCTACATCACGTGACGACATTTCGACAATCTATACTTTATTAAAGCAACTTCAGTAAAATTACATTCCCTGGCCGTCCTATTAAAAAACATTTGTATTCCAACTGATTCTATTCCGGGGATCCTAAACCAACTATGGCTTGTATTAATGTTACTTCTTTATTTATACCATATATGTTTTCATTTGAGTCCTATTATAACTAAACTTATAGTACATGGTTTGATATAAGACTTGGCTAATTGTTTATCAAAATATATACCATTCGAAAATCTAATAGTATTTCGATAGTGTCACTAAACATTTTCGTAAATCGAACAACTAGCGGAATTTACGGGATTTCGCTCAGCGTCACTCTCAGGATCATGTACCGTAAAAGTGAAGTTCTGTGGCAGAGGTTGTGTAGCCAACTTATAAGTGTAGAACATCAGTACAAGTAATAAAACCACCGCTGTCGCACAGCCGAATGTAGTCACAATGTAAACTGTTGATCTGTTCCGTCTTTGGATTATATGATTGCTTCCATTAACGTCGCCTGCATCTGTTGTGTTGGTCATGTCTGAAAAGAATGAATCATTATCTACATGTCATAAGTATGTATTTCAGATACTGGATCACTTTTTGGACCACACCGCTGTATGCAGATGTTTTATTAGGTTTGAGAAAGTCACGACGGGAAATGACGCAATCAATCAATCAATCAAAGCTGTATGCATAAAACAGAACGGATATATCTCATAATGCATGATGCAGGTTATTGCGAATATATGATAGTCAGATAGCACCGAGGAAGAAAACCGATATGCACTAACAGTTTTTTTTTACGTATACCAAATGAACCACATTTAAATAATTTGTATTTCCAGAAAAGTAAATTTAATATGTTTATGAAATTAAGAAAAACTATATATGCATTATCATATGCTGTCTTTGTCGTCGTTTATGCTTTTGATTTTGTCTCGCAAAAATCGATATAATTCATATAACTGACAAACCTTTGGGACAACTTCCATCGATAATGCTACAGTTTGAACAGGTAGAAGGACAGTTACGTTGACAATATTTTCCATAAAATCCATCTACACAGGGTACTGAACAATTTGGACCTGTGTATCCTGGGGGCATTCTGTCAAAGCAAACATTGAACACTTTAAACATTCTTAACATAAAAATATTCACTTAGTGAGAGTCATTTTTTTTTCCGATCACTATTGATCTATAAGTTAAAGATATTTAATCATTGGATTATTTGTTTACATAGTATGTAGTATATTGGTATCATTGCAGTTGATGAAATGAACTTTTAGACAGTGATATTTACATCATATTCGAAATAACAAAACATATTCTGAAATTAATATTCATATTCTCAAGACATTCCCCACGACTGGTCGTAGTAACCTAGTTGTGAGGGTGCTTGTTTCGCAACCGGACGTTTAACATAGGTGGTTACTGTTCCTTCACCAAGCTCCCGACATTAGAAGTGAAAGGCAATGGTTTTTCGGATATGACCTCACAACTGGAGGTCACATGGTATGTATGTATTGACACGAATAAGGAACCTCAATATGCCCTGCATGGGTCAGGATTTGTAACCATTCACCTACAACTGGTAACTACTCTGCACAAGCGATACTGCTCGAAGGGACGTAAAACATATTAACATATAAAAAACATTACTATCAATTCTATAGTTATACATATGACATTCTTATATCGTATCTAGTTAGAAAACAACTCCTCCATAGTTTCAGTAATAGCTGGTTACTCACCGATGCATATCCCACTTGTTGCATTTCTGTAGTACCCACCATGACATTTTGCTGCTCTGTCATTCATTATCAAAATTAGATTAGTTAATGGCAAAGATGGATACAATATAAAGCATAATCTAAAATAAATAATACACATACATTTGATATGTGATAACAACTTCATCAACACTTGGTAATAAATGTAGCTGTTTTTGTTTTACATGCGCTCTACCAACGACGTTACATTTGCACGTCATTACGGATTACGAAATTGTATAATCTGCAATATTACACTCCTAATGAAATTACTGAATTTCTCTATTAAGTATATTGACGTATATTGATTTTGAAAGTGTTACACTTCTTATGAAGTCTTTGAATTTTTCTATTTCCGTTGACCCTGAAATCCACATAGAAAATTTATAGGCGATGTAACACTGGAGGCTAAGGAAAATTGTCAGCTTGAACATGCACAAGTGTATCTTTTCACAGACTCGACTCTCAAGGTAGCACGTGATCGTACACATTTGTGGAGGAAGGAGAGATGGAAAGGTTTAACATGTTCATGCACAAGTACATGTCAATAGGTTGATCTCTGTTTTTTCACTCATATGGAGACGTCACTATTGCAGGGGAAGGGCTGCAAAATTTAGGCCTATAATCGGCGCTTGTGGCGTTTGAACAGTGTGGGACCTGCTGTGACATGGTACCTCTGTTTTAGCAGTTTCATCTGAAGCACCGCCCCATTTAGTCGTTTCTTACGACAAACAAGGGGTACTGAGGATCTACTCTAACCCGGATCAAACAATTGACAAGAGAATTATGAAAAAAATATGTTGCGAAAACCTGTTTTTAATGCTTTTGATTAAAGAGGTTATTGTAATGAAATATAATCTATTCATTTATACTAAGTGGTATAACAACACATTCACCTCATCAACAGTCAGGAAAGGGGTTAATATACTGTTTGTCATAATTTTATGGAAATCATGTTTGATTTTACATAAGCTTTTCAAAAACGACAATTAAGCTTGTGAGCATCAATTATTTCTTGTCAGACTTATATCATTGGATTAAAGAGTGAAATTTAAACGTTTTCATCTAGACCAGAGTGTGTTCCTTGTTGACTTTCAACTTTAAGGTCCAGATCAAATCTCAATTCAGAGGTTAAAAGTCAAAGCTATATACAAATATTTACTTCATATCCATTAGGCTAATACATTATTGCAACGTTAGCAATAACATTTATAAAGAAATGTTTGCATGTTTCAAGATGGCGAAGATATTCTGCAGTAATACGCGTACATTTAAAAGAGGCAGCCTAACAAGTATTCCCTAATAAATCTGCCAGGAATATTAATATGAAGATATGCATTAAAGGCAATTACTTACATGATTTGAAACGTCTCCCTGACTGAAAAGAACGTTAGATACATGATTGATAAATTAACCAACTCCATAGCCACATTTATTTAACACGGAATAAAACAAGGAACAAGGAAACTGCAATTTTTAATTTTGTGAATATGTTGATATTGGTGGAGTAAGGGTTTATTCATTAGGTCACTAATTCCTTTAGAATCTCTATATCTTGATCAGATAAACGGAGTTCTAGGTAGTGAAAATCAGTGTGACAAGAACGGCCTAACAATCGATATGGAAAACGCCAGACAGCATTGGCAAACGAGATCGTTATATGTATAACGACCATATAATTTGTGAAATGCTGACTTTGAATGATGTTGAGAGATATAAACACCATATACAGGTAATAATGGACCCCTGCTCCATCAACGTGTTTGTCAGTAGCCTGCTTCGATTTAAAAACTGACCATAAAGAGAACAATCTCTTGTATATAGATTCAGTTTAGATATATAAACACCATATGCAGGTGATCATGGAATATTGCTACATAAATATGGGAAGTTGACGATGGAGAAGCTGAAACCATCCCGTTTGTCAGACAGTTGAGTTGTCAGTTTGCCGTTAATGTCTACTTGCAATAAAATATCTAAGTATGAAGCAGAAGTAGAGAGAATTGTTCTCTGAATTTAGAATTTGATACACTTCATAATGCATATTTCTGCAAATAATCCTAATCCCACAAATATCTGAAGCTCTGAAGTTACGTTTACAATGTATCATTTGAACTCATTGCTTTATAAAAGAAAAAGTCTGACAACGTATTTGAAATTTCATCTTTTTTATTTTATTCTTTATGCATTTGTGAGAGAAAATAGAGTTAATTTTAAGAATATTTGATTTAGATAATCACACATCTGGTTTGTTATTGTACAGAATAGAAATGCTACATCATGCAGTGACCAACATACACAACCAATAATTTAATCAAGGTTTTAAAAGAATCTGTAACTAAAATGTAAAAAAAAGTATCAATGTCATTGAAGCACAGTTTCAAATGCTGACAAATGATTTCTACAGACTATTCATTTGTCAATCATAGACCAACTGGGAGCTCACTTTCAATATAGGAAAACATGGTTTATAAAAATACATAGACGAGGAACATGTAAAAGATGTACAAAGTATAGTTATGTAGAGTTGTGTACTGGTTATTTAAACGAAGCATACAAATTGTTTCCCCATTACCAAGGAATCCCTAAGGATTTCACATTCAATACCTTATCGAGTTTTATGTAATACTATGTAAAATATAATTTACTTCCTCTTAACAATTAAAATACAAGTGATGATAAAATCATCAATTCAATCAGAATGATTAATGTGAGATCTTTTTGAACTACAGTGTATCACATCGGAATTCAGTCCGAGATAAATTAACGCAGTACTTCATACAACAAATACACTCATGTAATTAAATGGAGAATGGCACATCAAGATTTGTTCGCCACCAAATCGACTAAAACAATTTAGTGACTAAAGCTTCCAATGTTACAGTCATATATCATTCAAAATATGGAACTTTTAAACTCCATCTATACTCCTCTCTACATGAATGCTTTAAGGGGTTATCTCCTATGTTTCAAGCAATTCACCTGTTGAAAATTGTGGACAAGTATAACTAAATCGAGGAATGTTCAAAGTACATTTACTCTTTTCGAACACATCTCCTACCATAACAGTGCCATTTTTATCTAACAGATACATATCTTAATTATCAATATACTTCTGAATGTCACGCGTTTGGCGAAGGATCAATCACTACCTATTTTAACGTCTTAGGTACATGTATGACGCGGCCATGACACGAGCGGGCCTCGAATTACCGACCTCCCGTCTACGAAGCGAACGCTCTAACCACTGAGCTACCACGACCGGTTTTTATCTAAATGATAATGACATTGTTCTGTCAATCATATCATGTGCAGGAAATGGATTTAGAAATGTTTTACGATCTTTATTCCCACATAGAATGTGAATCCATATTATAAACCAACCTATGCCAAACAGGGTCATGACTTAACCCACCTTGAATCCACACAACATAGAAATGCCATTTGTTCTCTTTTATTCGTATATCATGAACTATTTTATTCCCGATTCTAGACCCAGCCTTACCCCATGGTCAATAATCTACAAAAGCAATATTTTTAATCCCCCCATCCCATACATTGTCAGAGAGGTGACGGAACGGAAGGTTGAATGATCTCAGAGGTGGGGTAAAACTATTATGGTCAATGAATATCCCCAAAATGAATCCGCAATATCCAGGGATGTTTGAACAATGATATGATTAACCCTGGCCCTGCTAAGAATAAGATTCTTAAAACCTTTATTATGTAAAACTTTGATACCCTATTGAGGTCCCATCCTATTCCCCATGTCAGGACTTTTAAAAAAACCTTGAATTTGACGTGCTTGAATGTGCTTGCATACTAATATCACTAAACATGACATTGCTACTCTTTAGCAGAATGTTTTCCTATGATTCCCATTTCTGGAAAAATTCCAATGCTATCCCTATTGTTGTCTCACCCTACGTTGGGGGGGGGGGGGGCAATTATTTCAAAACCTATTAGTATAAACTATCTGAGGATATCTGCCTATTTACATCACTAATCACTAGCTGATCATAGGGAGATTTTAAAGATATTTGATTATATATTCCCATCTAAAGGTTTGATCCACCATTCTGGCCTCATCCAACTTCCGCAGCCCCTAATTGAACAAACCTGTATCTACACTACCTATCGATGCTTGCTTATTAATAAGAATAATCATGGTCCTCTTTTACTCTATATATTCCAATATGAAATCGCGATTCCATCTTGTGGCCCCACCTTACCAACCGCAGTAATAATTTGCAAAAACTTCAAACTGCATTACCTGAGGATACTTGCACATAAATATGACTTATCAAGGATTTGTTGGTCTTCAAGAAAATATTTGAAAACTATATTTCCTTATATACCCACTTATATACAATGATCCGTTGTCGTGGCCTTATCCTACCCCTGTAGGGCGATGGTTTGAACAATTCTGAATTCACATTCTTTAAGGAAGTTTTCTCGTAAGTTTTGTCTTTTCTGGACCAGTGATTTTTCAGAAGAATACTTTTAAAGTAGTCCACTCCATTTTATGATATTGCTTACATCTCTTTTGAAATTAGCATACGTACTTAGAAACCCTTTACCCAGGAATACTTTATCTCACTTTTCAATGACACTGCTCCAGCGTTTTAGAGAAGAAAATAAAAGTGTAAAATGTTGATGGACGGGCGGGCAGACAGTTGAAAGACAAGTGAACTAAAATGGAAAACAAATTTCAACGTAAACAATTGAACAAAATATTATATATATAAAGTAAATACAATTATATGTAAAAATTGAACACATTTTTTCAAATATATGTAAAGATTGAACACAATTTACAAATATATATAAATATTGAACACAATTTACAAATATATGTAAAAATTGAACACAATTTACAAAAAAAAAAACTGTTAGCAAAACGGAACACAATTCTAAAAACTGAACACAGGTTTCATGTAAAAAGAATAAGATAGAATTTCAATGTAAAGCACGATTAAAAGTTTTTATAATAAAGTAAAATAAATCTTTGAAGAGAAATCATGTAAATTAGATATAAACATCACAATACATATGTAGGGCATCCTGTATGTATCGCAGTCTGTTGATTCACCAGTTTCTCCAGATGATGTCAGTCTAACTATTTCATACTATCGGAGATCAAAACAATTTACTTTAAAACATCATTGCAGAAGGCTACACAGTTGTTATCTTCAAAGACTATTCTCCTATGTCTTCATATTCTGTCAAACAGAAATTTTGTCATGTATATCTTTATACTCAAAGTGAACATACATGATATAGTAAATGAGCACATAAATATGTTCCTGTATAGCTGTATATGACGGACGCTCTACACATGCGGACCAGCACAATACTTATGAATCACAATGCTCACCTTAGTCGCCTTGTTTATACATAGATACTAATGGTTAGCATTAGTGTTAACCCCCTTCCCCACAATCACGCACTTTAACGCATATACCTTTGTCCCACAATCACGCACTTTAACGCATATACCTTTGCCCCACAATCACGCACTTTAACGCACTTTCAATGCGCAGTTGTTTTTACTGCGTTTTATCGTTGATACAGCGAAAAGTGTAATTTAAAAAATATATATATTTTGGGTTGTATGACAAAATAATGATAACATGAGCCATTTGCCAGATTTATTTGATAGTTCCAACAGTAGCAAAAAGATATAATAGGGGATACACAACTGCAACTCAGCTCTATTGTTTACTGACGGGAAAATCTAACGCGGTATTGTAGAGGAATTATTCATGTTTGGTTTAATTATTTTATTTGATTATTTCAATTTATTATAAATCTACAGGGTTATGAATATTACTGATCGTCAGGAAAATGATAATTTTATTTTAAAGTAGCATCAGAAAGAAGGGGTGGGGGTGGAGGTTAAAAATCCAACACAAATTACATAATGAATTTCGTGGTATGCATAAGTTATGTATATCAAACAAAGTATAAAAAATGGGGAAACTATTTTTTAAAAGACATATGTATATGTATTCTCCTGTGAGGTTGACACAACAACATTGTTATTTTAAACGCGAGAGGAAATGTGTGTAAATTTTCAATTTGGTAATTTGTAGCGTTGATAAAGAGACCCTAGTCAAACCCGTGCCTTTCAAAACTCGGACGCACAGATTACTCAACCTTAAAACATCATATTACTTAAAAATTTACCCAAACAAATGAAGTCAGTAATGGACACGAAATCTAACATTTTATTAGATTTTAAATGAAATGATTGGCAAAATGAAATATATATGTAAGGGGCGAGATTTAAAGATTGATGTCGGATAAAAATCTAAATTCAAATAGTTAGCTTAGGGGGAGGGGGGGGTGAAAACTTCCGTAAGTTTCTGTCATCCGACATCGATTACATATTAGTGGAAAGGGAAAAAAAACAAGTGTCTGGTAAAACTACATGATAATATCACATTTTAAAATAGTTTACACTTTCTTTTGTAAACAGTGGAAACGGTATACAGAGTGTTATTTATACTAGTTTGTCCTTACTTGTTAATCGATTAGTTTCAACAGTCTTCATATTTAATTTATGGGGGGGGGGGGGGGGTCTTGGTAAAACCTATGTAAACTTAGTTTTTTGTCAGACATTGAACTTTTGATCTCGCCCCAAAATCTTTCTATTTGTTTATCGTTATTTTTCGCAAGTGAATTCATTGATTTATCGCATGCTTGGATCTAAGCAATTTTTATTTCATTCTTAATTTTTTTTTACTTTGCAATAAATGAAAGATGAATGACAGAATAAGTAGCAATTCTTAATATAAGGGGGTGGGGGGTGAGCCTTCAATTTGGCCAAGTTTCAGGTAGAATTTACAGATAAACCATGCCGCTTCGAACTGATAATTCCTCGTAAAACCCGTGCATTTCAAAACTCCGATTGAACACGCGTGAAGACAGGAAGTATTACGTAACCATAAAACCACACTGCTTATAAAACACAGGCTCTAGACGTTTTAATTATATGTATAAAATGAAAATTACATGTAACGAGAAGAGTAAAGCCAAGGATGAAATTTTTAAAGAAAAATTACATTTACCATTGTAAGAACATATTCCAAAGAATAAAATGATCTAGTATGTAACAACATCTGCTATAAAAGACACGAGAAGATTCAAACGAAAGTAAGACTAGTCGCGTTTTTGTTAAGATCTATGCAATTATGTTTTTTTTAAATTGAAGATTCAATAAAAAGAAATATATGTTTAAGGAAAAGAACACCAGCCCATCAATCTTAATCCCAATAAAATGTATTTGCCAATCTGGCCACAAGTAGTGTATCGATTGTAATAAAGCTCTTGTAAGTATTAACTTTACTACCTACATGTATTTAACACTGTTTAACATAACTCAACACCTAAGTACAAAGCATACAGCCAGCCGTGTACGCTGGAGGACGTGCACATTTATCATTCAGACTTACACACAAATGTGAGTGAAAATAAAATGCTAGATGAAAACTGAAAATAGCAAAAGTTGTCCTATCCGCATGAAGTGACTAGTCTAACAAACCCGCTTACTCCCCGTGACAGTATACTACCCCCTATTGGTCAGTATTATAATGGACCAAAACAACTTTATCAAAACACGCTTCTATAACGTAAATACATAATTTTCCCACTTTTACTGGCGAACCGCGGGATAAGATAATTATCAAGACTGGGGCGCACTAGTATGCGGGAAATATTGCGCAATCATACATAGATACACTGTAACAAGGCAAATACACATATGTAAATGTTCTACCATTTAATTAAGATACAATTACCAGTAAAATGCGCATCCTCCAGCGCATAAAATGATTTGCAAAATGAATGGTGTCAAAATAAACACGAGGAGATTCATCGAGAATTTGAATTATCTTTCTCATAAGTCACTCAATTATGATGATTCATTTATCAAACATCTAAAGACTGGGCTTTGGTTCAGATTTATGTAATCATTACTTTTAACCAATTTTAAGAGTGGGTACACTAGCTAGTTGATATGTATGTTAAATGTAGAGAGACAATATACTTAAATTGCTTATAAATTAAGTGTTTCACTGGATCAGTTGTTTAGTACAATGTGTACATGTAAGTATTTATCAAATGATTATTATACCATAATTTTTATATTTTCTTTTATCACAATATTGCTGCTTGGCATGGGCCGTTTCATCCACAATTTTTATAACACATGTAGAAGGAAAATAAGTGTAGTTTTAAATTCATTTTAATAGAATTACAAATGTTGTGATAAGTTACGACATGTTCTTATAAATTTCTGTTCAGACCAATCATTTTTTCGAGACGTTAACATGTTTGACATACACACACACTATCTAATTAACCGCAGTCTGGCGGAGGTTGAGGCAGTTTTAGTAGATGAACACTCCTCCCCTTCCACGAATTAGGACTTGAAGTTCGGACAACCTCCCCTATTTTTATTTCCTTGTCAATAATTTTAGACAAGACATCTTCGCCTCCCCCCCCCTCCATTTTTACGTTGTTGAAAAGACGATGCTACGTGCCTGTAAGCCTCGCACTGACACAGCTCCTAATCAGAACATGCAGGACACCGCAAAAAACAATTGCAAGGTGGCTACAGTGCATTTTTGTAATTTCTGTTTTAAAGCACACACCCTCCCCCAAAAACATATAGTTCGAGGCATATGGATACGGACTGTGTAATGTATAGCAGTGCTTTGCTTTTTTCACATCTTGTTTTGAACATTGAAGAGAATTTATGCATGCGTAAAAAAAAATTCAACTACATAGGATACTTCATATTTACAGAACAAGATGTAGTACTTATATATAATTATATGAATATACTACAAAGTTTACTTAATAAAAATAAACGAATAGATATATTAGTTTATTTTTATTAAGTAAACTTTGAATCAGTCGTCAGTTATTTCTTTGAAATCAAGATGAAATTTTATGATAAGATTGTTTGAATTAAAACAAATAATATATACAGACCATATCGAAGGGGAAAAACCCATTGGAAATGTAGATACATGTATAGTGATATGATTTTTAAAAATATTAGTACATAAAAAAGTATTAATTCGTGGTATTTCTTTGTTATACAAACATACATGTAGAAAAAATAATAAAATAAATAATAAAAAAGGCAAATTTTGGACTATATATCTTTTCAAAAGAAAATATTTTGTTCCATATTTATCGTAATTTTTCACTTGCTTCCACTCCCGATTCGATAGTCTTAAAGTATGAGCTTTTATCACAACTATCCGCGATAAACTAACAGAATATATAACAATGGAAAACGTAGTGAAGAAATGTGTTCAAAATTCCAAATTTTCACAAATCAACTCCAAAGCGCTGTGGGGAAAAGGGTAATGCCATCATTCAGCGGCGAAAGCAAATGCTACTGTTACGTCATAGGCGGCGTGATAGGCAAAGAGTTAAAGACACTAATGGTTAGCATTAGTTTTAAATGTATAGAGTAGGTCGTTGAAACTACAATACGTAAGGATATTTGAATAAGGAGTTGGTAAATCGTTCCAATGAGGTTCTTCAGAATATCTTTGATTTTTGTCTTCTATATATCTCTATACATAGTCTGAACCTGCCTTGACACTGGGTAAAAAAAAATTAAAGAAACATCCTCCCAGAGTATGCTGGGCTACATGTTGGCATTATCGCAATGGTAGAAATGTCAACATAATTTCAGAGAAAAAATTCGTTAAAATCAGGATTAAAGGTGTGCTTATTAACTCGGGTCTTGGACGTTTGAGGGAATTGTCTGTGACCCTGGAAAATGATAGAGTGTTCCAGATCACTTCTCCTTTTCAACTTTGCGCCTTTTGAGGAGGTAATCTCCTTGTATGTAAAGTTTTAATTCTTTATCACGATGTACAGACCCTGCTGCGTATTACTACATCTCCAAAGCGTTCCATTTCTTTCCATGCAAACTGTTTATCGTTCAGTGCAAATCATTCAGCGCTCCGGACAAACCGTTTCGTGCACGAATCGTTCCGTACATAATCAAGTCACGCCCATAGAGACGTGTGGATCGTTCAAACCACACCCAGGCCCTTAGAAATTACAGACCGTGTAAAACGTGCAATTCATTTCGGTATGGGATCTGGGACGGAGAGACGCAGACTTCCGCCATAGGTCGTTTGCTTACAAACCAAACTCTTTCCAGTTAGGCATTATGGGATAGCGATTTCTTAGGCCGCGTATACTGTGAGACGTCACTGTAGAATGACGAAAAATAACGTTAAACGTAAACAGTTCAAAACAAGAACGTACATATCAGGTATCTTACTTTACAATACAATTTGAGCAGAGTCTTCCTATTTTTTTTAATGATCTTTTGATTATTTTATATTGAAAATAAAATCCATACTCTTATATCAATGTTCTTAATATCAATATTTTCAAGCTTTAACTACAAACTCTTATTTTAGTGTTATTTTCCCGCGTAATGATTGCGGACTCACAATATACAAATCTGAATTTTAATTCAAAACCAGTCAGCAGATTCGTCCTAGAATTCTTAAATAACGTTTTGGGAAAATGAAACACGTCCCTCTCCTCAATTTCTTGATTGACTTTGATTTCGCTTTGGTCAAATCGCCGTTAAAAATTTAATTTCACAGCATGTCTACCCTCTTTGCCCCAAAACCCTAAATCATATTATTTACAAGTAACATCTTCCTCATACAGATATTATAGACATGATATTTAGTACATCCCTCATATACAAATACACATTGACTTATTTCCTTACATCGTGTATTCAAGATCCTCGTTTGAATTACTAGTATGTCTCTGAAATCAGATAAATAAGAAAAATGCTTACTACACTAACACTAATGTCATGTTAATGAAATACTCCACGATGTAAGGCTTAGGTATATATATATATATATATATATATATATATATATATATATATATATATATATACGTCCTTCGTCAGGACGTGAAAGGATTACATTATGGAGAAAACACAAATATAATTAACAATAAGCACTAAAGCTACACTACAAAACTAGCTAAACACTTTTCCAGCGGATTACATGTTCCAGGCTTTGTTATTAACTCAAAAAAGAATAACAATCAGGGTGTCTGGTCACCGTGGTATCAGTCGGTAAAGTGTGAAATTAATTAATGGACGAACTAACTTGGCCGATCAAAAGGTGAAACAATTAATTCGTACATCGTGGTATTCTCCTCTAGATCACTAGTTTTCAATAGTTTGATTGAGAAATAGGAGTGTGACATTATTATGAGTATGCCGGCACATGTTTTTGCTGCAAAGATGAGATACACACAAATTACAAATTATTCTAATATTCGTTTGTTAAATCATTATTAGTATGAAAATTCGAGAAATAGAAAACATTGATTATATTAAAAAAGCAAAACAAAAAATAACACTTGCTGCAATTTTTTTTTGCAATAAAGTTGAATACAATATAACGTATGGAATGTAATTTATCCCCATGATCAAAGCAATGGGAACAAGTATAGAATTATTTAGGGAGGGGTGAATTACTGTGCCCTAACGAAAGCCTACAGAGGAAAATCCCTACCCGACTGTTTGCCTAGTATGCCTACAACAACTATAAACAGCCTTAGAAGTTGAGAAGTACGAGTTCTTTCAAGAAGTGGAATGTCGAGCCATACACCTCACAGTCGCATGAACAGGTTTGTAATTTATATTTTATTTGTAATGACTGTTTACCAGTTATTCTCATATAGCCTACATTCTGAAAAATGTTAAAAGCTTGTTAAGCAAATTATAAACGTTTACACCACACACAGTGGAGCATTCCAAAATACATTTAATGGTGGTGGTGGTGGGAGGGGTAGATAGTATGTTCTATCGTAAAAATGATAATATCGAAGGGCGTGTCCCGAGACTCAGTTAGATCATTCTAACTTGGGGGAGAGGCGGATCTATAATTATATTAGCAAGGAAATAGACATGAACATGGTGAGGATAATTTATCATTTAATGCAATGTTACATTGTGGTGATTGCACTGTATTATAATATGTTATCACTAAATTGATATAAATGTGTGTTTTAGGAATACAATATCCACCTGGTCACAATCATATTGGATTTCTGGAAACCAAGAAGCATCAAGGAAATAGCTGAAATGGCGGTACAGACAGATATGAGAGTTTCTGGAATTGAAGTCAAAATCCTAGAACCCTGTTGTTGTTTGTCTAAAGAGTTAACGTGTACATCCAGTGACAGACGCGTGGATCAGTATACTGTAGTGGCATTGAATGTTTGCACATTCCATTATCACTACAATAGATAGAAGATCGCTACAAACGATTAGAGAATATTCATGAAAATGTGGGGGCTTTTTATTTATATAAGTGTATTATAAGTAAAGTATAGAATGTTGTCATCTGTTTTCTATTAAAACCTAATGTACTGGAAAATTGAATGTTATCAAGTTTCAAATGCAAACTAGTAATACTAGTTTGTCATCAAGCAGGGTTGTTAGTTTAACGTTAACATTTACATTCAACAAAATATCTAAGTATGAAGTAAACAATTTCTATATGTTCCGTAGATGTTAAGACAAATTTGACATTTTTTAGATTGTACTCAATTTACTTTTAATCATATGTCATAATTATGCACCAATATACCATTATCACCTGCATATGGTGGTTATGTCTTCCGATTGATTCGATACGTACGAACTTGGTTTGTGTATGATCAGTTTTTAAATGGAGGTACAGTATAGGCTACTGAAAAAAATAATTTAATGTTGCAGGGGTTTCAACAGCCTCTTTTAAAGTCAGCTTTATGTTTGTTCTAACAATCGAATTTACAAATACATGTACAATTTCATTAGTCGAATGTTGTATGTTGTTTCATGCCAATTGTTAGGCCGTTCTCTACATACTGATTTTGACTACTGATTACTTCGTTTATCCGATTAAGATATAGTATACTAGGTGGTCGTGACCAGTCAACAGGGGATGCTTACTCTTAGACACCTGATTCCACCTCTGGTATGTCCAGGGACCAATATATAGAAAGCAAAATTTAAATGTCACATGAAAATTACAAAATATACCTAAAATTAACTCTCTAACTCTCTAGATATTGTAACAATAAGGAGTTTTACGGTTAAAATATCTAAACTCTCACGTCACCACACATACAGGCAAAATGGTGAGTATTAGCCAAGTTCAGTTACAGTATATGAACAAGTATGAACATAATTCTTAAATAAGAAGAAATATACTGCAAATAAACAACAAATGTAAAATATATACTTACCATGACCGTGTATCCGTACCCCTGTCATACATAAGTTACAGGTATATATTTGTAAGTATGTCATATATAACTTACTTGAAGTAGTTCACATCGAATATGTGTAAGGTTATAGCACATAGTAACACATCTACCATCTCACCATTGACGCAGCTCAACCAGGAATAAATACATGTACCCGCCAAAAAAGTTACGCTCGGGCGATTTTTACAAAAAGTGAGCGGTAAAGTCGAACGGCGTGTTCCATTCGGTAAGATACATGGGCAAAAACGCTTTGTTCGAGTACAACAAGCTATACGAAAGTAAGTATGCATAAGAAATTGTTACACAAATTAGTATGTCCATCTATACAAATTCATTTCTGGACAGGAAAGTATTATACCATGCGCCGCTTGTAATAATGTGTGTGTCTTTGTGATTATTTGGTTTTCAGACTGCAGCGAGAAACAAAGCTGTTTTGCTCTTTGTTGTTGTCTGCGTGCGTCAAATGAAGTGAAATCAAATAGTTTGTATTTCCACAAAAGCAAATTGAATATGATTATGAAATTAAGACACTTTATCTGCATTATGATTTGTTGTTTTCATTGTCGGTGATGCGGTTGGATTTTTCTCGCATCACATACATCCGATGTTTCAAACATGTATCACTAACGAACCTTTGGGACAACTTCCATCGACAATGTTGCAGATTGAGCAGGAAGAAGGGCACTTCTGTTGACATTCCGTTCCATAAAGCCCTTCTCCACAGGATACGGAACAATTTGGCCCTATGTATCCTGGGCGGCATACTGTCAAAGCAAACATTGAACGCTTCTTAACGTGAAAAATGAATTTAGTGAGAGTCACTCTTTTCATACTTCATTTCATCTCTAAGGATATTATAAGGAAAATACATTTACATCAATATGATTACAAATACATATAAAGAAGAAACACTATGTACACAGTATACCCAAATAGAAAAGAAAAGGATATTCCGAGTTGTACACCTCAACAGATGAGTAGATATGGTACCAACCATCCCAATTAATGCCAAGAAATGTATCAAATATGTATAGTAATAAATACTGCAGTGACCATCTGTAGTATAGAGCCGAAGTGCTGTACACTAAGTTCCGCAGACGGAATGATGTAACATTCATCTGATTAAAAAATGTACATATTTGGAAACAAGAAGTACAAGGTACCACTCAGATTCCGAGAGCCCACAGAGTTATGCATACAATTCGACACTAAAGCTATTAACAATCGTGTTCCATCACTATTATCGTATGTTAGCGGTACTTGGACAAGCACAAGACGAAGCAATTACCACATGAATGACACAAGTGAAATATGCCATTTACATGCGTACCTGTGTATATTTTGAACATGAATTTGCAAAGGTTAATATTTGCTGAATTCTAAATTGTCGCAGGTTTTATAGCTAAATATATTTGTCTGAATAAATGGAAATTCGGACTATTCATCCACAGTTGTCGCTCATCTTGCTGATGCAATGATACGGTTTTTCTGGATATCCTTTTCCAGGATCATAACGTATCGGGGAAGAACCTGTTGTGAAGCCATGTACTTAAATAATTGGTAAGATTGTATGTTTGTAAAGTTTTAAGAGTCAAAATCAGTAAGTATCAAGCATTTTGTAAAAAAAGAAGGGGGTGGAAAGTGGCATAAAAATGGATTTTGGTGAAACTCATGTAAAATGTTCTTGATACATAGTCTAATAAAAAGAATGAACCAAAATTTCATTTTTCACATTATTACCATGTGCCGTTTAGACAGCATACTGACAAACAAGTTGATGGTACAGGGATTTCAACAGTCTCGATTGAAGTCAGCATTTCGCAAATTCTATGGTCGTTATAACGATCTAGTTCGTCAATACAACCTCGCATTGGGTCAAATGCTGTCTGACGTGTTTCGTACCGATTGTTAAGCCGTTCTTGGCACACTGATTTTGACTACGGATAACTCCGTTTACCTGATCAGGATATGGGGTTCGCGGCGGGTGTGACCGGTCAACAGGGGATGCTTACTCCTCCTAGGCACCTGATCCCACTTCTGGTGTGTCCAGGGGTCCGTGTTTGCCGAACTATCTATTTTGTATTGCATGTAGGAGTTATGAGATTTATCACTGTTCGTTATCTTCACCTTGTATGTATTTAAGTATAACTACAATTCCCCAATGTTTGCACAACTGTGGTAATCTTTATATACAGAGTAGAAATGAGTTTTTGGTATTTTCTCTAATCTTTAGCTCAAAGATGATTACAATGATGTTTTTTTCTTTATCCAGCAATGAGGATAGGCATAGGGTGAATGGAATAATTCCACAAACATTCCACACCATTATGATTACCATGATAAGGTGATAAGAATTAATCAGTGCATTGTTTGACAATAAATATTAAATGATATTTTATCAATTTTGTTGTTTTTCTTTTCACGGTCAGATGTAAGATAAAACTCAGTTAACATCATGTCCACGATGTATTTTAGACTCTTTCAGTTTGAATACCGTGTGTGTCCTTGTGATCATATCGTATTCAGAATGCATCATGGAGGAAAACCGATATATGCTAATAGGGTTGTCTACGTGTATCAACTGAAGCAAAATTAAATAATTTATATTTCCAGGAAAGGAAATAATATATGCTGATGCAATTAAGACAATCTATCTGTATTGTGATTTTGTTATTTTCCTCGTCAATGATGCGTTTGATTTTTTTTCGTATCACATGCATTCAATGTTTCATATCATTAACAAACCTTCGGGACAACTTCCATCGATAATGTTGCAGATTGAGCAGGAAGAGGGGCACTGGTGATGACATTCCGTTCCGTAAAACCCTCTTACACAGGGATAGGAACAATTGTAGCCTACATATCCTGGGGGGCATACTGTAAAAACAAACATTGAACGTTTCTTAACATGAAAAATGGGAATTTAGTGAGAGTCACTTTTTTCTTGCCTATCATACTAATGATCTATAAGACAAAGAAATTTAATTTAAATTAAACATTGATTTATTTGTTTACATTTGTTTAGTAGACTGACATCATTACAGTTAATAAAATGAACGTATAGACAATGAACTGTATACCATATTCGAAATAACAAAACATATTGTGATATCAATATCTTCAAGGATCTCGTCCATGACTGCACGTAGTAACCCAGTAATTTAGGTATTTGTTTCGCAAATGGACGCCCTGAGTTCAATTGTTATCAAACCTATGACGTTTACCGTAAGTAGTGAATGTTTGGTAACCAAACATTCGACATACAAGTGAAAGCCACGTGTCTTGCAGATATAACCTAACGTGCTGAGGTCCGATGCCAAAGTTTGTGTACGCAGGAATAAGAAACTTCAATGTGCTATGCATGGGTCAAAATTTATTTCACGTATAGCTGGTGACGTCTCTGCTCAAATGAAACCGCAGGCGCCCAGGTCATGTATAATGTAAATAAAGACTATAAAGCATTGGAGGAAATTCGAACTATGATTGTTACATTTTTCTCGACTCCATGATGCGGATGTTTAGTTGTTTGTAATCTATATTGCATAATATATAGTAGTATGCTGTAAAAATAATTTCGTAGAAATTTAAAAATTGACTTCATGTTCACCCACCGTATACTAAAGAGAAACAAGGCTTGCAACTACATGTACCTAGTCCTCTTCCGGGCCCACGAGAACTAATTCACTAAGAAACCGAAAATTAGAGACGTGTTCAAATAAAAAAAATCCAACAATTTCATTCAGAACCACCTACGACCGAACTTCACCCATCTATATTATTTCCAACAACTTTCTACCCAGATGTTCAAAATTCGCTCTATCAATAGCGGAAATTGAATTGTATCTGAAACGATATCGACCGTTCTAGATTAATCAAATATTTTCAAGTGAAGCGTGACCTATCGAAATGCCAATATGTAACAGGAAACTAAACATCCGCATTATGGAATGGAGAAAAATATCACGATCACATTTCGAAAGTCCTCAATAATTCTTTGTATAGATTATCCATGACCCGAGCGCCTATGATGAAAACGTAAAAAAGCATGCAAGCAAACGACAAAACATTATCAACAATTCTATAGTCATAAAGATGATATTCTCTTATCATATCTACTTATAAAATCATCAATGCTTCGCTAGTTTCAGTAATAGCTTGTTACTCACTGCTACATATCCCACTTGTTTCATTTCTGTAATACCCATCAGGACATCCTGCTGTTCTGTCGTTATGAAAATGAGATTTAATAATAAAAAAATAATGAAATATAATGCATATTACAACATAGATAATACACAGATATAATATCTGTAATAACAGCTCTTGGCCAATGCTTGGTAATAAATATAGTTAGCGAAGTCATATTGGCCTGTCATTACGGATTACAGATTTGTAAAATCCGCAATATTAAGCTTCTTATAAAATCTTTGAATTTCCTATGTACTATGTTGATTTTCAAAGTATTACAATCCCGTGGGAATCCGGGTTAGAATAGGACCTCACTACCCCGTGTTTGTCGTAACAGGCAACTAAATGGAATAAACCGTAAACACTGAGGTCCTATGTCACAGCAGATGCGGCATAATAAATTTCAGTCCCTGCTCAAACGCCATAAGAGCCGCGCACAGGCTTAAATCTTATAGCCCTTCACCCGCTATGGTGACGTCTCCCTATAAGTGAAAAATTCTTGAGAGAGACGTTAAACAATATATAACAAACGAACTTATGAAATCTTCTTAGATTTCCTCTATTTTTTGTGAACTCTGAAATTCATTCAGAAAATGTATAACCGAGGTTAAACCGGGTGCTATCGGGAAAAGTCAGCTTGCACATGTACAATATGTATGAGTGTACATTTTCACCAACGCGACTTTTATTTATACCAGTATATTAAAATCTAACAGGGTAGCACGTCAACGTACACATACGGGGAGGGGGAGGGAAGAGAGAGAGAGAGAGAGAGAGAGAGAGAGAGAGAGAGAGAGAGAGAGAGAGAGAGAGATGTTACTTCCCATGCACAAGTGGTTATTGGTTGGTCAGTTGTATATTGTTTAGTAGATTCTTACGACAAGTAAGGGGCACCTAGGACCTATTCTAACCCCGATCAAACAATTGACAAGAGATATATGAAATCATTTTATATATGGATTGTGAAAAACAATCTCTGGTGTTCTTGATTAAAAAGGTTAATGTAATGGAATCCAATTTAATGTATGTACGTAGTTACATTTTAATGGGCATCATTTGTTCATTTGTAATGTTGCATGCATAAGCTTTTGAAATGAAAAGCGATAGTCAAGCTTGTTAGGATCAACATTTTGTTGCCAGACTTATATAATCGGATTCAAGTGTGAAACTTAAACGTCATTATCGAGACCAGATTCACTGTGTACAAGCCAATGACCGTAACAAATATTTATGATAACCGTATAATCCGATTTCGAATTAGGATTCAAGAAATGAAAGTAGCCTTCATAATAACACGTATGAAAAGTGTCGTTACAGGTTCACTTTGCGAGGTAGTCATTATGCAAAACAAAGGCTATTTTGACCTCTTCAAAATGCATTTGAATTGATTTTAATATACAAATAAATTCGATAGATAGCACACGGTCATCAAATTCAATTATTTGCGGTCTTTGTTAAAACGTTAAACATTGTTACGGCCATCATACTCCAAAACTTTCAGGCCGTTTTATCTATAAATAAGCTTGCTTTTGAGAAAACTACAGTGCCGGAAATTCAGAATACTTTACTGAATACTGATAATTATCGTGAAATGACACAATTGAATAATCAATAATTTGAAATCGTGATTATAAAATCCTTACCGATGAATTGAGCTACCATTTTTCATGACTCCAATACATGTATATATACGGGCATCGGCTTGTACACGGAGAGATTGTGTTCCCTGTTGAATTTGAACTTTGAAGTCCAGATCAAATACAGGGACTCTTGATTCAGAGGTAAAAGATTACAGCTATATACAAGTGTTTAATTGATATCCATTAGGCTAATATGTCATTATAACTCTAGCAATAGGAATTATAATGAAATAATTCCATGGTTCAAGATGAAGAAGATATTCTATAGTTATACGGGCGCATTAAGTAGGACCCTAACAGCTATTCCCTAATCAATCCACCACCATTATCAGTTTTTGAGCGCCTCATTTCAAAATTAATGAAGATATTCATTACAAGTAATTACTTACATGTTTTGAAACGATTTCCTAGCTGAGAAGAACATTAGATACATGACTGATGATTTAATCAACTCCATGGCCACATTTATTTAACAAGGAATAAAACACGGAACAAGGAAACCACGATCTCTCTATTGATGTCAAATTATAAATTTTCTGAAAATACTGATGTTGGTGGAATAAGGGTTTATTGGACTGGATGTAAAAATTCAGTTGGTGCACTTTTTATACTGTTTTTATACGTAACTTCACCTGTTTCATTTCACATCATTCTCTCTGCAATAGAGGTTCCTGGTAATGGTCACCGTGATTATGACAAAGTTCGACATTTACATTTGTTTAGTTTCCTTGCCAAAACATAAAATACTACAGCTGTAAAATGATTATCTATGGGAAATCATTCGTATATGCAATGCGACAATCTCATGATCATTTGAGAGTGTGTTATCAGCATACATCTATAATTAACTGATAGTGATAAATCTTATAACCCCTATAAATAATACAAAATTAAGAAAAGGGTGAACACGGACGCTTGAACATACCGGGGGTGGGATTACAATTGGATATCAATTCACTTTCTGGTACAAATTTACGTTTAGACATCCATAGTGATGATAACATATATCAACTAAAGTTAGAATTATTGACATGAACTGTCTCACAACATTGTAAACAGTACGATATAAACAGAAACAAACATGTATATTCCGTCTATTTCAGTTATCTTTTAAAAGCCCATCACAAGCTAACCACATGGAATACACAGTGGCGGATTTAAGAAGGGGGGGGGGGGTTGCGTACCTCCTAAAATTTTCAAATTTAAGGTAAATTATGGTCTCTTGTTTAGAAAATGGAAATGATAAAATAAGCCTGTTTCCTCTCTCGGGGAAATAAATGACAAAATCTTTTGATTTATTGAATTACTTTTGTTAGGAGAACTTAAGTTTTCCCAAAACCATTATAATATGCGTAAGTGTTTTTAATTTCACCTTATTACAAATGACAGAAAATAGTAAAAATTACTACATAGTTGACATAATTCATATACAATCTCTAAAATCAAGGACTCCCGGGGGCTTCCTCCCCTGGACCCATTGGGTGCTTAATAGTGACCCAGTGACCCCCGACACTGATTCAAGATTGAAATTGCATAGAGTTTAAATTGTCGTTATGAAAGAATTATACGTTAACGACAAACAGACAACTCAACTGTATGACAAACGGGATGATTTCAGCTTATCTATCGTCAACTTCCCAAATTGATGTAGCAATATTCCATTATCACCTGCATATGGTGTTTATTTTCCTCAACTGATTCGATACGCAAGAGCTTGGTCTGCGTATAATCAGTTTTTAAATCGAGGTAAACTGCTGACAAATAAGTTGATGGTACAGTCGTTTAAACAGTCTCAATTGAAGTCAGCATTTCGCAAATTCTATGGTCGTTATAACGATCTAGTTCGTCAATACAACCTACCATAGGGTCAAATGCTGTCTGATATGTTTCATAACGATTGTTAAGCCGTTGTTAGCACACTGATTGTGACTACGGATACCTCCGTTTACCTGATTAGGATATAGGGCTTACAGCGGGTGTACCCGGTCGACAGGAGATGATCACTCCTCCTAGACACTTGATCCCACCTCTGATGTGTCCAGGGCTCCGTGTTTGCAAAACAATCTATTTTATATTCTTTGTAGGAGTTATGGGATTGATCACTGTTCGTTACCTTTCATACACGGCTTTTGACTTCCTAAATGTAAAGTTTACAGTTATGATTTCAAACCATTCTGTTAAAAATACTATCTGATGTATTTCATACCAATTGTTAGGCTGTTCTTTACACACTGACTGTGACTGCGGGTTTCTCTGTTTATCTTATCAAGATATAGGATTCATGGCGGGGAAAAATGAAGATAACCAACAGCAATCGATAACGTAACTCCTATAAGTAACATGAAATAGATAGTTGGGGAAACACAGACCCCTGGACACACCAGAGGTGGGATCAGGTGCCCAGGAGGAGTAAGCATCCCCTGTCGAACGGTCACACCCGCCGTGAGAACTATATCCGGATCAGGTAAACGGAGCATCCCTTGTTGATCAGCCACGCCCCTACAAAATAGAGAGTTGGGTCAACACGGACCCAAGGATACACTAGAGGTGGAATCAGGTGCCGAGGAGGAGTAAAAATCCCCTGTCGACCGGTCACACCCGGAATATCACATGATCTATTGAAGAGAAATAGATACCTCAGTTTTCCACACATGACACTGAACTTTATGATAAACGTGCTGACTTCAACTTCCCCATCATCAACTTCCCACATCTATGAAGAAATATTCAATCAACACATGCATATGGTGTTTATGTTTCTCAATTGATTCGATACGAAAGAACATGTTTTGCGATTAATATTTTTTTAATTGATACAGGCAAATAATAAATAAGTTAGTGTTGGTGGTAAATTTCCACAAATCGTTTGGCCGTTATAAGAACAAGAATTTGCGAATATAACCCGCTATTAACTGAAATGATGTCTGATGTGTATCATACTAATTGTTAAACCGTTCTTTGCATGCTGAGTTTGACTACGGATTGCTCCATTTAGCTGATCAAGATATAAGATCCAAGACGGGTGTTACACATCAACATAAAATGCTTACTCCGCCTACATACATTACCCGCCTGTTGAGTTTCCATTGGTCCGTGTTTGACCCACTCTATATTTTGTATCCGTTATATAATTTATGACATTGATCACTGTTTGTTTTCTTTACTTTTTCAAAGAAATCATGTAGGCAATTGAAAAAGAATAATGAATGGATGGAAGGTGAAGATAACAAACAGTGATAAACCTCATAACTCCTATAAGCAATAAAAAATGGATAGTTGGGCAAACACATACTCCTGGACACACCAGAGGTGGGATCATGTGTCTATGAGGAGTAAGCATCCCCTGTCGACCTGGCACACCCGCCATGAGAACTATATCCTGATCAGGTAAACGGAGTTATCCGTAGTCAAAAGCAGTGTGCCAGGAACGGCATAACGATTGATATGATGCCAATTTGTTAAGTATGTTTGATACAAAATTTTATTTCTGAGAGAACGAGATTACACCGATTAAGTGTTTGAAGACCATATGACGAAACGCACGTCTTCATCTAAATTCAACCTACATCTCGTCGCGACAATTCGACAATCAATACTTTAATACGTCAATGATCTTAAAATAAGATGTGTATTTTACTGTTACCAGTAGGAATACAGTCGTCACTGACGTTAAGGTTCTACCCATCATCTTATTACAAAATACCAAGTAACAAAAACAAAAGAAAGAAATTATAAAATCTTGAATATCTTGTAAAGTAAAAATAAGTTATTGTTGTATATATGTCAAAATAATTAAAATTGTTCATCTCGTTATCACCTGTGAATTTCACAACTTTCACACCAGGACCTCTTGTTATAAACTATTTAAAAAAAATGCATTAGCGATGTGAAATTCCTTCAAATCAAAATGAGGGACTCCCTATCTATGTTCTTATAAAATATTTGCACTCAAACAGATTTTATTCCGGGGATCCTCAACCAAATATACAGGACCAGGGTTAATTCTACTTCTTCATCAATATCATATTTGTTTTCATTTGATTATATTTCAAACTTAGAGTCCTCGTTATGACACGATACTTTTAGCTAATTCTCATCAAAATACATGTATATGCCATTTGAAAAATGTCCTTTAGCGTTATTAAATATTTTCGTAAATCGAACCGCAAGCGGGATTTACGATATTTCGCTCAGCTTCACTCTCAGGATCATGCACCGTAAAAGTGAAGTTCTGTGGTAGAGGTTGTGTAGCCAACTTATAAATGTAGAACATCAGTAGAAGTAATAAAGCCACCACTGTCACACAGCCGAACGTAGTCATAATGTAAAATACTGATTTGTTCAGGTTTTGGATTATATGATTGCTTTCATTAACGTCGCCTGCATCTGTTGTGTTGGTCATGTCTGAAAAGAATGAAACATTGATCTACATATCATGAGTATTAATTTCAGATAGACACTTTTACATTACAGATACCTTTGTTTTAAAAACAATGTATGTGTGAGGCACACGCATACATTCTTAAAAGGATAACGTTTTATGCGCAATTAAAACCACTTTTATCCAAATGTTGTTCAATCGTGAAATCACCAACATACATTAATAGCACTTTATGTATATTAATCCCAGATAATTCTTCGAACTTTAAATACTGTTATATACTGCACTTTGCATTTTGCTATCATATAATGTTGTAGCATATTTAAATATTGAGAATATTGTGGAAATTGTATAAAATTGATGTTAACCTACTGATAAGTTTGAAAATAGTTTCCTAATTTCAAATTCTTCGATACTTTGATATATGACATTCTATCATTAGGACATCTACGTTTTTCAAAATTTCAATGAATGACATTCTATTATTTGGGAAAATGCGGTTCTGAACTGTAGACTATTCATGTGGGACAGCTTGTTATATACCACCAAGAATACAGGCATGAAAAATTAAAAATTAAAAATAACGAAAAATAATCAATCTCATAAAACCTATAAAGAATACAAAATTAAAAGTAGCGCAAACGCTGACACACCAACGGTGGGATCAGGTGCTTAGGAAGAGTAAACATACCCTGTCAACCGGTTATACCCGCTGTTAACCCTATATCTTAATGGGGTTAATTGAGTAATCCGTATTCAACATACGTATTTTAGGGACGACCTATCCACCCATTGCCTTCATTAAATCCCAACATTAGTAATCATTCTTAAAGTTTTATCCTTTGATGTTAAGAAACATCAATACAACCTATCATTGGGTCAAATGTTGTCTGACGCGTTTCATACCGATTATTAGGCCGTTCTTGGCACACTGATTTTGACTACGGATAACTCCGTTTACCTGATCAAGAGATAGGGCTCACGGCGGGTGGAACCGGTCAACAGGGAATTCTTACTCCTCCTAGGTACCCTGTCCCACCTCTGGTGTGTCCTGGGGTCCGTGTTTGCCCAACAATCTATTTTGTATTGCCTATAGGATTTATGAGATTGATCACTGTTCGTTATCGTCGCCTTTCATTGGTTACATTTTGTTTTCAAACATATAACTTGGGCAAATGTTCAAACTATGAATTTACAATTTAGAGTGGTCATGCAAAAATCGGATATCAAATCGTATATCATCTTCAAATCTTCTCTTTGTCATGGATAGAGAGACTGGTACATTAAAAATAGGAGGGTGAATATCAGTCATCATTTTAATAATTGTGTAGGTAAGATAAACTTTGCTTTTTAAATTCTTAATCCTCTACATCTGCTAAATCACATCGGAAACTTTACAACTGACGAAATCACAATGTTCATACCTGTCATACAATTCAATTATAATCTTTAACATGAGAGTGAAGATAACGAACAGTGATCAATTTCATAACTCGTATAAGAAATACAAAGTAGATGAGTTGGAAAACACGGACCCCTTGACACAGCAGCGATGGGATCAGGTGCATAGGAGGAGTAAGCATCCCCTGTCGACCGGTATCAATTATTCTTCACAAATGAAAAAAATGTCATATTTTCCTGAATACTGTAGATGTTTTAATACATTTCCAGATCGTACTTTTAATACAATTAACCTTACATCATATTTACGAGTATGTAGCAATATACCATTATCAACGACATATGATGTCTATTTCTCTCAACTGCACGAGCATGGGTTGAGTGTCATCAGCTTTTAAATCAAAGTACGCTACCGACAAGTAAGTTGATCTGACAGAAGTTTCAACAGCCGTGTTTAAAGTCAACATTTCTTAAATTTATGGTAATTGTATCGTTCAAACTCACAAATACACCCCGTCTTAGATCGAATGATGTGCTACATGAAATTAGTCATACAAATTGTTATACCGTTCTTTACATACCAATTTTAACTACATATTACTTCATTTACCTGATCAAAATACACTATATAGGCCCCCTCTGCTGTGTCCAGGGGTCCGTGTTTGCTCTTTCGTAATTTTATATTCTTTATAGAATTTATGCAATTGATCACTGTTTGTTATTTTCATATTTTTTTTTCATGTAACGTCAGTTTGGGGACCACAAAGTTGTAAGCACATGTTTCAATATTCTCGAAGGAACGTAAAACCATCAATCAATCAAAGATGTATGCGTAAAACAGAACAGATGTCTCCCATAATGCATGATGTACCTTATTGTACATCATCCAAACCCTTGTTTGTCTGTGTGATGCTTGTAATAATATGTGCATCTTTGTGATTATGTAATATTCGGAAAACATTGATGAATAAAATTGTCACGCACTAACATTGTTTTCTACATTTATCAAATGAAGCACAATTGGATGATTAGATAATTTGCATTTCCAGAAAAGTTAATAGAACGTGTTTATGAAATTAAGGCAAACTAGATATGCATTATCATATACTGCCATTGTCGTCGATTATGCTTTTGGTTTTGTCTCGCAACATTTAATATAATTCCTATAACTAACAAACCTTTGGGGCAACTTCCATCGATAACTCTACAGTTTGAGCAGGAAGAAGGACACTTATGTTGACAATATTTTCCGTATAATCCATCTTCACAGGGTACGGAACAATTTGGGCTTGTGTATTCTGGGGGGCATTCTGTCAAAGCAAACATTGAACACTTTACACACATTCTTAACATAAGAAATATTCACTTAATGAGAGCCATTCTTTCTTTTTTTTTGATCACTACTGATCTATAAGTTAAATAAATTTAAACATTGGATTATTTGTTTATATATTGTTTGGTATATTGGTATCATTGCAGTTGATGAAATGAACTTTTAGACAGTGAGATTTACATCATATTCGAAATAACAAAACATATTCTGAAATTAATATTCATATCATCAAGGACATTCCCCACGACTGGTCTTAGTAACCTAGTTGTACCGGTGCTTGTTTCACAACTGGACGTTTAACATAGGTGGCGACTGTTCTTTCACAAAGCTCCCGGCATTAGAAGTGAAAGTCAACGGGTTTTTCTTATATGACTTCACAAATGGAGGTCCCGTGTCAAGTATGTATTGACACGAATAAGGAACCTCAATGGGCTCTGCATGGGTCAAAATTTGTAACCATTCACCTACAACTGGTTACTACTCTGCACAAGCGATACTTCTCAAAGACACGTAAAACATATAAACAATTTAAACATTTTTAAGATTAAAAACATATCCACTTTGTGAGAGTCTTTTCTCCCCGATCAATATTGGTTTATAAGTTAAAGATATTTAAATAATGGATTATTTGTTTACATATTGTGTAGTTTTAGACAGTGAACTGTATAACATATTTGAAATAACAAAACATATTCTGAAATTATGTTCGTATCCATCAGGACATTCCCCACGACTGGTCGTAATAACCCAGTAATGAGGGCGCTTGTTTCGCAACAGGACGGCACGGTTTTGATTTTCATCAAACGTATGACGTTTAACATAGGTGGTGACTGTTCCTTCATCAAACACCCGTGAAAGGCAATGATTATATTCCGGATATAACCCCACAAATGGAGGTCTCGTGTCATGTATGTATTGACACGAATGAGAAATCTCAATGTGCTCTGCACGGATCAAAATTTGTAGCCGTTTCACCTACAGCTGGTTACGACTCCGCACAAGCGTTACTTCTCGAGGAGACGTAAAAAGACATATAAACAAATAAAAAACATTACTAACATTTCCATAGTTGTAAAAATGATACTCTCTTATCACATCTAGTTACAAAGCATCAACTCTTCCCTAGTTTCAGTACTACCTGGTTACTCACCGATGCATGTCCCACTTGTCTCATTTCTGTAGTACCCCTCATAACATCCTGGTGTTCTGTCATTCGTAATCAAAATTAGATTAGTTAATGGCAAAGATGGATATAATATAATGCATACTCTAAGGTGGATAATACACAGATATATGATATGTGATAGCAACTTGTTCAACACTTGGTAATAAATGTAGCTGGGTTTTTTTTTACATGCACTATACTAACGACGTCACATTTACATGTCATTACAGATTCCGAAATTGTATAATCTGCAATATTACACTCCTAATGAAATTAATGAATTTCTCTGTTAAGTATATTGATTTTGAAAGTGTTACACTTCTTAAGAAGTCTTTGAATTTCTCTATTTCCGTTGACCCTGAAATCCACGTAGAAAATATAAAAGCGATGTAAAACTGGAGGCTAAGGAAAACAGTCAGCTTGAACACGCACAAGTCACAGGCTCGACTCTTATTTATAGATTAGAACATAACAGAGTAGCACGTGATCGCACACATTTGTGGAGGAAGGAGAGATGGAGAGGTTTAGCATGATCATGCACAAGTAAATGTCAATCGGTTGGTCAGGGTTCCCCCCCCCCTACTCATATGGATACGTCACCATTGCAGATGAAGGGCTGCAAAATTTAGGTTTATGATCGGCGCTTGTGACGTTTGAACAAGGTGGGATCTTATTTGTGCCACACCGGCTGTGACACGGTACAAGCAAGGAGTACTGAGGATCTATTCTAACCCGGATCAAACAATTGACAAGAGAATTATGAAAAAATATGTTGCGAAAACCTGTTTTAATGTTCTTGATTAAAGAGGTTATTGTTATGAAATTCAATCTATTCATTTATACTAAGCTGTATAACAACACATTTAACCTCAGCAACAGTCAAGAAAGGAGTTAATATACTGCGCGGATATGTTAAGGCAGGTCATGCTTCATTTATGCACGTAAACTGCATAATTTTTAAAATCTGTCTTACATAGAGAGAAGGGGCTACTAACTCTTAAAAACTATTTTGGTTGTTTACATGAGAACATCTTGTATCATAACACCATGACAAACATCCGCTCCCGTATGACGTCATTGCATGACTGTTATAAATAGATCATGAAGGTACCTTAATAGAAAATGTAAAAGTAACACATTATCCCAAGATTCAAATATTGGTCTAACTGGCGATAATGACGGTAAAATGCCCATAGTATATCGGAATTACTGATAGAATCCTACCACTTTCAATAAGAAATAATTATTGAACATTTAAACACGAAACCATCTAGCTCATGTTTTAAATTTTGCATGATGCTATGTAGTTTTCTTTAAAAGTTTTCTTAACAGAGGATTCTATCAGTAATTGTCTTGTATATTAGTTTATGACCTTTCAAACAGTGTATAAAAAGTCTCTAAAAGTATGCGGGCTAATGTGCTACTTTTACAGTTTTATTTCAGTCTGTGACAGAGGAAATGCGGATCGACATGCTTAATGGAATGTTTTCTCCGTTAAACAAAGTTGTCAATGAATGATATCAACATACCTCCTGAATATCAATAAATGCTCAGCGTTTCACATATATATTCCATATATCCCATGTCATATATTTCAAATACTCTACATTTTGTCGATATTTGCATGGCACACATAAACAAATTCCTTGCATGTGTCAACGTCACTCAATGTATAGTCATGACGTCATCAGTTTACTTTCATATCGATCAGACAGAAATTACACAACAGAAGTATAGCATTTCGAATTTCGTTGGATCTTAGTAGCTGTATGGTTTAATTTATGCATAAATAAAACTTAATTAAAAAATAAAATCGGAATTTAATATATATTTAGTGATATACTTATTTCAATTATGACGTCACATTGTTTCGCGGATTTTATCACAGTAAAAAATTTCATAACCTGCCTTAACGTACCCGCGTGTTTGCCATATCTTAATGAAAATCAATTTTCATATTACATAAGATTTTCAAAAACGACAATTAAGCTTGTGAGCATCAATTATTTTTGTCAGACTTATATCATTGGATTAAAGAGTGAAATTTAACGTTTTCATCTAGACAAGAGAGTGTTCTTTGTTGAATTTTAACTTTAATGTCCAGATCAAATCTCAATTCAGAGGT
Organism: Ostrea edulis; assembly: GCF_947568905.1. NCBI lineage: Eukaryota > Metazoa > Mollusca > Bivalvia > Ostreida > Ostreidae > Ostrea > Ostrea edulis. Next base: position 24,124,369 of record NC_079170.1, read on the forward strand.
AAAAAGTCAAAGCTATATACAAATATTTACTTCATATCCATTTGGTCAATACATTATCGCAACTCTAACAAAAACACTTGCATAATGTATAATGAAATGTTTGCATGTTTCAAAAAGAAGAATATATTCGGCAGTAATACGGGCGCATTTAAAAGAAGCAACGTACCAAATATTCCTTAATAAATCCGCCACGAATATGAATATGAAGATTTTCATTACAAGTAATTACTTACATGTTTTGAAACGTCTCCCTAACTGAGAAGACCATTAGATACATGACTGATAATTTAATCGACTCCATGGTCAAATTTATTTAACACGGAATAAAACAAGGAACAAGGAAACTGCAATCTCTCTATTGATGTTAAAATTATGAATTCTGTGAATACACTGATGTTGGTGGAATAGGGGTTTATTTATCATGCCACTAATTTCTTTAAAATCACTATATTTTGATCAGGTAAATGGAGTTCTAGGTAGTCAAAATCAGTGTGACAAGAACGGCCTAACAATCGATATGAAAAACGCCAGACAGCATTTAACCCAATGATAGGCTGTATTGGCAAACTAGATCGTTAAATGTATAACGACCGTAGAATTTCTGAAACGCTGACTTTGAATGATATTGTTGGAACCCCTGCACTATCAACGTGTTTGTCAGAAGCCTGCTTCGATTTAAAACCTGACCATCAAGATAACAAGCTCTTGCATATCGAATCAGTTGAGATATATAAACACCATATACAGGTGATAATTGAATATTGCTACATAAATATGTGAAGTTGACGATGGAGAAGCTGAAAACATCCCGTTTGTCACACAGTTGAGTTGTCAGTTTGCCGTTAATGTCTACTTTGAATAAAATATCTAAGTATGAAACAGAAGTACATAGAATTGTTCTCATATTTTTGAATTTGATACACTTCATAATGCATATTTCTGCAAATAATCCCAATCCCACAAATATCTGAAGCTCTGACATTACGTTTACAATGTATCATTTGAACGCATTGCTTTATAAAAGAAAAAGTCTGACAGCGTCGTTGAAATTTCATCAATCTTTTTTATTTTTTATGCATTTTTGAGAGAAAATAGAGTTAATTGTAAGAATGTTTGATTTAAATAATCACACATCTTGTTTGTTATTGTACAAAATAGAAATGCTACATCATGCAATGACGAACATGCACAGCCAATAATTTAATCAAGGTTTTAAAAGAATCTGTAACTAAAATGTAAAAACAAGTATCAATGTCATTGAAGCACAGTTTCAAATGCTGACAAATGGTTTCTACAGACTATTCATTTGTCAATCATAGACCAACTGGGAGCTCACTTTCAATATAGGAAAACATGGTTTATAAAAATACATAGACGAGGAACATGTAAAAGATGTACAAAGCATAGTTATGTAGAGTTGTGTACTGGTTATTTAAACGAAGCATAAAAATTGTTTCCCCATTACCAAGGAATCCCTACGGATTTCACATTCAATACCTTATCGAGTTTTATGTAATACTATGTAAAATCTATGTTACTTCCGATTAACAATTAAAATACAAGTGGTGATAAAATTATCAATTCAATCAGAATGATTAATGTGAGATCTTTTTGAATTACAATGTATCACATCCATCAGTCCGAGATAAATTAATGCAGTACTTTATACAACAAATACACCCATGTAAATAAATGGGGAATGGCACATCAAGATTTGTTCGCCACCAAATCGACTAAAACAATTTAGTGACTAAAGCTTGCAATTTCACAGTCATATATCATTCAAAATATGGAACTTTTAAACTCCATCTATACTCCTCTCTACAAGAATGCTTTAAGACGTTATTTCCTATGTTTCAAGCAATTCACCTGTTGAAAATTGTGGACAAGTATAACTAAATGGAGGAATGTTCAAAGTACATTTACTCTTTTCGAACACATCTCCTACCATAACAGTGCCATTTTTATCTAACATATACATATCTTAATTATCAATATACTTCTGCATGTCAAGCGTTTGGCGAAGGATCAATCACTACCTATTCTAGCGGTATGACGCGGCCATGACACGAGCGGGGCTCGAATTCACGACCTCCCGTCTACGTAGCGAACGCTCTAACCACTGAGCTACCACGACCGGTTTTTATCTAAATGATAATGACATTGTTCTGTCAATCATATCATGTGCAGGAAATGGATTTAGAAATGTTTTACGATCTTTATTCCCACATAGAATGTGAATCCATACCATAAACCAACATATGCCAAACAGAGGCATGACTTAAGGATGTACGGGACTGGCGATTTTGAAATTACCGCGCAACTCCGAATGACGTAAATATATCCTATGTCGTTCGCATCTCCTATTTGATTCTGAGTGTATGTTCGATAATATCTACAATGCAATTAATTCTATATATATATTTTACATAAACTATGACAAAAATATTATTATATTCGAAATAAAAACAAATCGCGTAAATTTTACGACTTTAATTACTTTTTGGCAATGTAAACATAGTGAGACTTTTGAAACATTGAAATGCGGGGGAAACGCGGATTTCAGTCAGCTAAAGCGATCCAGCGTTACATCAAGGTTTTTTGACCCACAGAAGACGATGGAAAACTGCCTCACCAAGACACCAGACGCTGGATCATCTATATTTGCAATCGCAGACGCAAGACATGTGTTCAGGTTTGTCAATCACTGTTAACAGGTTAATAAATTAATGCCGAGTACGCACGTACGTCAAATAAGAAGAAAACAAAATTGTTCAAGTGCAAATCTTCCCAAAAATTCCATGAAAATCGATGCTTGAAAACAATATTGAAATAGGGTATGAATTCACCGGCCCTTATTAAATTGTCAATGTCAGCTGATTGTTCATAGACTTTGAAGATCTAGATCAACCTAAATTATTTAGCCAAACATACAAAGTGTATGATACAAGCATCTGAGTATGAATATGTTAAAGTATTTGTCAAGTTTTAATATACATCTCTATAAATTTAAATATCCGTTGGAGGAGGGGTCATATAAAGCTAGGATATACACAATAGATCAGTGGTGGATCTTTGGTTTTACATAAATTGATAAGTGAGATTTTTTCTTCCTTTAATAGTTGATGTTTGCAGTACAGAAAACAGAGACAGGACACTATAAAAATCTACCACCACATACAAATTATACAAACCCAGTGACATGCTTTGATTTATTTTCACTTTGTGCAAAATATACAGCATAATGCCATAAATGGGTCAACTTTTATTTATTTTACTATATAATTGATTTTGAAATCATTTTCATCCACTTATTAAGATTCAATTCATAGTAACCTTTACACCATTAACAGCACAAATATCTCCAGTATCTTGTTTCAGTGTCTTATTTTTTCCCCAGAACATTGCAGCCATACACATATTATATGATTGTGTTCCACTCTTACAAAGGAATATAAGGAAATGGAATGATAAATTTCATTAATCATGCATGTTTTCTGCATCTAATCTTGCTAAAAGTTTTTGAAATCATGAATAGAATTTATGTCCAGATCAAATATTTTTTGATAAATGTTTTAGATTTCATAAAAATGAGTTTAGAATTATGATTTAAACAAAGGTTATTTTTCAATGAGTTATAGGCCTAGCGTAAGATGTGAAAGTTGATTCATTCATGACAGTATGCTGCAATTCTATGCCAGCATGAATGTGTTGAACAACAAAAAGAATATGAATTGTCACTCAGCTTCCTTAGGCCCCAATATTAACACTTCATGTAAATAGGCGAGGTTCATTGATGTATCAGTATTGTTTTTCAGTTCAGTAATTCAAATACCCCCCTCCCCTCCCCCCGAGTAACAAAAAAGTAATTTTATTACAAAGGAATAGTAATACACTAATTGATAGCTGACTACAATAAAATCGTAAGGTAACCATGGCCTTTTTCGATCATGCAGGAAGATGGATGCTAGGTATTTTCTGCCAATTAAGTTTAAATTCAGCCCAACAATTTCAACACTATGACACTACTATTATACATGTACAACACTAAATATCTTTTTTAACAAGACGCTTCATTAAAGAAATTTATTTAACATTATTAGTTTTCTATTCACCTAATGTATTATCTAGTTTCTTTGGGCCAAAGTTTCCACTATTAAATGTCAGCTAGACCATGTAGACAGATTCAATGATGAAATATAGTTGTATTCACCTTTTTTGTGTTACACATACCATGTAAGAGTAAAATATAATTGTTCTATATCTATTTCATGTAAACAATATTTGGGAATTGTCAAGCTAGCTGGATAATTTTGCTGCAAGGCATTTGATATCATGATATCATATTGTGCTTGTTTTTAAAATATATATGCAAATTAAAGATTGTCCAAGTCCTATAATGAAAAAATGACAAGCATGGCATTATGATAAATATGTACATTTTTGTTATATGCATAATTTTGCAAGGAACTCTAGTTTTTTTTAAATGCATACATACCTACATGTATATACTGCCCACCATGAATAAGTATACACCCACCAAAATAAGTTACTTGTGCATAAAAAAGAAACATGTGTTACATCATAGATACAGATATTTTGATGCAAATACATAACTCTTGCAAATAAATATATAATGATAGGCTTTTAACTTTTCATATCCTTCTGGTCTTTTTATTAAAATACTTGATTTTCTGAATTCTCTAAATAAGAGATATTATGTAAAATTTAAATTGAAACTATTTCGAACTATTTACTAATACATATTATTTTGTATTTGATGTGAATATAGTAACTTTTATAAGGCCCTTTGATTTTTCAACTGTAATAAATCAATATCACAATTTAACAGACTATATCAAAATATTGAAAGTCCATTATTGTTTCACATATATTGAATTTGTACCCTTAACTAATTATTTTATTGAGCTTAATTGAAAGTTATATTCAGTGAATTAATTTGGCTCTTTTTCATTATATCATATACTATTGGCTATCATTAAGGTACAATGTATCTAGGTTTATATAATTGCACCTGTCAATAAGTTAGTCCTAATACTAAATGCAGTTTGGGCAAGACACACATCAAATATTTGATGCAAGTGTACCTCTAAGTTTTGAGAGGAATTCTTAAATCATTTAACACGTTAAGGGACGATGGCGAAATCAAAAGTTCAATGTCTGACAAAAAACTAAATTCACATCAAAATTGGTACCGTATACGTTTTACATAGTTTTCACGAAATCACACCCCACTCCCCTTAAATCTAAATATTATGAATGTTGAAACTAATCGATTAACAAGTAAAAACATGCGAGTATAAATAATACTGTTATACTTTTACTTCTGTTTATTCACAAATTAAAGTGTACATTTAAAATATTTAATGTTCATTACCGGTAAAATGTAATATATTATTATGTGGTTTTTAACAGCCACTTGTCTTTTTTCCACTAAAGTGAAATCGATGTTGGATGACAAAAACTTATTTGAGTTTTTACTCCCCCTGAGGCCCGCTAACTATTTGAATTTAAATTTTTTTCCTGACATTGGTCTTTTGATTTCGCCCCTAAACATGATGGACACTCAACAACCATGGATCAAATTCTGTATGTTGACTCTGCCATTGACCCAATAACCAGAAAACTTACTACAAAATTTATACTTAGTAATAAGTCTTTATACAGGACCCTGCATACAAAATAACCTCTAAAGTAATAATCTTGAATACTTATGATATTCATTGTAAAATTTAATATTGTTTATTTATTCTATTAATATATATCATAGGGGCACATACTTCATTACGATTTTATGTCTTATTTTAAGTTATACATACACAACTACATGTATATAATTTATTGATTCTTTTAATAGATACCTAAAATTGTTCAAATGCATGTTGTCAATATTTGAACAATGCACCCACAGGAAAGAAACATGGAAGAGTGTGGGATGCAAACACAAAACTAAACAATAGTAATTTGTCTGCATGTGCATGTACGCGCACGTACGTGCATTGCAATTTTGGTACAAAAAAATTGAAAATCAGAATTCACAAGGAATCAACATGAAACCTTGTTAGGATGATAGTATATCATTTGTATATACGCAAAATGATAGTCGTGTTGTCTGCACGCACGTGCATGCACATGCATCACATTTTTCGTACACGAATTTTGTAATCAGTGTAACTTTTTTGTTGCTCATTCAAATGGTTTGATATTCATATTATAGGTAGATATTGAGATTCTTAACTGATCTGCATTGTCAAGATTACCAATCTGCACGCGCATGCACGTGCGCTTCTTTTTGATTGGATAATACATGTACTAAAACATCTGTAACTCTCTTATTAATGAAGCGAATGAGTTGATATTCACATCATAGGTAGATGATATGTGTATATATATACTGGTGTAACAAAAAATGCCAACGCACACGTGCATGCACATGCATCATATTTCAAAAGTTAATTTTTTGAAGGACGATAATGTTTTTGTTTTTCATCAAATTCTTTTGATTTTGAGGTTTTAGGTGTGTCTTGGTACTCCTTACAAATTGGTGTGGTTAAAATTACTGGTCAGCACGTGCACGCACGTGTGCTGATTTCTGATTGGATGATTTTAAAATCACTATAACTTTCTTGTATTTGATGCAAACATTAAGAAATTCTTTCTGTGGGTATATGATAGAAAGGACTGTACTATAATGACATCAACAAAAGTACGGAATCATACTCGTGTCTGTGTGTATGCAAGTGCATTGCTTTCTTTTATTTCTTTGCACTAACATGACCATAGTAAATCATAGTAAACGTACTACATGTAATTAAAGGCTAAAATAAAATGATTTTTGCTATAGGTTTACAATGACTTTACTTTTTAACTGGTTTGGGGAACATATGTAATGGTCCCAGTTACAATTAGAACTAGTTACAAATGGAATTTTGATTTTACTTTAGATTGCAGAATTGTTATCTTTGATATGATTTTATAAAGAAATGCAACTCATTTTTAGCTCAAGTGAGCATTTCTGATCACCCATTGTCTATCGTCTGACTGTCTGTAAACTTTTCACATTTTCGACTTCTTCTCCAGAACCACTTGGCCAATTTCAAACAAACTTGGCAAAAAGGATCCTTGGGTCGAGGCAAGTTAAGTCTGATGAAATGAAGGTTAACACCCTGCTCCAAGGGGAGATAATAGCGAAATAGTAGATATATATTGACAAATTTATAAAAAATTCTCCACAAAAATCCAGTGGGGATATGTGTTGGAATATATCCTCAGTACCCCCTAGCTTGTCGCAAGAGGCGACTAAATGGGGCGGTCCTTCGGATGAGACTGCAAAAACCGAGGTCCCGTGTCACAGCAGATGTGGCACGAGATAGATCCCTCCCTGCTCAATGGCCCTAAGCACCGAGCATAGGCCTAAATTTTGCAGCCCTTCACCGGCATGGGTGACATCTCCATATGAGTGAAATATTCTCGAGAGGGACGTAAAACAATATTCAATCAATCAATCTCCAGTACAATACTTCCAGAACAAGTAGGCCAATTTCATGCAATGAAGGGCCATGCTACCTTTAAAGGTATAAAAGAGATAATTACAAAAATAGGGAGGGGTCAATTAAAAATCTTCTCGCAAGAACTGCTGGGCAAGGAAAGTTCAAATGTTCATGGCAGCTTCCTGACATAGTGCAGATTAAAGTTTGTTGAAACCATGGCTCCTGGGGGGTAGGATGGGGCTACAATAGGGGATCAAAGTTTTATATCTGAATATATAGGGAACACATCTTTAAAAAGCTCCTTCAGAAAGCAATAATTATATATAAATATTTATTATATTTAATATATATATTTATTTAATAGTAAATATATATAATGCTATCCATTTCACGTAATTTTTGGAATTTTTTAATTATTCTGATGTCAACCTTACACGTATATTTTTCACAGGTTTTGAACATGATGTCTCCAGCAAGGATACGTTTGATGATGGTTACCATGGGAACGAACTCCGACCTATGTCAAAAATGTCATTTTCTGATAGAATAGACATAATGCTATCCATTTCACTTGATTTTAGAATTTTTAAATTATTCTGATGTCAGCCATACACTTCCGGGTTCTCTACAGGTTTTAAATATGATGTCTCCAGCAAGGATATGTTTGATGATGGTTACCATGGTAACGATCTCTCAGACCTATGTCAAAAATGTCATTTTCTGATAGAATAGACATAATGCTATCCATTTCACTCAATTTTAGAATTTTTTAATTATTCTCATGTCAGTCATACCTTTCCATTTTTTGTTTACAGGTTTTGAACATGATGTCTCCAGCAAGGATATGTTTGATGACGGTTACCATGGAAACGAACTCACGGACCTATGTCAAAAATGTCTTTTTCTGATAAAATAAATATAATGCTATCCATTTCATTCAATTTTAGAATTTTTTAATTATTCTGATGTCAGCCATACACTTCCGGGTTCTCTACAGGTTCTAGATATGATGTCTCCAGCAAGGATATGTTTGATGATGGTTACCATGGTAACGAACTCAAAGACCTATTTAGAAATGAATTTTTCTGTTAAATTAAAACTAATGCTAATTACTTTAATCACTTTAGGAATTTTTTCACTGCTCTGATGTCAGTTCCATACCCCCTTTTAGACAAATAGTAAATTTCAGTCAATTATAATGTCTCCAGCAAGGGTATCTTTGATGTTCGTTACCATGGAAACGAACTCACGAACCTATCTAAAAAATGTCTTTTTTCGATAAAATGAGTACAATACTATCTATTTCACTCATTTTTAGGATTTTTTAATTACTCTGATGTCAGTCCCATACATCCTTAACCAGCCTTGAATCCACAAAACATAGAAATGCCACTTGTTCTCTTTTATTCGTATATCATGAACTATTTTATTCCCGATTCTAGACCCAGCCTTACCCCATGGTCAATAATCTACAAAAGCAATATTTTCAATCCCCATCCCATACATTGTAAGAGAGGTGACGAAAGGAAAGGATGAATGATCTCAGAGGTGGAGTAAAACTATTGTGGTCAATGAATATCCCCAAAATGAATCCGCAATATCCAGGGATGCTTCAACAATGATATGATTAACCCTGGCCCTGCTAAGAATAAGTTTCTTAAAACCTTTCTTATGTAAAACTTTGATACCCTATTGAGGTCCCATCCTATTCCCCTGGCCAGGACGTTAAAAAAAATTGAATTTGACCTGCTTGAATGTACTTGCATACTAATATCTTTAAACATGACATTGCTACTCTTTAGCCGAATGTTTCCTATCATTCCCATTTCTGGAAAAATTCCAATGATATCCCTATTGTGGTCTCACCCTACGTTGGGCGGGGGGGGGACAATTATTTCAAAACCTATTAGTATAAACTATCTGAGGATATCTGCCTATTAACATGACTAATTATTAGCTGATCATAGGGAGATTTTAAAGATATTTGATAATATATTCCCATCTAAAGGTTTGATCCACCATTCTGGCCTCATCCAACCCCCGCAGCCCCTAATTGAACAAACCTGTATCTACACTACCTAGAGATGCTTGCTTATTAATAAAAAAATTATGGTTCTCTTTTACTCTGTAGATTCCAATATGAAATCGCGATTTCATCTTGTGGTACCACCTTACCAACCGCAGTAATAATTTGCAAAAGTTTCAAACTGCATTGCCTGAGGATACTTGCACATAAATATGACTTATCAAGGATTTGTTGGTCTTCAAGAAAATATTTAAAAACTATATTTCCTTATATACCCACTTATATACAATGATCCGTTGTCGTGGCCTTATCCTACCCCTGTAGGGCGATGGTTTGAACAATTCTGAATTTACGTTCTTTAAGGAAGTTTTCTTGTAAGTTTTGTCTTTTCTGGACCAGTGATTTTTCAGAAGAATACTTTTAAAGTAGTCCACTCCATTTTATGATATTGCTTACATCTCTTTTGAAATTAGCATACGTACTTAGAAACCCTTTACCCAGGAATACTTTATCTCACTTTTGAATGACACTGCTCCAGCGTTTTAGAGAAGAAAATAAAAGTGTAAAATGTTTATGGACGGGCGGGCAGACAGTTGATAGATAAGTGAACTAAAATGGAACACAAATTTCAACGTAAACAATTGAACACAATATTCTATATATAAAGTAAACACAATTATATATAAAAATGGAACAGAATTTACAAATATATGCAAAGATTGAACACAGTTTACAAATATATGTAAACATTGAACACAATTTACAAATATATGTAAAAATTGAACACAATTTATAAATAAAAATACTGTTAGCAAAACGGAACACAATTCTAAAAACTGAACACAGGTTTCATGTAAAAAGAATAAAATAGAATTTCAATGTAAAACACAATTAAAATTTTTTATAATAAGGTAAAATAAAACTTTGAAGAAAAATCATGCAAATTAGATATAAACATCACAATACATATATAGGACATCCTGTATGTATGGCAGTCTCTTGATTCATCAATATCTCCAGGTGACGTCAGTCTAACTATTGCATACCATCGAACATTTAAAAAAAAATACTTTAAAACATCATTGCAGAAGTCTACAAAGTTGTTATCTTCAAAGACTATCCTTCCATGCCTTCATATTCTGTCAAACAGAAATTGTGTCATGTATATCTTTATACTCAAAGTGAACATACCTGATGTAGTAAATGAGCACATAAATATGTTCCTGTATAGCTGTGTGTGACGGACGCTCTACACATGCGGACCAGCACAATACTTATGAATCACAATGCTCACCTTAGTCGCCTTGTCCATACATAGATATCAATGGTTAGCATTAGTTTTAAAGATACTAATGGTTAGCATTAGTTTTAAATGTATAGAGTGGGTCGTTGAAACTACAGTTGGTAAGGATATTTGAATAAGAAATTGGTAGATCGTTCCAATGAGGTTTTTCAGAATGTCATTTTCCTATATATCTCTATGCAGAGTCTGAACCTGCCTTGAAACTGTGTAAAAAAAATAAAGAAACGTCCTCCCAGAGTATGCTGGGCTACTTGTTGGCATTATCGCAATGGTATATATGTCAAAATAATTTAAGAGAAAAATCTCGTTAAAATCAGGATTAAAAGTGTGCTTATTGATTCGGGTCTTGAACGTTTGGGGGAATTGTCTGTGACCCTGGAAAATGGTAGAGTGTTCCAGATCACGTCTCCTTTTCAACTTTGCGGTTGTTGAGGAGATAAGCTCCTTGTGTGTAAAGTTTTAATACTTTATCACGATGTTATAGACCCTGCTGTGTATTACTACACCTCCAAAGCGTTCCATTTCTTTCCATGCAAACTGTTTATCGTTCAGTGCAAATCATTCAGCACTCCGGACAAACCGTTTCGTTCAAGAATGGTTCCGTACATAATCAAGTCACGCCCATAGAGACGTGTGAATCGTTCAAATCACACCCAGGCCCTTAGAAATTACAGACCGTGCAAAACGTGCAATTCCTTTCGGTATGGAATCTGGGACAGATAGACGCAGACATCCGCTAGAGTTCGTTTGCTTACAAACCAAACCCTTTCCAGTCAGGCATTATGGGATAACGATTTCTTAGGCCGCGTATACTGTGAGACGTCACTGTAGAATGACGAAAAATAACGTTAAACGTAAACAGTTCAAAACAAGAACGTAAATATCAGGTTCATTACTTTACAATACAATTTGAGCAGAGTCTCCCTATTTTTTTAATGATCTTTTGATCATTTTATGTTGAAAATAAAATCCATACTTTTATATCAATGTTCTTAATATCAATATTTCAAGCTTTAACTGCAAACTCTTATTTTAGTGTTATTTTCCCGCGTGATAATCGCGGACTCACAATATACAAATCTGCATTTTAATTCAAAACAATTGAGCAAATTAGTCCTAGAATTATTAAACAACGTTGCCATGTTAATGAAATACTCCACGATGTAGGGCATAGGTATATATATACATATATATATAAATATTGAAAATCAGAATGACGCATTCCATAAAAAACAATCATTCACTGCTAGCGCTTTCTCCATGTCTACATGGTTCATCAGGCAGTTCAAATATTTATACAAAAATTGTTTAGTAACGTCTTTGTTATGACGTCAATTAAACGAGTCCTTTATGACGTCATAATAACGTTAACCGGTAGCGTTTGGTAATTGACTATTTTGTAAAGATATTATGCTAAATTGTATTTCAATTATTCAAATAATTATTTTCTATTAACGTAGTTCCACACTCCTGTGACGTCATAAGATTGTGCAAAGTCAATAAGTTAATGACTGGAACATACATTTTTTTGGAGTCTTTTTCAATAGTTATTGTAAAAAATCTTGTTAGCCATAAAATATTTCAAAAGTCTTAGTTATATTTGAATAGTGAATGATGCGTTTCAAAATATTGAATCCAAGGACAATAACTCTGTTTTCATTAAATTATTTATCAAGTCCATTATGCAATAGATTTCCTATATTTTTCACAAACATTTTACCAAGGTGATAAGGAATTATTATCTGTGTCTTTTCATGAAATTACATAAAATTTTAATCCATGAGTGGTTTTGAATAGCTCAGTTGTATGGTGCCAGACTTAGGGTTTTTATGGGGGTATACATACTCTGGAAGCTATAGATTTGAAATTATTAAGGAAAGGTGTGAATTTTTTTTCATAAATAACTATAACAGATGTACATCTATTAATATAAACAGAAAAAAAAAATGATATGTATACCATGCTATAAGGAAATTGTATCCATATTTGTTTGTTTTTTAACATTTTGGAGAATAAAGCTAATTCAATAATGTTGTACTTATACTACTAAAACTTGATGAACATATTGAAAATGACATGTGTTTTAGTTATTGACATGTTTCCTGATAAATAAATGCAGTTTAAAATTTTTGTTGTTGTTTTTATTTTAAAATAACAACAGATAACTGTTTCCAATGAATTTAATAAAAATCTACATAGGGGTACATTACTTCAGTAGTGTCTGTAATGAAAATAAATCTGGAAATCCTTAACTAATTTGCCTTTTCTCATTACTCTGAATGTTAATCTATTGATTCCAAACAAAAAAATGCTACCTAAACCCCAAAAATCCAGGACTAAGGACCCACCTTAAGGCTTGGATTGAAAAGTTTAATAAAATAGTCCTCTTTGGCTTTGCCCCATGTAGTGAACATTTTGCAGAATGCAGGGATGGTAAATCTAAAGTGTTCCCGTTCTTTAAAATGTGGACTGAAAATGAAATAACTCGCAAAGCCAAAGAGGACAATTTTATTAAACTTTTCAATCCAATTCAACTTCTAATATATATATATATATATATATATATATATATATATATATATATATATATACACTAACTTGATACGCAAGAGTTTGGCCAGTTTGGAAATCGAGGCAGGCTATTGATAAACAAATTGATGGTGCAGGGGTTTCAACACTTTCGGTTCACGAAAGTCGAAGATAACGTACAGTGATCAATCTCATAACTCCTACAAGCAATACAAAATAGATAGTTGGGCAAACACAGACTTCTGGACACACAAGAGGTGGGATCATGTACCTAGGAGGAGTAAGCATCCCCTGTCGACCGGTCACACACGCCGTGATCCCTGTCCCGATTAGGTAAACGCAGTGTGCCAAGAACGGCCTAACAATCGGTATGAAACATGTCAGACAGCATTTGTGTATCGAATCAGTTGAGAGATATAAATACCATATACAGTTGAGTTGTCAGTTTGCTGTTAATACTCACTTTCAATAAAATAGTTAAGTATGAAGCAGAAGTGGAAGATTCTGTGGTGTCTTTTATTTCGAGTTCACAGGAATGTATCGAATCGACTTAGGAATGAGTTACCATTGTTGATAGACAAAACGTTGTTGATATATCTAAATGTCGAATTGAAGGCCACAGTAAGATATTTCTTCTTCTCGCGTATAGGTTTTTGAATAGATTCTGCTTCATATGAATATATAAACAGGTCAGCTAACAAAGGAGCACAATTCGTGCCAATGGGAATTCCAACAGAGTGTTGGAAGACCTGATCAATAAACACCATGAAGATATTGTCGATGAGGAACTCTAGCATATTTTTATTTCAACTTCAGAGTATTTGTGCGTGGAATCAGAGTGATGTTTAACAAAGTAAGTTTTTGGATGACTGATCACTAGATATGAATATTTCCTTTTTCCATTTTTGTTGAAGAAGCAACTTTCTATGATGTCAAACAATCTAGTCTTTAATTCATCGTGAGGAATGGTCGTGTATAGTATTGAAAAGTCATAGGTTTTGATGCTACTGATTTGGGAAAAGTTTTCCCATTTCAAGTTTTCTAAAAGGTCTTTAGAAGTTTTTAGAATCCACATTTGATTAACACCACTTCTGGTATATGTAGTCGCACAGTAACTTTGATGGTTCTCCTTCACAGCTGTTAATATTTGCGTGAAGAGCAAAGAGAGGTGCTTGGTAGAGCACTTACTGGATCCAGCAATGTATCTTTGATTGAAAGGGTTTTTATGTAGTTTATTGTCAGCATTTAGCAAATTATTTGATCGAAACAGCGATATAGTTTACTAATACAACCTATCACTGGGTCAAATGCTGTGTGACATGCTTCATACCGATTTTTTGGCCTTTCTTAGCACACTGATAACACACAGATAACTATGTTTACCTGATCAATATATAGGGCTCACGGCGGGTATGACCGGTCGACAGTGGATTCTTTCTACTCCTAGGCACCTAATCCAACCTCTGGTATATCCAGAGGTCCGTGTTTGCCCAATGCTCTATTTTTCATTGCTTTTAGGAGTTATGAGATTTATCACTCTTCGGTATCTTCACCTATGTGTAAATTTGAACAACCCCCTTACGGATCCCTTCTGTCCCCAGATAATAATGATATTTAGACATGAACAAATGTGAGTTTAAATGAAATGATGATGCTTGCATATTTAAAATTTGACATAGCATACCCCTATGATTCTTAAAAAGACACATGCAAATACATGTATCATATATATTACACGGTGGGTGTGACTCGTCAACACGGAATGTTTACTCCTCGTAGGCACATGATGGCACTTGATCACATTTCGAATGTGCCCAGAGGTCCGTGTTTGCCCTACACTTAACGTAGTATTCTTTATAAGAATTATGAAATGAATCACTTTACAATCTTCACTTTTTCATATATTTTTGTATAAAACTTTAAACCCCTTTTGTAGTCCAGACCCTGGAGTCATGATGTGAAGAGACTTGAAACTGCATTACACGGGGGTGCTTGCATATCAATTTGACATATCATAAACTTGCAGATGTTGAGATTTTAAAATAATGTTCCTAGATATTCTTAAGTAATTCCTTAACCACTACTGTGGTCCCAACTTTCAATGCAGGCCAGGGTGGGATGAAACTGGTATTTACACTGTGTGTGTGTGTATTTGGCAAATTGTAATCTTCTATTTCTTCAGATTTTACAATTTACGATTTCCATGTGGACCCAATGATTTGGAATACAAACTGAATCTTGGGTTTATAAGGAAGCTTCTACACAAGTTATGGTATTCTTTTTACCTTTGAATTGAAAGTGGACATAGCCCTTCATTTCAAGAAACATCAATCTCATTTATGCAAGATATTTTATGCTAAATGTGGTTAACATTGGCTTAGGGGTTCAGAGTAAAAAGTTGAAAATATTAGGTATACAGACAATAGACGACAGATTGCGGACAACAAGCAGATGACGGACAAAATGTGATCAGGTAAGAGTGTCCATCAGGTAAATACAATGATAGTGAATGCGATATTATGTGCACAAATACCTATGTTATTGTATGTTCCTTATCCATGTACAGGTGTCAGTGGCGTTCCTTCTGCTAAAACGAAACCAAAAGATGTCGATAAACATATGTAGGCATGCAACAAAATTTAGGTCACTCGAATCAATCACTAAGTCAGGTGTCAAGATATTATTCATTTCCATTGTCTTGCTATAACCTTCGAAAGTCGTGCATAACACTTTCAGAATAGTTTCACTCTTTTCCGCGCTTTATCCTCATTACAAAATACAAAAGGTAGAGGACATACCAATCACAATCATTCTTCCAGGTCACACGATGTGAAAGCGGACTGAACCAAGGTCATTCAACAAATGTCAAAGTAACTTTTTTAAAAATATTTCTCCTGATCTTAACTCTATAACGGGGAAATTTAATTTCATACATGTCATAAAGGTAAGTTCTAGTTGGGGGTTTGCCATTGAACCACAATATTAAAGATATAGTATTCAAGGTATATAGTTTGCCATAATTCTGAACTATGGTCATTTGGCCAAACTCTATGTACCCCCCCCCCCCCCCCACACAAATTAAAATATTTATCTCAGCCTTAAATTTGTAATTAAACAAATCTCTTTGAACCTCAAGAACACCGAGTTCTCATCATGATGAATATAAAGATTAAGAAATACCTTGCGAAGACAGTTGTTCATTTTTAGATGTTCTTGGTGCTGAAATGAATAATATAAAAAGTTTCATTGAAAGTTGAAAAGTGTAGATAACGAACAGTGATCAATCTCATAACTTCTATCAGCAATACAAAATAAATAGTTGGGCAAAAACGGGCCCCTGGGTAAAAGGCGAAGATAATGAACGGTAATTAATCTCATAACTTTTATAAGCAGTACAAAACAGAGAGCTGGGAAAACACTGACACCTAGGTATACCAGAGGTGGGATCAGGTGCCTAGGAGGAGTGAGCATTCCCTGTCGACCAGTCAACCCACCGTGAGCCCTATATCTTGGTCAGGTAAATGGACTTATCCGTAGTCAAAAATCAGTGTGTCAAGAACGGCCTAGTAATGGGCATGAAACAGGTCATACAACATTTGACCCAGTGATAGGTTGTATTGGCAAACTAGATCGTTATAACGACCATAGTATGCGAAATGCTGATTTTAAACGAGACTGTTTGAAACCCTGTACCATTAACTCGTTCGTCAATAGCCTGCTTCGATTTAAAAAATGGCCATACGCAGAAAAACCTCTTGTGTATCGAATCAGTTGAGAGATATTAACACCATATATAGGTGATGATGGAATATTGCTACATAAATATGGGACGTTGACGATGGAGAAGCTGAAATCATCCCGTTTGTCATAAAATTGAGTTGGTAATTTAATATCTACTTTCAATAAAATATTTAAGTATCAAGCAGAAGTGGATGAATCTGTGGTGTCTTTTATTTCGACTTCACTGGGATATATTGAATCGACATATGAATGAAAATTATTATTGTTAATAGATATTTCATTGTCGATATATCTAAATGTCAAATTGAAGGCCACAGTAAGAGATTTTTGTTCTCACGTTGAAGTGATTGAATAAATTATGCTTCATATGAATATAAAAACAGGTCAGCTAACAAGAATGCACAATTTGTGCCTATGGAGATTCCAACAGACTGTTGGAAGATCTAATCTCCAAACACCATGAAAAGATTGTCAATGAGGAACTCCAGCAATTTTTTTTATTTCCAATTCTGAGTACTTTAGCGTGGAATCAGAATGGTGTTTAACAAAGTAAGTTTTTGAATGACTGGTCACTAGATACGAATATTTCCGTTTTCCGTTTTTGTTGAAGAAGCAACAAAGTATTTTGGATGTTGTGATTTCAGGTTTACTAAATGTTCTTTAGAATATTTTAAAATCCACATTTGATTTACACCACTTTTGTCATATGTAGTAAATTTGAAGTTTCTCCTTCACAGTTGTTAATATTTCCGTGAGGAGCAAAGGTAGGGTATTGGTAGAACATTTACTGGATGCAGCAATGTATCTTTGTAAAGGTTTTTATGATGTTTAGGAATTCAGTATGGGTACGGTAACTCATATTCATCCGACCCATTGACTGGAGCATGGTTTTGAAGAATTTCGTCTTTTCAAAGTAGAATACAGGTACGACTACCAAAAGAGGAATTAATGCCAAGTTCGTTTAAAATACAGCTGTAATAATGTGCCTTACAAACAAAGAACTCCTCATGTAACCTATCTCATTCATTTATCACTTCTGGTTCACTAAACACGGGATAGATGGTACGTACCTTTGTTTTTATATGTGTAATGCAGGATTTTCATATTCCTCGTATACTTTTAATCCATTCTGACAATGTATCAAGTTCTTCTTTTTCATATTTAGCCCATCGTCTGGCATAATCTTCGACAGAACTCATATTAGAAATGAAGTTCTGTCGCCAATTGAAAGACCGATGTTCTATATATTTAGGATCTTTTAGTATTAGTTATTTGAGGTCCTCATTTTCAACTATATCAACATCACCAGTAATGACATGTCCAGCTGGACTATAGTTGAAAGATGAAGAACCAGAACACGTAGGTGGATTACGTATAAGATGGTCTATATCTAGGCAATGCAAAGTTTGTTTATAATTAAAAAGTTTGGATGCAATAGTAAAAGTATATTTGTAGGAAATACGGGGTGTAGGCTTGAACTTGAAATAAGTTGGAATACACGACTAATTCTTTTTTATGACGAAGAATGTTGCTTATGTTGACGGCATCAATTCTTTTGTTTGTAAATTTGAATTTAAGGAACTGGTGGCACGATTTGGAAGGAATACCATCCATTCCCGTTGTGGATTAAAGAGCCTGTAATTGGCAACATCCATAATTGGATATATCAGTTTATTGTCATGCCGTTCTTAGCACACTGATTTTGATTACGGATAACTCCGTTTACCTGATCAAGATGTAGGGCTCACGGCGGGTGTAATTGGTCGACAGGGGATGCTTACTCCTCCTAGGCACCTGATCCCACCGTTGGTGTGTCCAGGGGTCCGTGGTTGCCAAACTATCTATTTTTTATTACTTATAGGAGTTATGAGATTGAACACTGCTCGTTATCTTCACCTTTCATGCTTATCAATTTAATTGCTGAGACAAGTAGAAAGAGAAAATAAATTATTTAAGCATAAATTCATCAGTTGTCATTTGAATACTAGTTCAAGTGTACTTATTAAGTGGTATTTTCGGAACTAACATGGTTTGTTTTAATGGTTCCTCGCGTACCGGTACGAACATGTGAAAGCAGGTCATATCATGAATCAAATAACTATTAAATTTTAACTATTAGTACCTAATGAATTGAATTGTGATGGGAATACATAAACTTTCGACATAACGTCATCAAATGTAAATTTGCATCCATGAAATTGTTTGTATTCTTTAATTACATATTTAAGTGAACATAATTTCTACACCAATCAAATTACCTAGATTTAATACTGAATTAGTTAAATATTGATATCAAGAAACCTACTTCGAGAATATATCCTCCTGTTCAAGATGATGGCTGTCACTAGACATATCAATATCCACAGCACTGTGGCAACTGATACCCCGATTACTAATGTTGTTTTACCGTTAGAAGGGGCATTCCTGTGGAATAAAGAAATGCAATTTTTAAACACGTTTACATAACACATCGACCCTATATTTTCCTCTTATAGGCTTCATTCTGAGGCAACCCTCTCTACGATGTAATTTTAAACGATTTCACATTTAGTTATCACAATACTTTTTCATGACAGTCTTCATTATGAAATAACCCCCTCAAAGAAATAAATCTAATTTCCAAAAGATTGTAAATAGAACAAAGTTGAGAGGTTTCACTCCGAGATAATCCTCTTTAAGAAAGATATATGATTATAAACATTATTAATAAACCTACATGTACTATTTATTATCAAAGGTTTCATTTTGAGATAGCCCTCTCTAAGGTTTGAGACTTCCAAATACAATAAAACACGTTTTGAGTGAACCTCCAGGACCAGTAAAATAACTTATCTAATACCAAACTATCCTATAAAACTGTCGTTATTTCCTCTAATAAAGGAATAAATATCACTTTGATATAAGTGTGAATTCGTTATCAAAGTGTTTGTTATATAGATACGGATTATTTATGAACATCCCAGGGCCCTAAGAGGCATAGTACAAATAGTAAAACATGTACAATTTTGCATAATAAAGAAATTTGCAGATAAATCATAGATAACAGTAGATACCAAGAGACGATGTTTATTACATGCAGATTACATCATATTAGTACACTGTAATAATTTCTCTATGTCTGTACATACGAGGGTTGTTCGATATGCAATGTGTATTGTACGATGTCATAAAACCATTCGACTCAAATAGTGAAATGAACATTATAGCCCTTCAAAGTATTCTGCATGGTTTGAAATATATAATTTCAATCTGATATAGGTAGACCGCTGAGACACTGACTAATGACTGAGCCAAGGGCTTGTAACGACGACCAGATAAGAACGTTTTTAAGTTTTGGAAAAACAAAAACGTCGCATGGGGCTAGATATGGAGAATATGCTGGGTGTGGCAAGATGGTAACATTCTCCGACTTCAAACATTGCTTCACAAGCTTAGATGTAGCTGATAACTCCATTTACCTGATCAGGATATAGGGCTCACAGCGGGTGTGACTGGTCGACAGGGGATCCTTACTACTCCTAGGCACCTCATGCCACCTCTGGTGTGTTCAGTGGTCCGTGTTTGCCCAACTATCTATTTTGTATTGCTTATAGGAGTTATGCGATTGATCACTGTTCGTTATCTTCACTATTAATGTATGTGATGGAGCATTATAATGAAGTAAACGAACATGCGTCGTTTATGATAATATTTCTTGAGCTTATTTAGTATAACATCTCGGTAATACCGACCTGTACCACTTTTCCCTTTGGCAACGGGATCTGTACGGCTATACCATCACATGAGAAGAATATTCAATAAAGAATCTTCTTTGTGCTGATGGTTCTTTTGGCAACTACAGGCCTTCTACCGTGTTTAGTTAGCCATATTGTGCTTCCAATTTTTCTTACTGGTTCAAAATAGTGAAATATGTCGTCACCAGTAACAGATTGTGTTTGATTGAATTTGGGAAACATTTTGCGCAATTGCTTAGCGGTTTGTACTCGTATCCGTTTTTGTTCATCTGTCAATATATGCGGCAGAAATCGTTCGCACTTTCAAAATACCGCTTCAAAATGAAATGCACCCGCGATAGGGATATCCCAACAGCTCTGACAACATCACGAATCGTGTATCTGACATCACTTTCAATTATTTCCTTGACCTTGGAGACATTTGCCTTGCCTGCTACTGTCACAGGTCGGCCGGATTTTGCTGTATCTTTGACGGACTCAGTCAGAAATTTCTTTCTCCACCTACGAATTGTCTCATAAGATAACTTATCAGACTCATAACTTCCACCAATTCAGTAAACAATCTGCTTTACTGAATGACAGAGTTGTGTGGGAACTTTTATATAAGCTCTAATATCCTCAATATTCCCAACCCGTTTCCCAACCATTTTTACAACAGTGGTCAACGACTGGCTCTATTTAAATGACTATAAGTTTAAAACTATGTGGAGCTGAAGACTCGTGTTTATACTGTTGGAAAGGTATTGAATAGAGCTATTCAAAGGTATAATCATCCACGAAATCGTGCAAAACGTTATCGTGCTGTGTTACAATACACATTGCATATCGAACAACTCTCGTAAATGAATGTATGTGATCTAAATGCATGTATTTACTATTTTGATTACTGTTTATTTTTATGGCGTTCTGAAGGGTTTTTAGTCTCTTAGTATATCCGTGCATCTGCCTTTAACGGATATTAGCATGAACTTTTTAGTCCCAAGGACTTACAACGTGGTCTAAAAAGTGTCTTCAGATTATGCTGTCAACATTGTTAATCATTAAGAGCACGTAAGTTACCTTATAATATTACAATAGTATTCATGGTTCCACCTCGTACCAGAAGTTGTCATCCCAAGAAATGTATACTTTAAACACCACCATTCCCGGTGAAGAGCTGCAAAATTTAGCCCTATGTTCGGCACTTTCGGCATTCCATATCTTTATCAAGCTTACTAGATTGTGGATTAAAAGTACTCCAAAATTCAACCGTGTTTATCAAAATGGATACAATTGTGTGATCAAAGAAATGAGCAGTTGTTTTATACCTGGATTAAGCTTTATAAACTCTATTTAATTTTTTAAAATGCTTTCAATTTTTTTTCAAAATAATTCATATTGTACTAAAGTGAAAGAACAAGATGCTGAAAAATAACGACCGATCGCAAGATATTGATAATTTAAAACTGAATCAAGAGCTATGTTGTTGCATAAAAATATTTTTTTATATTTTTTCCAGCTTTGTTGAAAATTAGTGTTTTTATCATAGAAGGATTGACCGTTAGACATCAGTCAGAGCAGTATTTTTAAAGCTTGTCAAGTTTGTCTTGAAGTTTTTTTTTTTTACAGACGTTAATAATATAACAAAATCGTCAGCATATACCAAGCACATGCTCGTTATTCAGAATAATAAGATCTACACATTGATTGAAGTATCTCGAAAGATCGCTGTAGGCATAGATTTAGTACTTTGATTTTTACAGTGCACATCAGAGTTACTGACTTCATACATTTTCTTAGTAATTTTGTAAAATACTCCTATGTCTAGCAATTTCAGCTTGAATCCGGCTTGCATAACAGCATCAAAAGCTTTTTGGATATATACGAAACATATATAAACCTTACCTTCTTTAGTGTTACAATATCTATAAATGATATATATATATATGTTTAAAATAAACATGTGGTAATATGTTCGATGGATTTATTAAATCCAATTTCACTATTATCAATAATATTGTTTGATGTCAAATTTTGCTCCAATCTTCTATTCACGTTACTGTTAAAAACTTTTCCGATTGCACTGCATGTTTTATTATACATTTTGTGCTTTCCTATAACTAAACTTTACCCTGTAGTTGGGGTCTGTGTGACGTTAAGGTAAGATGTAGTATTGAGGTAGAGTGTCGTCTCTGTCGCCATCGTAGTCGATGGGTGCACTGAGGTTAACGATCCTCTTACTTCATCATAGCATTCAGGATCTGCATTTCAGACGAAATCAATACATGTTACGTTATTGTAAAAAAGCATGTAGTACAACATAAAGCGGATTTCGTTTGTTTGGTGGGACATAAATGATGTAAAAGGGTACAGCACCTTGATATGTACATTGTGTCACAACCAAAGAAAGACTTGTATAATTAACAAACCTGCGAGATCAATAAATAAAATAGCATATTTTTGTTGTTTTAAGTTTCATTTTAGAATTTGTCACTCCTTTGGAGACATCGCCAGATTACGGTGATTGTTTCGTATTGTGCTCATGCCTATGCTGACACTGCAACTCTGTTTTAAGATCATAACCGAAAGACTTCTGATACCGAGTACTTGGCGAAAAAACATCCACTACCTATCTTAAGAACTCGGAACCTCCCGGAAGAAACAGTCACTACTTATGTTAAGAACTCGAAATCCCTAATGTGAGCTACCCATGCCAGGCCACTGCGATCGGTATAGACTAAATATATCACATAGGACGATGCAAATACTGTTAATTTCAAACACTTAGAAGCATATCAGTAATCGGGATGGCATACTGAATGATCCCCAACCCTCCATACTTTTAAACCGCGTTGCAAACGATAGTGAAATATATTTTGGCATTTCAGTTAACTGCATTCAAATAAGATGTTATTGTCAGTATCTATGATCACTACTGCATGTACCAATAGAAAACATATATTTTAACACAAAGATTCTAGTATTCATTTTACTTCACTGGAAGAGTAAGTGGGACAAACAAGTAATCAAATCATGTGAAGCCTAAAAACATTTAAATGGTTCATTATTGCTTATACATCCACTTCAGACGAACAGAGACTTTTCAAATATGGCACTAGCCATCCACCCTGATATAATGGTGACGCGGCGATACAGAAACAATGTATCCTGGGTTCTGCTCAAGTTATACAAAATATATTTTAGGATTTCTCTCATTATTGACTGGGACTTTCTGTTCTCATTGTTCTAAAAGACAGTGCTTATATCTACATGCACGTTTAAAATGGGTGGTGGGGACGAAGTAGCAGAGCTCTTAAAGTTGGGGAATTTCGAACAGTATGAAGAATCGTGTTACACAACTACTCATAGCTAATCGTGTGGCTGTAGATTTGTTATTACAAAAAAAATCGAAGTTACCGATATATTCGTGTTACACGCTAGTTATTTGTACGAATCTTATCCCTGCTTCCAAACGATGTCTAACATTACAAACGTTGACCTCCCAAAACTTCCTATAAGTTATTTTGGTTTTGTATATCAATATAACTAATGACTACTACGTATACATACCTATCTTTATTAAAACAATGAAATGCATTACTGTTTTATCCGGTAGAACATGCTCAGCATTGCAGAAAAAAATCATAACTGCGTTAACAGATTATGTAATTGTTTCCGCAATGATTGCTATTTTCATCGCCCGATAAAACAGCAAAGAAGGGCATTATATTCTTCATATCTATATCTTTATGTATTTTTTTTTTAGATGTAAGCTTGATCTAAGTACTAAGATATATCGTTGAGCAGCCAATATACACTTTGACCTTGGTGACGCTCCATATTTAGTAATTATTACGCAGACATGTGATACTAAAAATATCGGATCGAACTAGTTTACAATAAACAAGCATTCATTGTCGAGCATGAAAACAACATCGATTTCAAAGGAAATACGAGAGAAAAGATTCAGTGAATGTGAAATAGGAATGTGACATTACTATCAATACGTGCGGTCAAATACATGTATATTTCTGCATTCAATGTCAATGCCTTTTTTGAAAAACCATCTTTTGAGTAACATTCCTGCGTTTATGAATCTTTGAGTTCAGATATATTATTGTATCGTAATAAAACTTACAGATAGCAGAACATACATTTATAAATTTCAGAAGAATTGTAAACATTTGGACATGTCTTGCAATTTGTTGAATAACTAACACGGATACTCTGTAACTCTGCAATAAACATGGCACATTTTCTTGCTGCAAAGAGACACAAATATTACAAAATATTTCTGATATTCATTTGTTAAATCTATATTGGTATGAAAATTCGAGAAATAGAAAACTTTGATAACAATAAAAATAACATTTATCGACACTTGATACAAACAAAAATAAAAAAATGATGAAAATGGATTTTTAAAGTATGGAATGGAATTTCCAATGATTAAAACAATGGGAAAAAGCATATAGTTATACAGGGAGGGGGGAAATTATATTATATTTACAATTTTGAACATCATACAAATTTAAAAGTTCCTTATTTGTTTTAGTAATTTTACACGTGTACTTATTACAACCAAACGAATCCAAAACATATATATCAATCTATAGATGTATTCATTTTTGTTTGTATCATACGTCCTTAAGGTAGAACTGTACATTGAATGTATATTGATGGTGCACAGACTTCAACTGTTTCATTCAGCCACTCATTGAGGACGCAGTGATACTCAAATGATTTACACATAGTATGGGTGTTTCGGCAAGATTTCCTCATTGAAGCTGCATCATGACCCTTTTTGTTCACTGGACAGACATAAACTGATTGTACTGTAGATACCGAATCTTTGCACGCCGATGCCGGTAGTTCTATATTGTGTACGAAATTCCCTTGGAAGGTGATTATGAGAGCTAACATAACCTACAAAAAAAAACTAAGTTATTGTAAATTATGTATCCTTGTATGTGCACTTACGGTGTATTAAAGTGTTGCTGAGAAGGGTTTTGCTATGATTGACACTATCCAGTTTGGAAATATTCAACAAGAGCCACATGAGACAAAATGTTCATCTGAGCACTTGTGCATTCTATACATCAACTGCTTTGGTGCTTTTATGTATCGATAGGTTAAAACGAAAATGAAACCAATATTACAGAAGATTGTTTGCATATCAATTCAGTCGTCTAATCATAAAGGATAATATTATCTATTTCATCCAATACGATTTAAACTAGTGTCCCCCATCCTTTTCCGGATGACTCACTTTTAAACAACCGTGATTGCACACTTCATTGGGCATGTACACATAAGTTTAACAAACCTCTGCCCTAGTGGATCCCAAACGAAGATTTTGACCGAGGTAAAATATTTCTACATGAAATTATAATCCCCTCTGTGATCTACCGTGTATATCCCTACCCTTGTTAAACGTTTAATCCTTATCGTGGCATCACCTTCACCAGTGGAGGGGGTACGACTTGCACAATTTTGAATTTAGGTTAACATGGGATTTTATTACGAGAAGAGAACTCGTAGTTGACTCTTCTAACCTTTTCAAACACATGATTTATTTGCCCTTACCTTATGTATTCAGACGTCTTATGTTTTAAAGTCATTTGTGTAAATAAGGCTTGTGTTGCTCAAGTCGAGATTTTGGCGAAAGAATTATGACTACGCATGGTTTATCTTTCTGATTCTATGTTTGCAAATGACTCTAACAAATTGTTGTTGGTGGTTTTTGAAAATATATTTTTGAAACAACCTCATAGAAGGTATCTAAATCCGTATTGCAGTATTGTTGTCTCGTCCTGGTCATGTCTAAAACCAACACGTAAAGAATGTGAGGGCGTTCTTTATTGAAAAGCCCACCCTTCTGATTGATTAACTCCACTTCCTGGTCTGGTTATCAAAAAAAAAAAAGCGAACACTTACTCTTTGTCATTTTAAATTCCGCGTTCGCTGTACGACTTCGTTCTGGGTCATCTCTGAGTTCAACATGGTCTCTTGCCCGTGGGTCATGGTTTGAACTTACTTGAACATACACATACATAATACTGTATACATATACGAGGATTGATAAAAAAGTTCGCGAACTATCTTTATATCTATATAAACCACAGTTCAGTTCTGAATCTAATTTCGCACACATGTAGTTAAAAGAATGTATTAAATGTAGCATGAATTGCATATTAATTTTCTTCACATTTGTGACGTCAAAGTTTAAGGATAATGTGAATTTGTAGATGACTGTGACAAAAATGAATGATTTAGAAGTATTTGAGCAGAGAATGGTTATAAAGTTTTACGTATATATGCAATGATTTACATAAAATCTGTGGCGATAAAGGTCTTGCCATAAGATCAATAAATAAGTGTATGGGGCGCTTTAGTAAGGGAAGGGGTATAGGATGATGTTGGTTCTGGGTGCCCAGTGAATGTTAGTATGGAAAGGAATGTGTTTCAGGATGAAGAGTTTGTAATCAAAGATCGATGAGTCACTATTAGAGAAAAGGTTAATGATCTTAACATGTACAGGAGATTTTGACCAGTAAACTTCAAATGCAGCGAATTGTACATTGTACATGATTCCTCGCCCCCTTCTGCCGAAGTAAAAGAGCATGCGGGTAAATGTTTGCCAGTTTTATGTCAATATGTATGCAAAACAAGAAACAAAAGTTCATAAATTACACAGGTGTTTCTTGTAACTTGCAACAGACGCGAGTCTGGGGGACAGAGACAAATGAGCAAATATATAAATTACAGAAGGATCAGTGATAATAAAGGAGTTTGTAGAAAGGAAATACAATTTATAAATAACGTAACACAGGGTGTCATTTTAGATATAGAATTCCGACTGGTAAAAACAATCATCATTGAGCAATCCAGCAAAGGGCACGACGTCCATGTTTCACAGAATGAAATAAAATTTGCATATGTATGAAGAGCGGTTTGATTTTTACCAACTAATCAAAGGATATGCTTTTAAAATACCATGAAATAGATGTCGGTTTTGATGCATGATGGTGTGAACAGTGCTGCTTCACGCCGACATACTCCACAAAGGTTCATAAATAAAAGTATACATGCGTGAAACACACTCATGTATTTTCAAATCGGGATTTTAAGCGCGATGCTCTAACCACTACGCCACGGAGACCCCTTTAACAAATCTCTACCCAGAGTTGTCGTTCCTTGCTATCACTTACACCTCTGTCAACGTCTCAAGGGTTTTACAAGATTTTTGTTCATTGGCACGCATGCTCAATTAAAGTATGGTTTTAACTTCAGTTACAAAACTATACGTAAATGAATACACATTGAGCAGATGTCAAGTCTTTTTGTGACACAAGAAGCATTGATTTGGGTTGAAACGTGGATATTGGGTAGTTCAATTGCACTAGGCCTACACATAGGTACATGAAGAATATATAGTAATGGGAAAAAATCTACAAATAGTGTCTTGTCCTACATTTTCCCGATATTTTATAAAATATTTCTTAGTCTTATTAGCCGTAAAAAAGTGGATTTACTTGTGGAATAACATTGCATATTTTGAGACGTTAACAGAGGTGTACGTGAGTGTAAGGAACGACAACGCTGGGTACAGATTGTCCTTTAACTCTATACAAACATTGTGGATGCAAGATTGTTTTTGTCACATCTGTTAGCCTATGGATGATTCATGAGTCATTTTGGAATTGTGTTGATTTCAGGTAAAACATAAATTGTAATTTTTAATAACCGTTTTAGCTCGTCTGAACCGAATGCAGTGGGCTATTCTGATCGACATTTGTCCGTTGTCCGTCATCGTTGTTGTCGTATCGTCGTCGTAAACTTTTCACACTTTCATCTTCTTCTCCAGGCTGCCGTTTCACTAAAAGATCGTAGAACGTAAATTTAATCAATATTGATCTTAACTCCATGAGTGGTCTAGGGCTATCGTAAGTGTTCCTACATGCACGTAAATGAGCAATATGGCCACCATGCTGGCCCTGCCTAGATCATTTTGCGGTAGTATATGTATTTACCTGACTGAGTTTGTGTATACTTTGTAGGAATAAAACAATCACAATGCTTATCAGTCTGCTTTTGAACAAGGATATTGTACAGTCCGAGCCCGAATCTTAAATTGATTAGAGTTATCCTTCTTTGTTACGCACACCTACAGAAATGCCAGTCTGACATAGTGCAAATTCAATTTTATCAAAGTCATGACTCCATGGGGTAGGGTGGGACCACAATAGGGGATCAAAGTTTTGGATACAAACATATAGGGGGAATCTTTAAAATCTTTAAAATCTTGTTCTTCTTAAGAACCACTGGGCCGGAAAAGATTACATTTACATGAAAGCTTCCTGAAATATTTTAGATTCAAGTTTGTTAAAATCCTGCTCCCGGGGGTTCAAAGTTTTACATACAAATATATAGGATATATCTTTAAAAATCGTCTTCTCAAGAACCACTGGACCAGAAAAGTACGAATTTACAAGAAAGCTTCCTGATAGAGCAAATTAAAATTTGTTAAAAACATGCTCCCGGGGGTCGGATGGGGCCACAATAGGGGATCAAAGTTTTACATACAAATATATAGGGAAAATCTTTAAAAAATTTCTTCTCAAGAACCACTGAGTCAGAAAACCTGAGATTTATATGACAGCGTTCTGATATAATGCAGACTCAAGTTTGTAAAACTCATGGCCCCCGGGGTTAGGATGGGGCCACAAGGTGGATCAAAGTTTTATATACAAATAAAGAGGACAAACTTTTAAAAATTTCTTCTCAAGAACCACTGAGCCAAAAAAGCTGATATTTACATGAAAGCTTTCTGACATAGTGCATATTCAAGTTTGTTAAAATAATGGTCCCCGGGGGTAGGATGGGGCCACAAGGGGGATCAAAGTTTTACATACAAATAAAGAGGAAAGATCTTTAAAAATCTTCTCAAGAACCACTGAGCCAGAAAACCTGAGATTTACATGAATGCTTTCTGACGTAGTGCATATCCAAGTTTGTTAAAATCATGGCCCCCGGGGGTAGGATGGGGCCACAAGGGGTATCAAAATTTTACATACAAATATATAGGGGAAATCTTTAAAAATCTTCTTCATAAAAACCACTGAGGCAGAAAAGCTGATTTTTACATGAAAGCTTTCTGACATAGTGCAGATTCAAGTTTGTTCAAGTCATGACCCCTGGGGGTCGGATGGGGCCACAATAGGGGATCAAAATTTTACATACAAATATATTGGGACAATCTTTAAAAATATTCTTCTCAAGAACCACTGAGCCAGAAAAACTGATATTTACATGGAAGCTTTCTAACATAGTATAGATTCAAGTTTGTTCAATTCATGGCCCCTGGGGGTAGGATGGGGCCACAAGGGGGATCAAAGTTTTACATAAAAATACATAGGAAAAATCTTTTAAAAAATTATACTCAAGAACCATTGGGCCAAAGAAGTTCACATTTACATGAAAGCTTTCTGACATAGTGTAGATTGAAGTTTGCAAAAAGCATGGCCTCCAGGGGTAGGTTGGGGCCATAATAGGGACTACGCTTTTACATGCAAATATAGATGGAAAGTCTTCTGGTATGGACCAAGGTGACTCAGCGATGTGGCCAATGGGTCTCTTGTTAATAAACTGATTGTTTGATTACAAATTGCACGCCAGTCCTGTATTTTTGGCATTCAAAATGAAAACACGAATAACTGTAGAAGCAACTAATATACAAAACAAAATGGAGCTGCTCATATCGATAACAAAATTTTCAGTGAATGTATGTAGAGATTATTTCCATTCATTTGCTGATTTTCTAATTTTTTTCTTTTACATACGTGTTACCTTTAAAGCCTAGATAATATAATATTTAGATAATATGCTACTTTGTCCAGTTCAACCATTGACCTTTGACCGTGTGACATCAAAATCAATAGGGGTCATATTTTCCAGTGTACTAAGTTTGATATCTGTCAAGCAAAGGGTTTTCAAGATATTGATTGGACAGTATGTTCCAACATCCAGTTTGAACCTTGATTTTTGACCATGTGACCTCCAAATCCATAGAGGGTATCTTCTCCTTAAGATATACAAGTGTACCAAGTTTGATATCTGTCAAGCAAAGAGTTCTCAAGATATTGAATGGACATTATATTCCAATGTCCAGTCTGACCCTTGACCTTTCACCTCAAAATCAATAGGGGCCATCTTCTCCTGAAGATGTACCAGTGTACCAAGTTTGATGTCTGTCAAGAACAGGGTTCTTATGAACCTGGACGGACAGTATATTCCTATGTCCAGTTTGACCATTGACCTTTGACCATATGACCTCAAAATCAATAAGAGTAATCTTCACCTGAAGATGTACCAGTGTATCAAGTTTGATGTCTGTTAAACAAAGTGTTCTTAAGATATTGAGCGGACAATATATTCCAATGTCCAGTTTGACCATTGACCTTTAAACATGTGATCTCAAATCAATAAGGGTTATCTTCTCCTGAAGATGTACCAGTGTACCAAGTTTGATGTCTGTCAAGCAAAAGGTTCTTTAGACATTTAGTGGTCAGTATATTCCTATATCCAGTTTGACCCTTGACATTTGATCATGTGATCTCAAAATCAATAGGGGTCATCTACTCTGTAGGTTGTACCAGTGTACCAAGTTTGATGACTGTCAAGCAAAGGGTTCTCAATATATTGAGTCGACATTACATTTCTATGTCCAGAGTAAATTAACCCTTGATCTTTGACCATTTAACCTGAAAAACAATAGGGGAGCTCTTCTTCTCATAACCAACCCATATATGAAATATCATTATCATCAAGTAAATGGTTCTCAAGATATTGAGCGGACAACATGTGGTCTACCGACTGACCGACCGACAGGTGCAAACCAATATGCCCCTTTTCTTTGAAAGGGGGGGGGTGGGTGGTAATAAGGAGATGCATACATGAATATCTACCCAAACAGTCAATATTTCCATCGACGCCAAAACACGCTTTGTATACGGTAACCGATATGCACATTAAAAAGAGCATCTCCTGTAACATTAGAAAAACTTTACCAACCCATTCTCAAAATGGTCCCTGAATTTCCTCAAGGTATTCTAAATACACTTGTAAAACTATTGCATGTGTTGGATTTAAATCCAACATCTCAGATTTACTTCGCTTTGAACATACTCAAATTCTGAGAAATACAATGATATAACTCAAGGTTCTGATAATTAATTGATTGATTGGATCTTGTTTAACGTCCTACTCGAGAATTGTTCACCCATGAGGGGACGTCACCACTACCAGTGAAGGTCTTCAAATTTAGGCATATGTTTGGCGCTTACGGCCATTGAGCAGTTAGGGTTCGTTAACGTGTCACATCTACTGTGACACGGTGCATTTGTTTTTGAGGTAATCTCCGAGGACCCGTGACATTCATACCTTGTGCCGATTGTATGGCGATGAAACTGTCACTACCTGTTTCTTAACGACGTAGGTGTGTTGCGTGTTGCGGCTGGGATTTGAACCCCGACCTTCCGCATGCGGGGTGAAAGCTCTACCTCTAAACCAACGTGATAAGGTTCTGATAAACATTATCCCCTTTTAAAATGTTGATCTGAAAAAATGTCAATTCATTTAAGATTTTTCCCTTTCTTTGAATAAAACTAAAAATCTTTCAGCAAACTAAAAACGAAACGTCAATAAACATTGACTTAAACACCTATGTTGTTGTTTTGCTTTATTTTACTTAATTTCTCAGTGTCTGTCTTATTCTCATCCATTATTTTCATTACAGGCCGCCACGTCAGTCACGATGCATAAAATCCGAAACACCTGTATAGAGGGGGTAATTATGAAACCATGTCCATGTACAATGTAAAACTTATACGGTACCAATTTTGATGCACCAGATGCGCATTTCCACAGATAATGTCTCTTCAGTGATGCTCAACCGAAATGTTTGAAATCCGAAATAACTATGAAGTTTTAGATCTAAATATAGCCAAAAACAGCGTGCCAAACAAGTGGAGCCAAATTCGTCCAAGGATAAGAGCTATGCATGAGGGAGATAATCCTTAATTTTGAAATGAATTTCTAAATTTTATAACAGCAATTAAATATACATCCGTATTTTTAAGCTAGTAACGAAGTACTTAGCTACTGGGCTGTAGAGACCCTTGGGGACTAACAGTCCACCAGCAGAGGCCTCGACCCAGGGGTCATAATGTAAAACTTATACGGTACCAATTTTGATGCACCAGATGCGCATTTCGACAAATAATGTCTCTTCAGTGATGCTCAACCGAAATGTTTGAAATCCGAAATAACTATGAAGTTTTAGATCTAAATATAGCCAAAAACAGCGTCCCAAACAAGTGGAGCCATATTCGTCCAAGGATAAGAGCTATGCATGAGGGAGATAATCCTTAATTTTGAAATGAATTTCTAAATTTTATAACAGCAATTAAATATACATCCGTATTTTCAAGCTAGTAACGAAGTACTTAGCTACTGGGCTGTAGAGACCCTCGGGGACTAACAGTCCACCAGCAGAGGCCTCGACCCAGGGGTCATAATGTAAAACTTATACGGTACCAATTTTGATGCACCAATGCATCTCCTTTTACAAGATCTTGATATGAAACTATTTTAAGTTTAAGATTTGCAATATGACGAACCATGCATGTTATATTGTACATCGCGGTGTACACTTATACATCAATTACAACATATGTTCTCGAAATCAAGTCGCAAATATGTCAGCTATAAAAAAAATATTATGAATGTTTGTGATATCTTTCTAGATAGTGTTTACATAGGACACATTCTTATAACCAAAGTTTGTTCGTGTCTAACTGGGGTCAGACACCCTATATTTGAAACTAAGTAGAGAAAAATATTTAGGGTACCGTGGATTTCTTTATAACATGCGCAATGCGGTGTTTTGTTCCTGAAAACAAAAATATTAAAGTTTCAAAGAAAACGATCTTGAGGAAAACTTTTACGTATCTGTTTGGCTTATTACCTTAAGTATGTCTTGATAAAAAAAAAAAGTCAAACAAATATTTCCATAAAACACTATTTTTTATACTATGTGAGACATATAATTATATGTACTCCTTTACCTATCTTTTAAAATTTGTGAATTAATTAATATTGACTGTAAATAAGCTTGTGGTGAGCGTGCACTATCATATTTTAGCATTTTGTTTCTCACAAGATAGCAGTGTTTAAATCTTTATTTGGTTTTATCTATCTATATATTTACTAACTGGCAGCAAGATTGCAAAAACCTATTCATTGCTGCATATTTGCAGCAGGTATGCTGCTGACGAATATCTTACCTATGCAAATTATGTTTGCAGCAAACTTGCCGCAAACCTCATTTGCATGATAAAATTTTGCTGCATGCTTGCAGCTTATAGTTGCCGTACATCTGCAGGAAGATTTCCTTATATAGGTATATGGATGTTTGCAGCAAGCATGCTGCAAGTCGCACTCACAAAGTAAAATGTTTGCTGCAAATATTCATACTTATCTGCTGCAAACATGCGTCAATGTACACTTTACTGAATAACATCTGACTTCCGGTACTATTTCCAGCAATGTTTGCTGCAAACGTGCAGTAAACATTCGCAGTCAGGCTGAATTTTTTAGGGTAAGGTGCATATTGATTTATACCAGAGCAATGCAACACTCAAAAGGTACGACGTCTCTAAGCTATTTTCATGCGATAAGATACAACAATTAGATTAAGGAAATGAAGAAGGCATCGGGGAGGGAGGGGATGGGTGATATTTACTTCATAAAGACTTTCTACGCACACCATCCTATCTAAGCTACTTCAAATTGAAATGCCGACATGTTGAATAACAAGAATTTCCAGAGTATTTTACAATTTCTAGTGTTAAAAAATGTGTCTCTGGTAAACAGTGACTGTTCATTATAAATTTGCCTAAAATACTGACTATGACAAATTTTAATTCAAAAAGTGTTTCATAATGAAATTATTGCGTACAATTCATATGTTTTTAAGTCACACGTACTTTGTCTGAATATAGATTTCTAGGGGTAGGCTTTTATGCAATCAAAATAAAGCGAACCTTGCATTATCTTTTTAATTCTTTTTTATTTTACGTTTTGAATCGCTCCTTTTAAATGGGTCGCTTTACATATTTTACCAAGGAATTTCATCTAATTGAATGATAAATAAAATGATGTAAATATCAGCATAAAAAACGGATGCCATATTTTTTCATGAGTTGCCTTTTATATCGTAGGTCACCATTGATCAAATCACAAAATATTCAGAATTTATATGTTTTGTCATCGATTTTGAATCCCTTATCTATAGAGGTCGAAAATACAAAACGCTATAATTTTCGTATAAAACATCGACGGTACACATGGGTAAATATATATGTGTTGAAAAATAGAAATGGGAGAATTACATGAAACTCTATAATATAAAGTATGATTTTGTGCAACAGAGCAATGGTGTAACAAAGAAGAGAAGGTCACAAAAGCCGACGTGTTGCAGTTCACATCTACACGTATTTTCAAAACTGAAATTCATTTCTTTTGTTTACATTCTACTTTCATTTCTGTCGGAATTCCCAGCCGTTAAAAATAACAATAAATGTACTATACTTATCACGATTCATACACGCATTGATCACAACTGCAGCGCATTCACGAGGAAAGTATTACAAATGATCAAGATTCATGTAACAAAAGCATGAAAAGGTAAAAACATTGCAAATGTAAAGACTATTCGACAACACGTGGTCTAGAGCCAATCCTAGATAATATTAAATCTTTTACACAAATACCGATTTATAACAATTTCAAATTTGCCCGATAAAACAAGTGTTCCACGTAGGTATTAAGCCTATACCTATTGCGAAATACTTGACCTATACTCACGTTATTTGGCATTGAGCCAAGCTGTGCGTGTAAATTCCAATATTGGTGGCGATCGGACAAAGGCTTTAAGGTTTTTACAGTAACACCTGGTCTTTTTTTTTAAATGTTGAGCCATTATTGTCAACAAATCCATGAACTAAAAACGTGTGTACGTATTTGTTATAAATATCATCACATGTCTATAGTCTGTATACTATTTCTTTCACCAATTAAGCGCCTTCGTTTGGAGGGGGTTACAGTTCAAAACAACAAACCAGTAAGTACAGTGATAACAATATAAATAAATAACAATCATTCTGACGGACTACTTCAAGCTGATCCTATTTTGTTTGTCATTCATTTTCATATTAATTTTGTGTCGCTATCTATGAATGCAACTTAAACTCAGATTTTCAATTGATAGGAATTTCCAATCTCTTCATATTACACATGCAATTACTTCATATAACACATGTAATCACTTCTTATACATGTAATACATGACCACATATGTAGAATGATAGACTATAAACCGCTTGCACAAGCAACAAACATGAATCGCATTTTATCTTCCCCTTGAATATTTCCAATAAGAAACTTCTGTATCATGACCAATTCAGATGCAAAATATTTCAGTACATTATCATTGTTCCTTGGAGGACGTTAAATGACAGAACATGTATTTGTTCATTTTTTTTAATAATCGTTTCCAACTCATTTTTTTATAAGAGCTTCATGGACCTTACTGGTCATATGAGTGTCACGTGACAAACAAGAGACGTATGTTGCTTGTGAAATGAGTTCCGCATTATATGTGCCCAGTATGAACCTCAAATACTCCTCCATTAAGAAATTCTGACCCAGGGAAGTTTGATTTTAATGAGTGTGTCCTTAGTCAAATGTCCTTGGTTTGGTTAATCCAAAGTATTTGGTAATAAATAGTGCGTTCATGTAAAAAATTCCATTATCTACGAAACAGTTATGTCCAACTTTGTTTTAATTCTAGAGTTTAGTTTAAGCCTTGTATTCCGACGGTCTGATAATCCGACGGTCCGATATGTTGACCATCACCAAGAATTTTAAATAATACAGTTAAAATTTATTCATGTCAGGCATTATTTTATGGAAATTACCAGAAACCGCCAAAATCGTCACGACCTGATTGTAAATCAGACAATCAATGTCTGACTAAAACCATTCAAGTGTGAACTAAATCAGAGAAACCCGGTATTTATGGAAATTAAAACTGCTAACTGATGAAGTACAGGCAAAATATGTAGTAAATTACCTTTACCATTGCAGAGAAATTAAACCAAATTTTTACACGGACGGACAAACATCATCAAGCTTTAAACCGAATTGCTTTGAAA
Source organism: Ostrea edulis (assembly GCF_947568905.1). Taxonomy (NCBI): domain Eukaryota; kingdom Metazoa; phylum Mollusca; class Bivalvia; order Ostreida; family Ostreidae; genus Ostrea; species Ostrea edulis. Next base: position 24,161,469 of record NC_079170.1, read on the forward strand.
TCTGGCCCAAACACATAACTTTTTAAAAAACATAATTATACATGTAATTGCCTTTGAATGTTATGTTTAAGTCTCTTCGTGTCTTAGTCCCTGATATGATAAAATTCTTATATCATTTTGAAATCTAACTGACTATGTCTTTTTGTATTAAAATGAATTTAGTAGTCAGTGAAATTATTATCAAAATAATGAGGCAAATGATATTTTGGTCAATGATGAAAGACTGCTACACGTGTTGTAAGTTTTAATCTGTATAATCAATCAAAGCAAGATGAATGTCACAATGAGCTGTCGCGTACAGAAAGTAACCTTAAAAAAACAAAACTTGTTCACATTAATGGTATGTGATTTCGCAAAAATAACATTCATTCATACATTCATAATACTTGCAAAAACCATGTTTAATTGAACAATCGGAAGTATTCGGGTGGCACCACCACATGGTGGTGCCACCAACATACACCTGACATGATGCCTCATGCCTGCATGAACTCTAAAAAATAAAGTCAGATCTGGTTCTAACATTTCTTGCAAGAAATTCCACAAGTATATACAAAATACGGATTAAATTCATGTGAAACTTAAAAGTGAATTGGCGTTATGGCCACATTGTTACGAACGATACAAATATTGCAGGTCCAGAGGGGTATCCGGAGTACCAACCGAAGTATAAGGGCAAACCGGTGGCCTTGTGTGGACACGAGAGCCGGCATCCCAGCCTGCAAATTTACTCTGGGACCGAAAGTGCCCGCCCGATCTGATTACCCTGTTTCATAAGATTGCCTCCCCGGTGAAGCGCACCAGTCCTCCCCCTTGTACTCCAAATGAGGTCTTCCCTCCATTGCCAAGAGGGAGAGAGGGATACCAGGACTGTAGTGACGTCCTAAGTAGCCCCAATTGACTTTTATATTTTTAACTTGGGTTTTTTCCTAATATACATCTGTCACTTTCTGCCCTCCGTCTTTGTATGACAGAAGGGGGTGAAAGAACGGGCCAGGTCGGACGGCCACTTTACGCAATTATGCCCCCTCCCCAGACCTGCCACAGACATCGATATGATGTTTCTCCACTACCAACATGAAGTCCAAGATCGAAATGTATTCCCACTAAGTTGACAAATTGCTGTGATTAAATTAAAAATTTTCCTGACCGCCAAGAAACATGTGAAGAGCTGCCTGAATGTTACTGAGGAAGATTGTGTTACCTTCCCTAGATAGGTGGATCCCGTCGTATCTAAAAAGGGGGATGACAGAAGGGGGAGGGCATAGTTGTTGTGAATAAAAAAAACAATGATTTCCTGAGGTATGCGGTGGAGTGCCAAGAAACTGAGTATGTTTTAACTGGGCATGCTGAGGTGTGTGGTTGTTTCATAATGATCAGGGTCGTTTTTTGACCTGCTTGATGGTTTTTAATGCGGTATTGTTAATGTAATTTGGGATGCCTGTCGGTCTAGAGTGACATGTTGTAGTTTGATGCAGTGTGAATGTTGTTGACTGGCTGAGGGTGTCGATGGTGAATTGTTTTGTGCTAGGTTTGACTTAATGACTTGTGTTTGGTAGGGTGTATTGATGTAAATTAGGCATAGTACAAAATCGATTACCCCCATGCTGATTGTGGGGTCGGATAGTTTGCACAGTCGGTACTGTTGGTCATATTTTGACCACCCCGAAGATCACATGTACTAAAGAAGTTCTTGAGCGCGGGTTATATATTTTTCGAGCATTACGCTCGAGCTCATGAATATCACGAAAGCAGAAGACCAGTCGGTGATTGATAAAAAGGAGTTGACTTTGGGTTTGACAAGGTACATTGTGCCATCTTAATAAGAATTTTGCCCTAAGATTGAGTTGATGATCCAGTTCTTGACCGGATTTTAACAAAAACGCAAGATCGATGTATTTGCCATCCCAGATTTGTTGTTTTATTTTGGGTGAGATGTGTGAACCGACTGAGTCGAAAACGCTTGCCATTGTGGGTGGGTTGTATTCTGCGACAGTGAAATTTGGGCCTAAAAATTGGCTATATGTCTGCGTAACGTCTACCAGTGGAATTAACCAACTATTGTCACACTCACCTGTCATATCCAGCGAATCTATTTCATTAGTTGTGCCCAGAAGAGGTTGAACGGGGGCTTCTGGTCCTGGTGCCGCTGCAGTGACAACAGCGGATGGCGTTTTTATAACATCCTGCCCTCGTGGCCGTGAGGGTTCAGTGTCAGGCTGTATGGGGCGTCTTCCATGACATGGTCGGCCCTTCCCCCTGGTCGGGGACGCAAAATTTGCCGTTTTGTCTGCTCTTGAGCGTCTAGTGATTGGCCTGAAGACCGGGGGCATCGTTGATGTAAATAGATGTGGCTGCTGTCTGAATGCTGTCTATATAAGTTCAGGTCGGTCTCCAAAAGGAAGTAACCGATTGAGATTGTAAATTGCAGTGCCATGCCATAATATGGCGTCCGTAACGAGGAAAATGTTTACACTAGTTTATATCAAAGTTATTTTTAGGAAATGCAGCCGAGAAACAACATGTTTATTCCATTCCTAGTAAATTTATAATGTTTATAGCACAAATATTAAGATAATGTCAGCTAATACTGTAAATATCTGTATGTTTGTAAGACTTTTATTGACCCCCTTTTTCGATTTTCCGCTGTAGGACATCATTCTTCCCACTATTACCAGACCCAACTTATCAGAATGCCTGTTACTCATACACATTGCCTGTAGTATAAGCTGATGTTTGAAACATAGGAGTGATGCTGTTTCAAAACACTTTCCAGTTCTCTGATTTCCTAGTAAAAATGAGAATTATAACCAAATTTCCCCTTATTATGCAATGTTTTCGAATATAATTAACAGATACCAGTGACTAATTGATCAAAAATGTAACATTATACAAATATTGCAATTTTGAGGTCAAGAAAGTGATTAAGCCGCCTGAGTAGTACAATATTCACCAAGCCCAAAGGACGAGGTGAATACTATACTTCTAAGATGACTAAATCATCGTATTGACTGAAAAAACAGCAACATTCATTTCATTATATGATTTAATGATTGATTTATACAAACTCATAAGTTATCCATGCCATCTTACTTGTTGACATACCGGACCGCCGGACTATCGCACCGTCGGAATACCGGCCCGTCGGACTATCGGGCCGTCGGAATACTAGGCGGTCACCCATAGTTTTACTATACACTCTCGTTATAATTAGTTGTTTGACATGCAGGACTACCAGATCTCCATCCCAGTAACCATATATTTTATGTCCCTTGGTATATGTTTCTCCACTAATTATTCGTCTGTAATTTACTTGGTTTAAAGGATTGATTGTATTGTTTAACGTCGTTCTCGAAAGTCTTGAAACCACCCATATGGAAACGTCCCTATTACCGGTGAAAGGCTGCAAAATATAGGCTTATGCTTGGTTTTATGGCCATTGAGCAGGGAGGGATATTCATCGTGCCACACCTGCTGTGAAACGGAACATTGGTTTGCAACCAGCCCTATTCAATCGCCTCTCACTACAAGCAATGGGTATTGGGGATCTATTCTAACCCACATCCCTACGGGTTGATGGTTTTTAGATATTCGGTAGACGAGGAGATTTTAAAAGATGGTTGTTACATATACAGTGGAGCATCGGTAATCCGGACTCCATTAATCCGGACGCTTCACCTTCCGGACGATTTTTCTAGGGAACATAATTTTTATACATTATTTTGCATCATTAATCCGGAAATTCGCGTTCCGGATCCGGACGGTCACTTTTTACTACAAAACGTTATAATGCATTGAAAATTGTACCGTTAATCCGGACAGTACTTTTGTTTAGGGAAGGTCTGTGTTGGACAATTTCAGCAAGGTGCAAATTATAAAGAAAACAAGCCAAACTGTCTAATTGAAGCGATTACCTGTACCCTGTCAACACCTCCCTATAATTAGGTGGTGTGTGATGATATGTCAATTAGATAGCACGTGCCGATCGTGACCTGGTATTGCCAATTTTCGCACATAAGATTTTTATTGTGTGTAGTGTTGAATTTTGTAAATAAATTTGTAGCATATTATTTTATAGTCTCAATAGCCTAATAGTATTAATAAATTAAACATCATGCTGTAATGATAATTTTTTTAACTGCTACATATATCAGTTGTATTGATTCGTAAATTGATTATCGGCTTATGCAAATCTAAAGAGTGTAGATTATACTTCTAGATTCTGGATTTTATACTGTTAATTGGCGTGAAATATACATGCATGTTCATGCACACGTATATGTAGTAAATTTTTAACGTTTAGAATGTCACGCATGTAGGATGTACCTGTGTTCGATTAATTCTTGATACGATGTTGTAGAGCTTTATTGCTTTCGAATTTTTAAACTCTGGGTAGAAGTGAGAAAATTACCATTTTAAGGAAAATGACAATTAAATTTTGTATGTACCCGTAATGTTAGTTTCACCCGAGTTTTGTTCCGTTTTTATCGCATCATGAAAACAGTAGGTGCGCGTGGCTAGATCAAAGCAGTAGTAGGCCTTGATATTATGAGCTTAAATGATTTTGTTCTCCCGATATTGGCTTAGATAATTATAGAGTAAGAAATATAAACTCTGGCAGATTGAATTTTGGCTAAAGAATGTTGTTAACTGATATGGTAATCATGGAATTCTTATATCAACTTTGGACGATGAAGATTGTTTTAACAGACCGCCGAACTCGTGAATCGTGACATATGGAAATTACCGGCCTCTTTAAGAAGTAAAAGTGTGATGAAATGTTTGAAGTATGAATGATTATGTTAGTTACTAATGTAATGATTTATTTACTTATAGTTACATAAAGTGCTTCATTATTTGTTTTAGTGCATACGGTACACAGTTTTGTATATTTATTTGTAGGGCTCATATGCACAATGTTCGCATGGGCAAATACACTGAACACGTACATTAGATTTTAGTGCTTTGAAATACATGTAAATGTTAACATTATCATAATTTATTTACTAATGCAAATGGTCAAATCCAATGATTGAATGTGTTTAATTCACTATGCATCAATAAAGTAGATATATATTGGTTACTTATGTAAAGATAGAAAATATGCGATTCAATTATCCGGACGCTTCATTTATCCGGACGATTTTGCTGGAAACCAAAGTACCCGGATTAACGAGGCTCCACTGTAGATTGTTTTAACTCCTGTCGAGAACTTTTACTCATTTTGAGAAGTCACCAGTTTTAGGTGAAGTACTACAAATTTTAGACCTATGATCAGTTCTACAGTTAGGAATCTTTAACATGCCAAGGCCTTCCGCGACACGGGACCTCCGTTTTTAAGGCCATACCCGAAAGACCCGTGATTCTCACTTTTGCAAAGGAGCAAACACTACCTATCTTATAGTATTAGGTTTGACGCAGCCATGGTATGAGAGGGAGTCGAATTCACGACCTCCTGGTTACGAAGCGAATGTCATCACGACCGGTAAAATATAATTCATTTTCATTGTAGAAACCATGAAAAGTCCTTCTTAACACTTTAATCCAAGACCCATGGACCATAACGTTCAGATTTTTAAAGAAATTTATCGTATTGCTTTGTAATCAGTGTGGTTATTTGATATCCAGGAGTCAGGAAGAAGAAATTTAAAAGCAGTGCATTTTCACTTGGTAATCCACTAATTGACTCCACAAATTAAACGAGCCCTATTCTATTTGGAATATTTCAATGAAAATTCAAAGAAATACACATAAATGCAACTTTCTGCAACACTGTGAAAACAACAGTATGTTCAGTGATGGATCCAGAGGGGAGGATTCCGGGGGTTGAAACATCCCCGTTTTCGTCAGAAAATTTTACTAAAGAGGAAAAAATAACGCATTTTGAGGGTGGGGTAACCCTATGAAAATCAAAATCAATCGTACCCTTTCAAAATTATTTCATTTGTCCCTCTTGCCTGACGGACCTGGTTTACAAATCAATGCAATTAAACCATACATAAATTGTTTAGCCTAGGAAGACTAAGCATACCCTGTAGACCGCTCACACCCGCCGTGAACCCCATATCCCGATCAGGCAAACGGGGTTATCCGTAGTCAAAATCAGTGTGCTAAGAACGGCCTGACAATCAGTGTGAAACACGTCAGACGCCATTTGACCCAGTGATAGGTTGTATTGGCAAACTAGATTGTTATAACGACCATAGAATTTGTAAATACTGGCTTAAAACGAGACTGTTGAAAGTCCTACACCATCAACTTGTTTGTCAGTAGCCTGCCTCTATTTAAAAACTGACCATACGCATAACAAGCTCTTGCGAACCGAATCAGTTGAGAAATATAAACAACATATGCAGGTGATAATGGGATATTGCTACATAAATATGGGAATTTGACGATGGAGAAGCTGAAAGCATCCCGTTTATCAGAAAATTGAGTTGTTAGTTTGCTGTTAATATCTATTTTCAATAAACTATCTAAGTATGAATCAGAAGTGAACGACTCTGTGGTGTTTTATCTTTGTCATTGAAATATTACTGTTTGTTACCTGTATAAGAATTTACACGTTTTAGTTCTGAAATATTGTATTAATTATAAAGCATGTCATAAGAAAAGAATATTAATTATAAAGCATGTCATAAGAAAAGAATATTAATTATAAAGCATGTCATAAGAAAAAGGTTATAAATAGTTTTCCTGACGACCCAGATGATTGACGATTCAAAACCCCTCACTGGTACACTAATATATCAAATAACTGCAAAGGAGAAGTTGGATAATGGTATCCCCTGCCTCCAATTTGGAGAAGTTATCGTGAACAAGAATGTAGACCATTATTTCGAACCCAGTTCGTCTCTATCTCAAAATGTGCATCCATTTAACATTTGACAAATGTCATGTTCTCGAGAAGGTCACACAATTGATAAAGATTCCGAGTTTGTTTTTTTTTTATTTTTTTTTTGCCAAAAATTGACGACGCTGAAGCATATTATACTGTATTATTTTCGAAAAATGTAGATTATGCACGTGCCTACCACTCAAGCTTACATACTTCATACACCTGTATCAGCGACATACTTTGATATAAAAATTGTTATATAGGCAAATGTGTACTCCATGTATTTCACGGTGACGAATCACGTGACTTTGGCATAACGACAAAAGTCAACGCAAGGGAAAATTCAAACGAGTAAGTAACACCTTATCACTAACGAATTGTCACATAACTTATATCACCATTTGATGAAACAAATATATACTAAAATGGTAATTATACATGCGATATAAGCATCGTCATTTTTGTTCATACATTTGTTGTTGTGTTTTCTTTTAGAAGTTTGATATGTATCTCTGTTCTGATTATCTTTGAATTGTCACTCGGTGTATTTAGTCATGCAGACCGCGGGCTGACAAATAAAAACATTCTCTACCCAGAGTTCCGTGCGCTATAAGTAAGTGAAAGTGAAGTGTAAGTTAAGCTTGCATAACGCGCCCTCTGGTGAGAGAATGTAATAAAAGTGGGTTAAACTTCAATGCGCTTCCGCGTAGGGGTACTCTGGGAGGTGAAGTTTGAGTAATTAAATTTTTTTTCGGTGAAACAGAACTCTGTATAATGTATAACGTTGTTTTGTAAATCACTGTTTTAAACTGGTTAGTGTCTGACGTCATTATCCACTCAGAGTTATCGTTCCTTTTTTAGGATGGTCTAGTATTCTGTACCTGTATTGTATGCAGAAACCATTATCCCAATCTGCAATAAAGTGCTATTTAGCAATTCATTCATGCAAACCTTTAAAATATTTTTTAAAGAAAATCAATGACAATATATTTGTGCAGAGAAACCATCGATACTTGCGATTAAAGTGACTCACGACTATAAATAGATGTCAAGAACCTTTGCTCCATTGTGATGTATTTTATAATTAGAGGACAAGACAATCAATAAGGCATCCTGTCAAAATGGAGCATCGTTTAATGCTGACGGTGCTACCGTTTAAGCGAGCGCAGGTTCATAATATATGATGTTACTCGACATGTAATTACAATCATATAATGTAAATGAATGTGGTTAGAAAGATTTATATACTATGTGTGGTTAGAATATCTAGATACATATATTTATCATATATCTATTGAGTATCGTGAAATTTTGTGAATGAACGGCGAAGATAACGAACAGTGATCAATCTCATAACTCCTATAAGCAATACAAAATAGAGAGTTAATAAGCAAACAAAGACCTCTGTATGAATGAATGAATTAACCTGTTGTAAGAATTTAAAAGGAGAAGGTCATGCATTTCGATGATAAGTTATGAACGGATAGGAGGGATCGAAAGATTGCATCATTCTAATTTTAGCTTGAGATGGAACATACTTTCTGTAGTGTATCGGAAATAAAAGTATTGCTGTCATCAGGGGAAACCGTATAACAATGATACAGATGTAACCGAGCAGGAAGGCAGATGTTGGTTTTATTAATTTATTCAGTAGAAAATAAAGGCATTGACCTACAATAACAGATAGATGATATTACAAATCAAGAAAGAAAATATAAGTGAAATATGACAATTGTAAATTGTACCCACAGTAAACGTTTTAGAAGCATACTATACTTTACAAAAATATGTACATGTGTTCTGTAAATAATTTAGATTAAGATCTTACAGACTCATATAGTCATTACGACTTTGAAAGCAAAATCACAATAAAGTAAAGAACTTGCAATCAAAATAATTACGTATATCGGCTCTTTATATGGAAATGAAACATATACTTTAATATAGAAATAACATACCATAAGATGCGGAAGATATCAGCTGGTTGTAACTCTTCAAAACGTATTACTGCTCTAACTACATAGGTAAGCGCGGTAGATTTATACATATACTGAAATACTATTATTGGATAAAGAAATATGAAATGACCAATGAAATCAAAGAACCAATGAAATAACAGAATAAAACTTAACTCAGCCAACTCAATCCAGATGCGCAATTGAACTTACGGTAAAGTGAATTTTAAGATTGTATTTAGCAAAACGATCAATGAAAAATATCAAAACGAATAAATACATATAGAAATTCATATTTATACTATCACATACTCCCCTGGAAAATTGTTAATCTGTCCTCAGATTACAGAAACATCCCATCTAAAAACAATAAATACAAATAGAAGTTTATATGAAGCAGAATAGAATTTGAGTTTACAAAATCATAATTACCAATGATTTGTAACAACACATCAAAAGTCCTTGAAAATCGGTTTTAATTTCATCCTATTCACATTCTTTATTCCACCAGAGTCACTGTTTTCCACTTTAACACTATAAACAGAGTTGCATGGTTTGCCAACAATAGTGTACACCTCTGATTTCCACTTGTCCTGTATCTTGTCTCGTCCTTTGAGTCCCCTGTTTCTTATGAATACGCGGTCACCGATTTGCAGATCTTTTTCGAGTTTTCCTGCATCATGTCTCTGTTTTCTGTCATCTTCATTGCGGTGTATCTCTGCCTTAGCTCTGTTGTACGCAAAGGACAACTTTTCGGAATGCATTTCAATCCACCGATCTAAACTGATATCATTGGTTGAAGTAAGGTTGCTTCTTCCTAATAAGAAATCTATTGGTAGATTTGGTTGACGTTCAAACATAAGAAAATACGGCGAGTATCCAGTTGATGCATGAGGTGTCACATTATACGAGAAAACGACCTCCTTGATGTATTTCGGCCATCTCTTCTTTCTTGCTGGGGGTAGAGATCTGAGTAAATCATGTAGTGTCCTAATAAATCTTTCGCACTGACCATTGCCCTGTGGATGATAAGCCGTCGTTCTCGTCTTCTTTAAACGATATAGAGCACAAAGTTGTACAATAATCTCCGCCTCAAAACACTTTCCTTGGTCAGAATGAATGCGCTTACATACTCCAAATTTGAAGAATAATTCGTTCACTAATACTCTGGCGACTGTCTGTGCTGTCTGGTCTCGTGTAGGAACGGCTATGGTCCACTTTGAAAATACGTCTGTGATCACTAACACATTTTCTAATCCTTGAGATTTCTCTAACACGGAAAAGTCTATAGCAATACACTCTAATGGTTCTGACGCTGTAAGGTGTCCCATACTAGTATGCACTTTAGGTGGTGGAATTTTCGAAACTGCACAGCGCTCACACTTTTTACAGTAGTTTTTAATGTCCACAAACATCTGTGGCCAATAACATCGTTATCTAATCATATTGAATGTTCTCTCTATTCCTTGATGTCAGTTTTGGTCATGAAGACTTTCTAGCACTAAATCCTTTAGACATTCTCGAAGTAAAATCTGTGTTAAATCACCTAATTTCGGATCTTTGATCTTCCTGTGAATCACACCGTCAATAATATCCATACGTTTTAGCTGTCTCATTAACACCTGAACTTTTTTATTTTGTTTCCGGAAAAAACTCGGTTTCGGGACAGTCTTTCCTTCAATAAACTCTTTGCACTTGTTGATCACAGTATCTTTCAATTGCATGTCTCTCATCTCGGAGTTAGAGTAGCTAGGGAAAGTCTCTGATTTTGACACATCTGTAGATTCAATAAAAATCGCCGAGGACTGTGCGACTTTAATTTCCGACGGAATAACGGATCCATGAATACACTCACTAAGAATGTTTACACTGTTCATAAACATCCTCGATAATGCATCGACGTTGGCGTTCTGCTTTCCCGGTCTGTATTTAATTTCAAAATCGAAATCAGCAAGTTGTGCTGCCCACTTCTGTTCATACGCACCAAGTTTTGCGGTTGACAGGTATTTCAAAGGATTGTTATCCGTTAACACAACGAACTTATTTCCCAGAAGATAGTCTCGGAATTTCTCGGTAACACACCATTTAAGAGCTAATAATTCTAACTTTAGACTGCTCATTTTCTTTGCCGATCGTTCATTTGGTCTCAGTGTTCTGCTGGCATACGCAATCACAACTGTACGTCCATTTTGAATCTGGGATAACACCCCCCCTAGTCCATGCACACTAGCGTCTGTTTCCATCATAAATGGTAGAGTGAAGTCCGCATAGCCCAGTAATGGTGCCGTAGATAATACGGTTTTCAGTTTCTCAAATGAACTCTGACAGTCTTTGGACCATTTATCTCCAAACTTTGTTTTCGGATGTTTTCTGTTGTTCTTAGAGAGATCCAATAACGGTTCAGCGATCTGGGAAAAGTTGCGAATAAAACGGCGATAATATCCCGCAAAGCCAAGGAATGATTTCAGTTCTGTCACTGTATTGGGCACTTTCCAGTTTTCAATACATTTGATCTTATCGTCGTCCGTGGATATTCCGTCTTTACTCACGACATGGCCCAAGTATCTCACAGAAGATTGAAAAAACTTGCACTTGCGCATTTTCAACTTTAATCCATGCTTGCGGAGAATATCAAACACTCTGTCAAGGCGATCTATGTGTTCACACAACGTCTTAGAATACACTATGATGTCGTCTAAAAACACTAATAAAATATTGAATACTTCCTCTCTGAAACAATGTTGCATGAGACGCTGGAATGTCGCAGGCGCGTTTGTAAGTCCAAAGGGCATTCTGTTGAATTCGTATAGTCCGAAAGGAGCAGTGAAAGCGGTTTTCTCCTTATCTTCATCAGCTACAGCTATCTGATTGTATCCCGATGTAAGGTCCATAGTTGAGAACATAGATGACCCATGTAAAACATCGAATGTTTCTTCTACTCTAGGTAATGGATATTTGTCTTTCACCGTTTTCTCATTGAGCTTACGATAATCCACGCAAAGCCGTAGGGGGTTATCCTTCTTGCGAACTAGAACAATAGGTGAAGCGAATGGACTAGTGCTCTCGCGAATGACATCATTGTTCAGTAACTTTCGAATATGTTGTTTCACTTCATCAAACTGGGACGGTGGGATGCGTCTGTACTGCTGAGAGATAGGCGTATTGTCCGTGAGACGAATCTTATGCTTAACGATATCTGTGCATCCTATGTCGTCATCATCCTTGGAGAATACTTCCTTATGTTTACGGAATAATACTGTTATTAGCGATTTATCCTCATCACTGCAGTCAAGTTTGAATATATCATCTGGTAATTCGAACTCAGAATCAGGAGCAGTTATTTCTGAAATTTCAAAGTGATGCTGAATAAATATTTCCTCTACATTTCCTATACGATTGAAACCAATGTCAGAACGTTCATTTTCAATTTCACATTTGGACACTGTCCCGATCATAGTACGTGGTTTAACGTAAATGTCCTCATCACCAACATTAGCTGCACGAATCCACATTTGTCCTTTTGTGATTTGAGTACAAGTATTTACTGTGCGGAAATTCCTATGTAGATGTGCACCATTGTTCAGTGGGTTAACTACAACGTTGCCGTCAATATGTGGTCCTGTGCATGGTATCACTACAGCGGTATTTGCAGGAATATAAACTGGTACAGTTCCGAAAACTCTCGCAAAACCACAAACAGACTTTTGTTCACCCGCATCTTTTGTCACAGATACTTCACTTAAAAATCCGTCACTGCCAACATACCTAGAATATCTCTGCATGCACTGATTATATTAATTCCAATAATCCCCGGAACGACCTCCTTCCGTTTACGTGTATTTTCATCACTGGAGTCCTTCACTATTAAGAAACCACGTTGAGGTATAATATTTCCATTGAAATTAACATCTAGTTCAATGTATCCAACGTAAGGAATGGGTAGTCCGTTAGCAGCTTTCAGTTGCAAATGACATGTCGGGTTCAAAGTTTTTCCAAGCGGTTCTATGTAATTCCGGTAAAACGTTTCAGTTATAGTAGAAACCATCGATCCAGTGTCCACTAAACATTGAAAAGTTAAATCCAAAACACTAATATTCATCACTGGACACTTTCTTACCATAGCACATGAATACGAAGAGTCCTGAAGACTGTCATCTATTAACGGACTCGTATCAATAGATGTTAGTTGTTTCCCGAAATGTCCCTGTTGTCTGTTTTCACTCTACAAAATTTCTTAACATGGCCAATTTTTCCACAGTTAAAGCACTTCGGACTCTTGCTATAGCGGCGTTCCGTAGAATGTTCCCTTACACTGTGATCTTTCATCAAACTGGTTAGTGAGTCGATCTGCTTTAGTTGCGCTTGGATAATTTTCAAAAGCTGATCCGCAGTAGACGAATCCTGTGTCTGGACATTTAAATTCAGCTGATCGCTGATCGTCTCTGGCGGCTTATTGTCTGGAAGTCTCGACTGTGTGTTCGAATTGTGTTGCGTTGTTTCCTCTTCACTGAATAAGATGATTTCATCCCTCAGCATATAGAACTCGGTTGGGCCATATCCACCTCTAATTAACCGTTTCGCTTCCTTGCGCATGAATGGATCCCACAAACCGTTAGCAAATCGTTCACACAGGGTGCGTTGTTTGTCTGGAAATACACTGTTGTTTTTCTTAATCACTTTTTGAAATAGATCCAACAACACATAAGAATATTCGCGAATGCTTTCAGTTTGTTTCTGGTGACGCTCAAAGAAACGTTGCTGTAATGTAATCACACTTTCCGGATTTCCAAATGCTGCCCGTAAACAGTCTAGTATTGCGGTCGGATCATGACGAATATCTGCTCTGTATTTCACCTCGTCCTTAGCCTGGCCTTCTAAATGAGTGAAAATAAGATCTACTTTTTGTGCATCTGTCCTTTCACGAGCTGCAAACGCCACTTCCAGATCATCAATCCAGTCATCAATCGACAAATCATTTTCGGCTTTAGGTCGACCAGAAAAAAACTTTTATTTTGCGACTTTCAGGAATAAACGTGTGTTTTTCAATAATGTTTACCTTGGAATGTTTCTTTTCTAAAAGCTCTTGTTCCAGTTCATAAACACGGTTTTGAAGTTCTCTTTTATTCATTTCGAAAGAGTTCAGACACAAAGTTTCACATGAGTGACTCTATTCACTGTAATATAAGTACCGTTACACTGAATGCAGTTCACTGCGCACAGCCCAGGTAAATGGTATACTTCAGCCAAAATCGAGTAGAATTCATTCTACAGTCCAGATAATTGGTAGACTTCATTGACAGAGAAAATAATTCAACTCACATTCGCATCCACGGAATATAAGTTCCATAGTCAATGCCTCATGATGTAATTTCTCGCAGCGCCAAGATGTAACCGAGCAGGAAGGCAGATGTTGGTTTTATTAATTTATTCAGTAGAAAATAAAGGCATTGACCTACAATAACAGATAGATGATATTACAAATCAAGAAAGAAAATATAAGTGAAATATGACAATTGTAAATTGTACCCACAGTAAACGTTTTAGAAGCATACTATACTTTACAAAATTATGTACATGTGTTCTGTAAATAATTTAGATTAAGATCTTACAGACTCATATAGTCATTACGACTTTGAAAGCAAAATTACAATAAAGTAAAGAACTTGCAATCAAAATAATTACGTATATCGGCTCTTTATATGAAAATGAAACATATACTTTAATATAGAAATAACATACCATAAGATGCGGAAGATATCAGCTGGTTGTAACTCTTCAAAACGTATTACTGCTCTAACTACATAGGTAAGCGCGGTAGATTTATACATATACTGAAATACTATTATTGGATAAAGAAATATGAAATGACCAATGAAATCAAAGAACCAATGAAATAACAGAATAAAACTTAACTCAGCCAACTCAATCCAGATGCGCAATTGAACTTACGGTAAAATTAATTTTAAGATTATACTTAGCAAAACGATCAATGAAAAATATCAAAACGAATAAATACATATAGAAATTCATATTTATACTATCACACAAAGATACAAATTTTAATTGTATTCAAGCATAAAGGTAAAACGGTTTGCAGTCAACAGTATGCCATATATACAGAGTCTTCGGTTTACTTTTACAAAACTTCAAGCATAAACAATTCATCCTTCGGTTTTTGTAAGAGGCAACTAAATAGGGCGGTCCTTCGCATGAGACAGCAAAACCCGAGATCCCTTGTTACACCCGTGTTGTCTCACGATAAAGTTTTTCCCTGTTTTAGGAAGCTCATTACACTAAATCTTTATCTACTGGCTCGTTAAAACACCTCTTATGAAGTATGGTTTCACAATTGAAAAGGTGATACAAGCTCTCAAGTATTTTATATGAATTTTTTTGTGTGATTTATTCCGGAATGATTAAAAAAAGGTACAATAAATGTTTGCAATTAAAATATTCTAGAGTTCAAATTTTGCTGTGATTGGGTGTATAATATGAATATCTAAGACAAGATGCCTAAACGACTCAGATAGACGTTAGAAATGTTTTAAATAAAAAAATATTCATGAAAATTGAAAACGTTACTTGTTAATATTTTTTAACTCTATGGATAAAATCTTCAAAAAACATGCCAGTTAGAAAAACGATATATCAGAGAAAGATATTTTAAAAAGAAATTGAAATGAAAAATGTCAAAATTCAGAAATATTACGATTTTTCTAATCTGAATCAAGCCCGATTGGAATTATCAAAAAAGTAGTCGTAGAGAACATTGTAATCAGAAAATGGTTTACAAATTAAATGAATTCATAAAAGGAACTAATTTCTTGATGAACAATTCATACAATTAGAAAAGCATGATTATTTTAGGAATTTCTATCAATTTTGATCGGGATCGGTATCCTTTTCTCTGGTTTGATTATGGTGATTATATCTTTTGGTCATTTCGTTTCAATTTCTTTTTTATGATATATTTCTTCGATATATTCCTTTTCTAACTTATATGTTTTTGAAGATTTTATCCGTAGATTTCAAAAAAAATATCAACAAATAACGTTTTCAATTTTCACAAATATTTTTTTTCTATAAACTTAGAATGTTTATATCCGAAGCTTTTAGGCATGTTTTATTAGATATTCATATCATGCACCAAATCACAGCAAACTTTGAGCTAAAGCATCTCTTATTTGCAAATAAAACACATTTTTTATCGTTTCGGGACAAAAATCACAACAACAAAAAACCCCGAACTACTCATAATAACATAAATATAGTTCAGCCGAGTGTACACAGTATGGAAGTTGGGCAATATTAGTAGTAAAGATTTTAATTAGATACCTCTTCCAAGTTGATGGCGATCGATACCCCCCCCCCCCCCCCCCCCATCTTCATCTGAATTTACAGCTTATATGTACATGCAGGTGAACTTAAGTTTATAAAACTTTCCTTTACATTCTGGAAATGTCAATAGCGGACTGTCTAAGCTTTTTTCAAAAGCTAAACTTTTCTAGAAGAATAGTAGTGATATTTCTTTTGATCTCTGCAACAACCGTAGTAGAATTAACAACAAAGTCAGTATAGTCACATCTGTAGTTCCAATTTCTCCTACTGGAGGAATGCGAAATTTGTAGTGAACCCAGTTCATATGCTACAATATATAGTTTATTCCATTTTTTTTTAGAATACCGTGTAATGTACACCGGTACAGTCCTGCGCTCGTAGAAATAAAGCATATCTTGTGTTGTGGTGGAGTTGTAGAAATCATCCAGATTATCATTAATTGGTATTTTTGCTCATGAGGATATTTCTATAATTATTATTTTATTCCTTATTATTAGCTAAACATTTCAAGCTTATCAAGTGTTATGTGATATGTCTATTTCCTTTTGATAGGAATATCACAGGTATGGTTATCTGGCTTGTATTATGGAAATATAGGGGAAATGAAAACATGCGCTAATTTCCAAGCCGTGAAATCGATTGTGCATTAATTTCGTTAACATTGTTTGATATCCCCTCTAATATGAACACACATGGCTATGTCACAGTTTCAATATCGAGAAATATATTTCAATGAAACAGCCAAATGTGTATGCCTGAGAACTTCATGTTGAAATTAGATATACCCATATTTGTACAAAGTATGTTTTGCATGACACACAGTGTTAGTAGATGCCAAAGAGTTGGACGGATATACAAATAATATTTCCCTGTCAATGTAAAGGGACAAATTGGTTGAATTAAAGTACTTACATGTACATAATTTCCTCGAAAATATATAAGGGAGAAGTGGGCAATCGCTCGTTGATAATGACGCTGTCATCGCAATTATTTCATAGCTCTCTCCGTTGTTCGCGCATGGCGGGAGAAATCATGAATTCTATTCAACTCTACTACGTATTCGTATATTTCCATACAGCAACACCACTACTTACAACCACAAGTCCAGGTAACCATTCTCTCTTAGTATAGATGATTTTCTCGATGACTTTACAATACCTCCCAAACGTTCGGAAATTTTGATTTCGACAATTAAAAGCATTAGATAGTTAGCACAAATAGCTAAACTGTTTTGATAGGACACTTATTCTATAATAACATGTAAACCTTACAGGGTACCAATTTCGATGCACCGGATGCGCATTTCGACATATAATGTCTCTTCGGTGATGCTCAAGCTGAAATATTGGAAATCCGAGATACCAATAAACTTGTAAGAACAAAAAAAAAAAACACAGACTGCCAAAGACTGGAGTCAAATTCGTCTAAGGATTATAGCTATGCATGAGGGAGATAATCCTTAATTTTGAAAGGAATTTCTAAATTTTATCACAGCAATTGAATATACATCCGTATTTTCAAGCTAGTAACGAAGTATGTAGCTACTGGGCTGTAGATACCCTCCATAACTATGATATTTACAGATCACACCTGGGCCTGGGATGTAACACATACTCTTGCTATCACAATGTGTTCTCTACTTTTTACTTATTCTCTAGAAACATCTACATATACAGTTTCTGCACCGCCTCAGCAGTCATCAACTAATGGATCTTTTGCTGCCAATCTTGGTTGTGATGACGACATGGAGACCTTCTATCTGACCAATGATGGAGTTAACCAGTCTTGGTCTCTTGAATTAGACAATATTTATACGATCAATTGGATCTTTCTTTCCGTTGGTGCTGGTATGAAACGTTATTGCATATTCAAATGCTTTTTGATATAATTTTACCACCTTGTGTTTTTCATTCATGGTACTTCTTCTCTCGACAGGAACCTACAGTATCTATGTAGAACTGATAGGGGGTACTTCGCCTGTGTGGTGTATGGATATCATACAATCTGATGAACTGAAACCTACATCGTTTCAGCAACTGATTACATGTGAATATCCTATTGGTGCCTATAGAAAAGGAAATAGAATTAGCATAACTCGAACAGAAAATGGACCAATCAAATTGTTTGAATTAAAACCAATAGGTATTATATACTTTGTTTTCATTCCTACTTGAACAGCTGATTAACTTGCAATATAAAGAGTATTTAAAAAGGATAGGGTTGGACTTATTTCCGTCAGTTTTTTGTTTAAAAAATCTTTTTGTCGTTACCCTGATGACACAATATTAAACTTAAAAATTTAATTGATGTGTTTTAATTTCCATGACAAGCAAAATAGCACATATCACATTAAAATAGTTCAATTTGGTAGATTCCTAATTTGAATATTTAAGCACTCGTATGAAGTATTGATAGTTTTGTAGCTCTTGAAAAGCATCCAAACATGAAATGTATGCTCTTGACTGCCCGGTCTACTTTCCTTATTTCTACTTTCAATCTTTCCAAGTCACTAAATGTGAAATAAAAATCCCCCAGTCTTGTTGCAAACCTTTCAAGATTTTAAAACTGTGTGAAATCCACTGACTTTGATCATAAACTACATTTCAGTATAATGATAATTTTGAATAAAATGATGAATTCAACTGCTATTGAACATACATCCACAGATCAAGAATTTTTCTCTTTATATCCCACCCCTCTTTATGAGCGTCTATGAAAGGTGAAGATAACAAAGAGTGATCAATCTCATAACTCCTATAAGCCATACAAAATAGATAGTTGGGCAAACACGGAGCCCTGGACACACTAGAGGTGGGATCAGGTGCCTATGAGGAGTCTCAGTCTCGTTTAAAGTCAGCATTTCGCAAATTTTATTGTAATTATAACGATCTACTTTGCCAATACAACCTATCATTGGGGCAAATATTGTTTGACGTGTTTCATACCGATTGTTAGATAGCTCTTAGCACACTGATTTTGACTATGGATAGCTCCGTTTATCTGATCAAGTTATAGGGCTCACTGCGGGTCTGACTGATCGACAGGGGATGCTTGCTTATTCTAGGTACCTGACCCCACCTCTGGTCCAGGGTTCCGTGTATGCCCAACTATCTATTTTGTATTGCTTGTGGGATTTATGAAATTGATCACTATTCGTTATTTTCACCCTTCATCAATTATACTGAACGTTCCAAGGGTTAACCAAACTTCGTAATCTGGAATGTGTAATTCAGAATAGAACGGTATTTTGGATTTAATTCGTAACTGCTATATTGGTTTGTTTTGCTACTGCATGATACCGTCCTAGACTGCAAAAAGTAATATTTAATATCAAGTTTCAATTACTTCCAATTTCTAACCATTTTACAAGATAAACATTTGTAATGCACTAAAGACAATACTTTCCATATTTGTTGTTCAACATTTGTAATGGTTAGATGAGAATAATTTCTTTTGTTTCAAATTTCTTTGTTAGGACTTTCTGGTATCAATCGATTATTTCTACGGAATTTTCCCGATTTCTCGACGGGATTTCTTGGTGCTTTAGATAACGACATAAACACTTTTTACCAATCAACAGAAAATGTCCAGGCATCTTGGTTCCTGAAATTGGACAGAAAATATGAGATTAAGTGGATTTTTATATCAACCAGAGGAGGTATATTTTTTAAGATTTGTGAATAAATCAAGTAGTTATGATTTGAGTTCGAACGTCGAACACTTCATTTAAACTACGTTAAACCGATTTTTGCAAGACATAATAATTTGTAAGATCGTCATCCCTTAAAGGTAGACTGTTTAATTCTAGCACTTCTAATATTCTGAAATATTTCCTGTATTGATTAATTTGTACATCAAAAACGTTATTCTAAAGATATTACTTTTATCATAAAAACATTGATTGTAGAAAACACTATCAATATAAAACATTGATTGTACAAACCATTATCAATGTAAAACATTGGTTGTAGAAAACAATATGTTATTAAGAATTGTTATTTTGGATTCAGCAATTATGGGTTGTTTTCATTACTTTTAATAAGGAGTTTATGAAGTACATATAAAAGAAAATGATGCAATGGCGAGTTCGTCAACCGTGTGTCAGAATTTCAGTCTCCATGGAATAAAGCAACAATACAAAGCCGTGGAATGTTACAAAGAAATGAAGGGGATACCATTCTAATAAAAGGAATCGATGACGGGGGATTGAGACTGTTTGAATTGTATCCTATAAGTAAATCATTTATTTACATCTGATATTCATGCAGATATATATCATGCAGTACAAAGATAAAGCATTACATATAATACACATATCGAAAGAAATTTCTTTTTCTAACAAGAGTGTGTTATAACACGTAGAAAATGTTACATTGTTGATAATGCAAATATTTAAAAAAAATTACAATAATCTTTTCCTCAACAATTATTTTGGTGTTGATATTTTTCAGTATGTCCGGCAGGTCGCTATGGACCAAACTGAGCTAAATGCAGGAAGGAGTGTGTGTCCTGTAGTCCTATAACAGGTGTCTGTAACCAATGTCATGGACCGTTCTGTGGTGACATCTGTCAGCACCAATGTCCAGCAAACTGTCTCAACGCTACGTGTGACCAGACATCAGGGACATGTGAGAGCTGTATAGAGGGTTACTATGGAATGAAGTGTGATCATGAAATCACTACACCTTCAACATTAAATGGTACACCAAATCTAATCTCATGTTTTACTAAACACTATTCAAGACGTCTATCCTCGTTTTGCTTTATTTGACCTTCCCTTTTTCGCAACGGGTTCGTATTTGTTTTTTAGTCTCCCCGATCATAGCATGTCCTCCATGTTCTCCTGATTATTTTTCTTTTACATTTCCATGGAATTGTTGATACATTGCTGACAATCTGTCACCATCTGTGTCTTTTAATCCTAAACCTATTTTAACTAGTTGACTATTTCTTTTAAATGTACATAGATCATCATTATCAATGCAAATATTTGATATCAACTAGTTGATTTCAGATTTGTAAGAACGTGTGTAAATATCCTGTATGATGAAAATTGAAGATAACGAACAGTGTTCAATCTCATAACTCCTATAAGCAATGCAAAATAGACAGCTGGGCAAACACGGACCATCTCAACGAATCCATAACGAATGTTCCTTGGTTACACATGATTGTTTTAGCAGTACATTTTTGACATAAGTTCCCCATGGTTTTAAAGGCACTCTGTGAAGACCTTATTTATTCAATGTAATCCGAATATAAAGGACTAAGAGTGTTGTAAGACTTCTTATGGACTTTGAAGAAGAAAAGGGTTAACGTGACCAAACAATACGAGATAGCTTTATCACGTCAACAGTACGTCAGCTAATATAAAAATGCTTAGGACACCGAAAGGCACTTACCATCATTCTGTGTCCATTCGGAAATGTGGGGAACCATAGATAACAACGTAAGAGAAATAACAATAGGAATCACGGGTGTCTATTTTTAGGATAAAGCATAAATAGGCAGGCAACATAAAGCCATTTTTTTTTATTCTTTTCAAGTTTCTGAGTGACAAGATACTGACGAACATGTCTATCATATTTTCTTCTCAAATTCACAATTTCTGTTTACATTCGTTGCATCCATGTTCAAAAACAATTTTATCGATCCAAATCTAATGTTCGCTTGTTCATCTAGTCTTCGCTAGTTCGGGTTCTTGATGGAGAAGAATTTACTTACAATTTGAGTTACACATTATGCTTATTACCAGAACTGCAGGATCTTAAGTGATGATAACTAGTAATGAAAAGGCTGGGGGGGTTTTTGTAGATGTTTTATAATTTACCTTCCAAGTCTTCAATTTCCTTGGGTCAACTTAAGGTTACGTTATAATTAGGGTGAATGTCACAAATATTGTCTTATACCAGACGATAATGACTGGTACTGTGAGGGTACTTTATCGCCCAATTGGCAACCGTTACAAGGGACCACCTTTGCAATTAGAAATTATGTCTGAGGGACTCATGAATTTCGCTACCAATGCCGGCTTCATATTAAGATATCAATCACTACCTAGTTTAACCCTTTATGGCGTTGACACGACCATCAGCTTGGGGAATCGAACCAGAAAGTTTCAGGTTGCGAAGCGTGCATGTTAACTACTAGATTACTAGGATATTGAAGATAATATGGAATACGCTTTATTCTAAACTAATGTAAATTTGAAATGTTGTTTCAGAACTTCATTCTGGATTTACCCCAAAAGTCTGTGGATCACCTTGTGTCACGTGTAATCATGACATTCACGTGTGTATGTACTGTGCAGCGCATCAACATTTACACACAATGACATGTCGATACAGATGTAGCGAGATTTGCTCTAGTGACGATTGTTTTGGTATAGAAGATAACTGTACCAGCGACATTACGAAGAAAAACCAATTCCACATTCATAGTAAGATTTCTATTTCGAATAGTATCATACTCTATAAAGCCTTATATGCAATAGCATTCATTATTTTCACCATTGTCCAAATTCTTGTAAACAAAAAATCTTTTCATGTTTGGCTATAGCATTTATTAAGAAATATGGAATGCAAAGTTTCTAATGACGAGTTTTAAAAATTGGATATTTTACATTTGCAGCTCTTTCAATTATAATTTAAGAAAGTGTCTCAGAGTTCAATGCTCCGGTTAATTCCCTGTTCTAATTTACACATGTTAAATGACGTTGTAGTTAGCTTTGGTTTAGATATGTGCAGACAGTGCAATTTCGTTTCTGGGATTAACCAAATGTTCACTTCCCTCATCTATCCATACGCTTATTTTAATGTCCCCATATCCAAAAAATGATCCGTGTTGATGAGAAGAAAACATACAAAGACGGTTAATAAGATTCGTATGAATTCTGTATTAGTAGTACTCTATATTTTTATTTCTCTTTTATTTATGGCATCTACTGTTTCTTATTGATACATTATATACAAAACGTGTGATATAAAATGCCCCGCGTTATTTTTCCTGCATTTTCCTGACTTACAACAACGGTAAGATTTCTGGAAAGAAGGTATGTAATCATTTTCTACAACTACTTTCTGAAATGGAAAAAGTATAAATAACCTGATTTGCATTTTGATAATCGTCGAGATGATAAGATATTACGTTATATGATACTCAAAATTATCTAACATCATACCATATAAAAACAACAACCAATCTATAAAATTTTGCATGGTTAAAACCCTCTTCAAAATTATCAATTACAACTAATTCATTACGTGATGTGTATAATGTTAACATATATATTATCTTTGAAGTGTCAACTATAAATTCACGATTTTCATTGTCATTGCAAATAGCTTGGGGAAGGAATTAATGGTCGTTACGTTTTCACATATCGAGTTGGGAGCGGGTGCGATTCAAACTCAAAATCATCCCATAACGAAACGAGGTTTTGCGAGAGACTGGATACGACATAACAAGATGTCTAATCTGACAATGGTTTGGATTTTTTAATTCTATACACTGTGTACTTTAATGACACATACCTCATCTGTGCTTTTCATACCTCTCAAAAAATCACCGTATGTCTAAAACAATTTTCATCAATGCTATAATTAAATCCGTTACCTAACATTCCGCATGCACAGGATACTATTTTCAAATAATGAACCTATTTACATTTATTTTCGCACTTTATTATTTTGTATAACTAGCAAGAGTTCATATTACGCTGATCAACTGTTCACTGTGCATGTGATACACTTATTAAAAAAATGAACAGTAAAGCTCAAGCCGTGAAATTTGTACATCTTCCTATATATGCCAAATGAAAAGGGAAGATCACGAACAATGACCAATATCATAACTCCTGTAAGGAATACAAAATAAAGAATTGGGCAAATACGCACTCCTGGATATATCAAAGGTTGGATCAGATGCTTACAAGGAGTAAGCATCCCTTGTCGACCGGTCACACCCACAGTAAGCCCTATGTCTCAATCAGGCAAGCGGAGCAAACCGTAGTTAAAATCAGTTTGACAAGAATGGCCTAGCAATCGGTATGCAACATGTCAGACAGTATTCGACCCAATGATAGGTAGTATTGGTAACCTAAAGCATTCTAATGACAATGGAATTTGCGAAATGCTGATTTTAAACGAGACTTGAAACCCCTGTGACATCAACTTTGTTGCCAGTAGCTTGCATTGATTTAAAAACTGATCATACTCAGAACTATCCTTTGCGTATCAAATCAGTTGAGAGATATAACCATTATATGCGGGTAATAGTGAAATATTGCTACATTGATATGGGAAGGCGTCGATGGAGAAGCTGACTTTCAAATTACTTTGAAATGATATATACATTTTCAAGAAATAAGGAGCAGGGGAACAGTATGTAAAACTTATACAGTACCAATTTTGATGCTAAAGATGCGCATTTAGACAAATAATTTGTCAGTTATCCTCAATCCGAAATATTGGAAATGCGAAATAACAACAAACTTGTAACAGCTAAAAATAAAAACAGAGTGTGAAATACTGGAGTCAAATTCGTCTACGGATCAGTGCTATGCATAAGGGAGATAATCCTTAACTATGAAATGAATTTCAAAATTTTCTCTCAGCAATTAAAAATTATATATATTCGTATTTTCAAGCTAGTAACGAACTACTTAGCTACTGGGTTTATGTTAGTCAAAACTATTTCAAAGATATTTCTTTATATGCTAATTTTGACCACAGATTATTCTATTTTATTGATCTGATCAAACACGGCGGGTTTGTCTGGTCAGCAGGGAGTGCTTACTCCTCTTAGCTGTAGGCACCTGATTCCACCTCTGGTGGTTCCGATGGTTAGTTTTTGTCCCACTAAATGTTTTATTCTTTATTGCATTTCTTAGTGTCCCTTATCTTTTTATGCCTATTTCTCCATTTTCAGATATTGGAAATGATAAATTTAATCTTGGGTACCACATTTCTTTAGACATATAGTTCACGAAAGGAACGGTACAGTATATTCACGTGTTTTTGCTGTTATGCAAATCAAAACATTGATTAATTACTGTCATTACTGCAGTTTGTAGAATTTTGAATTTTAAATTTTTGTATATCTTTTGTATAACTATTGAATGAGTGAACCTGGTAGTTAAGCTACAACTTCACAAAATTATATAATGTTACTCTCTAACGGTTTAGCCCCTAAAGCTTTCAGGAATCGTATACATTCCATTGCAAAACATGTATACCTTTCAATTAAACTGGTTTGATTTCCTCAACGACCTCGCAACCCACTTTCCAATGTACCGCATTATTTCAGTTTCATGCGTTATGCATGAAATTGATTGTCTACTAAAACAAGTCAACTATCGGACTCTGGTATTATTGCTGATAATTGATACATATCATATTAAAACAATGCAGAATTGTCCAAGAAATACCATAATTTCATATATTTTAAGTAGATACTATATTAAATTCAGAAATAGTTTCTTTAATCGCAAAAACAAAAATGACATACCAATTTCTTTTCCACATTATATGCACCCATTTATCTATGAAGGGGATATAAGACGAAAGTAGTTAAGTGACTTTCATTCACATGTATGTAATACGTTTTCACTATTTCTAACTCATAGTATTGGTTGTGAACCTACTGACCATGCAATTAGAGAAAACCATAGTATTGTGCAACCTATGATATTGATGTGATGCAGAGGATTGAAAACTGGGAAAGATGATGTAGACAAAATCAAGCTAGTTTGACTTGTCCTGAAATCAAAGTTCAGAGGATGTAGTGAATCTCAAAATCACAAAATTGATCAATTTAATGAAAATATTTTAGAGACATTTTTACAATGGAAAAGGTACGACCAGATTTGACCTCCATTTCGAAAAGTATATTATCCAGATCATTCTTATTTCAAAATTAGTATCAAACTTAATATTTGCCGTATTTCAATTTCACAGAACAATGCTTTTCGTACATAAGAATTAGTACCTTATTCAGGTAGATACCCTTACAAAAAATGGTACCAAAGTTCCCAAAGAGATTAAATGATTAACTCTTCATTTAAACTTTAAGAATTTAATGATAGGGGGAAATTGAACAGTAACAGGAAGTATTCGTCATTTAGTCAAACATTTTTAGAATTTGTATACTGACAATTTTATGTGTATTCCTTTTTGCATGAAAGGTAAAGATAGCCGGATTATGTGAATAGACTGCAAACAAAAGTATGAATATAAGTCATTAGTCATTAGCTATATCTTGTATACAGTATATGTCTGTCATGTTTCATACATGAAAGAATTCAAAAATGAAAAATGCCCAATATCCAAAACTGTTGATGGTTTTTCCGAAATCAAGAGGTCGCAAGGAAGCTTTTAAAGTTGGTGTGAAAACACTGCAGGATGCTTCAAAATTGGTGTCAATAACGATTTCCGTCGTGTTTATTTGCAAACTGACATGTACTGCTTCAAAAATATACGACATCCTCAATTGTTCATATTTTGTAGACTGGAATCAAAAATGAAAATCGTAGATAGATGTATGCTTTTTGTTTTCAAAACCGAAATTCATACAAAATTCAAATATATATTACATTTTATTCAGAAACTTCCAATGTCTTAAATCTGTGACAATCATATATTCATATTACAAATCGCATTTTCCTCTATGAACCAATGAATTTCAGCGTGCGACACAATCCGTTCACATTGACTATGAACGGATTATGAACTAGCTTAAAGCACGCGACTGAGAGAGCGTGATGATTTTCAAAAAATAGAACAACTGTTACAAAGATCTCGCAAGTCACACCTTTGGATTAAGATTGTAAACTTGCGTGGATTATCATTCCAATCTTGCTGTCTCCTACCTCCAAAATACAGCGCAATTTGCAATGTTGATAAAAGGCAAGCTGAGACGAAATGTGACGTCATGTCTATGTGTTGACGTGCGTCACAATAAGTACTGTGACAGAGGCTTTAGGAGTTCGTTTTATGCGACAAAATAGAAACAATGTAAACAAACGGTGTTTTAGTAAATGAATATAAATATAAGAAATGAACATCACTTTTAAGCCCTTCATGGTCAATATGAACAGATTTGGATTTGAGGCAAATTCTTTGTGAATCGCGCTAGGCTGCAATCCAAATCTGTTCATACTGACCATGAACAGCTCAAAAGTGATGTTCATTTCTTAAATGTGTTGCGAATGTTTACATTCATGATCATGATTGTATATATTTACGAAGACACTGTCTTCAAAATGCAAAACTTATACGGTACCAATTTTGATGCACCAGATGCGCATTTCGACAAATAATGTGTCTCCAGTTGTGTTCAACTGACATGTTTGAAATCCGAAATAACAATGAAGTTTTAGAGCTATTATAGCCAAAAACAGCGTGCCAAAAAAGTGGAGTCAAATTCGTCGAAGGAAAAGAGCTATGCATGAGGGAGATAATCCTTAATTTTGAAATGAATTTCTAAATATTATAACAGCAATTAAATATACATCCGTATTTTTAAGCTAGTAACGAAGTACTTAGCTACTGGGCTGTAAAGACCATCGGGGATTAACAGTCCACCAGCAGAGGCCTCAACCCAGGGGTCATAATGTAAAACTTATACGGTACCAATTTTGATGCACCAGATGCGCATTTCGACAAATAATGTCTCTTTAGTGATGCTCAACCGAAATGTTTGAGAGCTATTTTAGCCAAAACAGCGTGCCAAAAAAGTGGGGTCAAATTCGTCTAAGGATACGAACTATGCATGCGCAGTTGTGTTAAGTAGGGCCATAGAAATATGTCAGGAAAAAAATCGTTAATAAACAGATCAATTTGTGACAAATTCTGTAAACACAACCCTTTTATACAAAAACAATATGTATATATCATTAAGTGCATATTGACCTCTTATACATTTTTCACCAGACCGACAGTCTCTACATCAACTCTGTCTCACGTGATAAAAAAAACAAGATAAAAACGTATCGTGTATGTATAAATCGTTGATTTTGCACGATATCCAGATATCAATGCAAGTTGAAGTTAATATAACTTCAAAGCATATTAATTTCATAATTTGAAAAGTGCTTAGAGCAAGTTTATTGTGACTTGTAACATGTCTAATTTTTCCATTGAATATGCAAGATGCGCCGATTTTTGCACATTTGAAGTTCAATCTAGCCTGAAAAACATATTTTCTGTTGAAGCCAGAACTTGCTCCCCTAACTTTCCTTTGGCACTGAAGTTCACATGTCACATAAATCAAATATCTTTCACTTAAAAACATCGGGGTGTCGTGCCAATGATGAAATTTTTATGTACGGAAACCCTGTTTATGCAAATGAGTCCATTGTGAAAGTAACTATACGTGTAGATTAGGGGCGATATCAAGATCACGATATAATATGGATATTACTTTAGCATGTATGCTATATAAAGAAGAAATTGAAACTTTTCAATATCAAAGAGAATTAATATAACCCATTTGACAGAAACTTTACGCGATTGCAGTTTACCGTTTGACAGCGGTGGTAAATAACGAAACAATATTTTGACATTTCCAACCACAAAAGGACTGTAGATATGTACGTCATGACCTTCGTCATGACGTATTTTTCATTGTGACGTCGTGCAATATGCCAGTGCGGTAAAGTATATTTATGTACAGCACTGGTATTAAAAATCTTATGGGGAAAGCCTTAACTCAACCGCGTGAACTTGGACGGATTTGGCTCCACTTTTTTGGCACGCTGTTTTTGGCTATATTTAGCTCTATTACTTCAGATTTATTTCGGATTTCAAACATTTCGGTTGAGCATCACTGAAGAGACATTATTTGTCGAAATGCGCATCTGGTGCATCAAAATTGGTACCGTATAAGTTTTACATTATGACCCCTGGGTCGAGGCCTCTGCTGGTGGACTGTTAGTCCCCGAGGGTCTCTACATCCCAGTAGCTAAGTACTTTGTTACTAGCTTGAAAATACGGATGTATATTTAATTGCTGTTATAAAATTTAGAAATTCATTTCAAAATTAAGGATTATCTCCCCATGCATAGCTCTTATCCTTGGACGAATTTGGCTCCACTTTTTTGGCACGCTGTTTTTGGCTATATTTAGCTCTATTACTTCAGAGTTATTTTGGATTTCAAACATTTCGGCTGAGCATCACTGAAGAGACATTATTTGTCGAAATGCGGATCTGTTGCATCAAAATTGGTACCGTATAAGTTTTATATGAGGGAGATAATCCTTAATTTTGAAATGAATTTCAATATTTTATAACAGCAATTAAATATACATCCGTATTTTCAATAACAAATATTAATTCACACGATGTTAGTATCTTTCACAGAGTAGTATTAACACACAACATATTTTCCTGGCACTTTAGGTAAACAAGAGCTGTTGGGTGGACGGAAGTATCAACAAAGGTCGTTGAGAACCGAGGGAGGATTAATACCAGAACGTTAATGTATACTCTCATAAGGATTTTGCGATTCTCTCGGAACCACGATTAATTCGTTCTATATGATTGTCAATGGAAATTATGAACTTTAATCAACACTACATCGTATTGATGAAATATCTATATGCAGTTGTTCCTATATTTTCATCTAAAATTTTAGGTAAGAATTATCTCATAATTTCGTAAATTGATATTCGGTAAAAGACATAAATTTTATATCTCATCTAAACCAGTTTACAAATAAATTTTCCTGATTACTTTGAATTTGAATCTTGTAATTCTATGTTCATATTATATTTCATTGACTGAATGTACCGAGGTGGGGGAAATATGCATTAACACGTACACATCTTATCGCAGTATACGTATTTTAAATCTTATACTCGTTCTCTAGAAGCATCGCCATATACCGTATGTGCACGGTCTCAGCAGACATCAACCAATGATTCTCTGTCTGCCAATCTTGGTTGTGATGACGACATGGAGACCTTCTCTCTAACCAATTATGGAGTTAATCACTCCTGGTCTCTTGAATTAGACAATGTTTATACAGTCGATTGGATCTTTCTTTCCATTGGTGCTGGTAAAATTGTGATTCAACACTGAATTTTATTTTATACAACTTTACCACTTTTACCTTTCCATTTATGGTGCTTCTTTTTTTTGACAGGTACCTACAGCATTTATGTAGAACTAATTGGGAGTCCACCGGTGAAGTGTATGGATATTAGACAATCTGAAGACATGAAACCTACACCGTTTCAGCAACTGATTACATGTGAATATCGCATTGCTGCCTACAGGAAAGGAAATAGAATTAGCATACCTCGAACACAAAGTGGAATAACAAAGGTGTTTGAATTAAAACCAATAGGTATTATACACTTTGTTTTCATTGTGTAATACAAAAACCTTTATTCTATTAACTCTTTGTCCTCAAATTTACAGTAATTCTACTACTAATATTAAAAAATTCCCTGTAGTGTATCAAAGTACCAGTATGTTTGCTTTGGTAAATGAAAGGTAAAGATAACGAACAGTGATCAATCTCATAAATCCTATAAATAATACAAAATAGACAGTTGGGCAAACACGGACACCTGAGTATACATATGCACCAGAGGTGGGATCAGTATCCTGGGAGGAGTAAGCATCAAACATTTGGGTGTGTTGCTTTTTTTCAAATATTCGAGAGGAAGATATACATGTATTTTCAAATACAATGTAAATACAATTTGGTAAGGATATTGAAGATCAATAAAAGAAGTGAAGATAACAGTAATCAATCTCATATTTCCTAAGTAGAATACCAAATTAAGAGTAGGGCAAATACGGACCACTGTACACACCATTAATGGGATGTGTGGTCGATCACACCCCCATGAGCATTGAGCACGATATCTTTAAATGGTAAACTCAGAAATCTGTACTTTCGATCAGCCTGTAGAGAACGGCCTAACAGTTGGTATGAAACACATCAGACAGCATTCCACCTAATGACAGGTAGTATTTTTAGATTAGATGGTTATAACTAACACAACATTTGCAAAGTGCTAACTTTAAACGAGGCTATTGAAAAATCGTAAAATCGTGTTATAAACCTAATTACCATTAAAAAAATACAAAATTGAGATAATTGTTACCTCGACAATTCAAAGTACGAAAGCGTATATCACACGTTTGCCACGATAATCATGTTTGTGTTCACAGTATAAACATAATTAGTAGTTCCTTTGAGGTACATTTTTATAAAATCGCTTTGTAGATAAAACGCATAACTACACACAATGTGAAATGAACTCTTATTTCAATCATAAACTATCAAGTATATTAATACAAAAAGTAGAAAGTAAAATGCAAACTTTTATCACTAAATTCTAAATTAACGTTCCAATGATACCTTCAAGAAAACAGAATTTCTAAAGGATTTTATATATAGCGTATTTATGGTCTTTTGGAATTATACCAAGTCATATGTATATAGTATATAAAATTTATGAATCTGGAGATTGCAAACATTTAAAAAGCTTAAAACATATGCAATGTCTAATTTCTAGTTTACATTAAAGCAGTGAATTATGCATGCATCATAACGTTTTATTCGATTATGACGTCACGAAATAGTGGTATACTAGTACTTTTATGTCAATGATAATTCAAATTAACGATTTCTTATGTTGGTTTTATGATTCATGAACAAATATCACAGACATATATATGAAAATTAGAAGTCGAGGTTGTCTAGTTTATTGCATCTAGTTTCACCATCCGGTGACCGGGTTTTATTCTCGAGTCTGACATTACATCAAACCTGACGTTTAATTGCTCATTCATAAAGCGTCTAGCATGAAAGGTGAACGCCATCGTCTTTCGAATAGAACTTGAAGGCAAAAATACCAAGTAAATGTAGGTGTTAGCAAGTTATCGAAACCTCACTGCTACATGCCTGAACACGATGCAAAGGACGAGAGCCACAAACCCCATATTATGGCCCTTAAAATATATAAAAGTGAAAGTAAGTGTTGAATATGAGTATTGGTGTTATAAATATGTATCAGAATCCGGGGCTTAAAAAATCATGTTAGATTTTAAAAATAGGAGCACAACTAAAGCTGTATACATACTAGAACCGGATATGGTACCGTATTTCTGTCATTTTCCACCAAAAACTGGTTATTTTGTAAAGGTTTTGTCATACTGGTTTCATCTCGCCCAAAATATTTAAAGTATTTTTATAATATACACCTTTTCAATTGACCATAAATGCAAAAATATTTTAGGGCGAGCTAGGAGCACTATTTTTATTTTTAAAAAAAACGATATTCCGGATTGCTGAAAAATATTACGGTTATAATGCGCTAGTGGTGGTAAACTTGAATTTTACAGAAACTATGGCTGGTTTAAGTATCTTATGGAGAAGGAAACTAAGTTTTTTATTTCGTGTCATGTATATGTACATAGGTTATTTTAGTTCGGTGTTTATTTTTAAAGCGAGGGAAATTCCCTCACCTAATAATAGTTTTCGGTTGCAGCTTGTTTTGCCCTTTTACTATAGATGTTCATTTTCAATACCTAGTTGCTTTCATCTTTTAAAGTCGTTCACAATACATCTTCATTGCATCGTTGCTTAAAAACTGTGTACAATTTTGGTAGTTTTACATTATTATCATAAACATTATCATTGAACGAAACGACAGTTACCGAAACTGTTAGGCCTAGTGACTGAAATGAACATGGCGCGGCGTCTTCTTTCACTTTGGGATATCGGAAAATATTCAGGCTTCACGCAAGTATTCTTGTATGGTACTGATATCATATCGAATAATTTTTGCTCTATTTATTTTACAAAAGTGTTACTACGCAGCGTTAGACTGTCAACATTCGAAATAACTTTTTTATTTAACCTAACTTTACGTACATTGGGAGCAAGTCCTTCTTTGATTTACAGTACATCCAAGTTTCGGACTGAATATTAGCATGACCTGGTCAGGCAAAAAGGAATTCAAAATAACAGATTTAAACTACAACATGACTTACCATAGCATGCAGCATTGCCGCCAGTTAAATCCGACAGTAAATTATGTAAGCAATTCATAGATAGCGATCCACATGTTATCGATGAGACATGACGTCATCTGTTGTAAGACATTCATGACGCATTTTATGCTTCGATAGGCGGATCAAGTAACCCCCATATGAAAATACTCGATATACTGGTTTTGTTTTGTTTTGATTTCACATATGATATCGTTGTACATGTCATGAGTTTTTTTATTTTCTATTTTATGTAACTTTACTTGTAAACAAAGACTGTGCGTGTTGTTGTTGTTTTTTTTGTTGGGGGGGGGGTAAGACAGTACAGCATTTATAAATTGTGCATGTTTGATTCCGTTGATTTTCAATTTCATGGCCTAGTTCGAAGGCCTATCAACGTATCAGTGTTCCATTGTCCAATGTAAAATTAGAAAAGGAAAAATAGTGTCGTCTTGGTTGTCAAGGAGGTGTATCCCAATGCCAAGTTACATTTAAACAATATAAACAAATATTTTTTTCAACGTGCTCAACAAATCAAATTGCGTGATACAAGTAAAATTAAATTATGACAGACGGACTAAATGCTATATTATATATGTTTTACCAATTAATAAACTGGACATGTGTTGTGCCAATAAATATATCTTAATTTAATAATCCAGCCTACAATAGCAACAGGAAATTGTGCTTAAATTGTCCAATCTTCAAAACCTTAAATTGTGTACATGTGTGTGGTGGCGGTGGTGGTTTTCATCCACTCCCACTGTCCCAATCCCCCTCCCAAATTCAATTTATTTAAGTGTGCAGTGGATAGATCGCCACATGGACCCATCCAAGTCTACTGTAAGGATGTTTTAAAATATCGGTTTCAAATGCAATTAGTTCACACACAAATATATATAGACAACATTATTTGACGATTTGCATTTTAGTTGCTTCTATTCATACACGCTATACAACAGTACTGAATCTATAACTGGGAGAGAGAGAGAGAGAGAGAGAGAGAGAGAGAGAGAGAGAGAGAGAGAGAGCACCAGTAATTGTATACAGGTAAGGGAAGTTTAATCAAATCTTAAATGTACAATATTATTCTTATTAATTAACCATTCCACTTCATTCTGATATATTTAATTTCTCTCTTTTCCATGTTATATTATTCGGCTGGCGCGAGTTAGGACTGCCACCCCCCTCCCTTTTTTAAACCGATGTTACGTGCCTAGCTATCTAACGCCCTCTCAGTCAAAAATGAAATAAATATAAAATCTATATTGCTACAACTTCATTGGATTTACTAGACTTTTTTTTACCACCGTAATACATGTTTATGCAAGCGGACAATCTAGGCATTTTAAAGAAAATTTCCATCTTCGATAGCAAAATGTGTTCAGCCCACGAAGAGCAGAATCGACCCAAAACCCATGGCAAGCGAAGATGATTTTTGCCCCAGTTTTCGGGTGTTATAACTGATATAAAAAAAATAGTATGTTCTATAACTTTCATTCAGAAGACGGGTAAGTTCGTGAGTCACTGAATAAACAAAAAATTGTCTGCATTCTTATTTCAATCGCGTTGTCAACTGTACACTTTTTGATATTTCTACACTACCTGTAAACATGTAGACAGCGGATCTAAATCATCTGATATTCTTAATTACAATGAAAATTAGACATTAAAATACATGTGGTGCACTAATATAAATGTCAATCTTTTAAAATAATCGTACAAATAAACCAATGCTTTTACTTGTCATTTTATGGTCCACATTTTTTTGAGCTGATATAATCCATGCTATTTAACAAATTGAAATCAATGCCAATTTATACCATGTGATATTCGTTTGTTCATTTTCAAAGTCAAATGATCCTTCTCTTGGTGAACTCGTGCTGCTCGTGCTGTGAAACAATGTGCGACTAACACGTACAGGTGTTTGTGTACGAGATGTCGAGAATTTGGGCGTTTCATAAAGGTGTGAACGTCTGTGGGGAAGTCTGCATACGGATATATATCAATATCTTGATATATCTATATACAAGAAATAATCCCGATTTACAAACATGTTGAGGTTTCTACTTAGAGATAATTAAAATCCATTTAGCGACACTGTCCACTCTATATCTGCTTCAAACATATAAACGTGGAAAGTTAATACAGAACGGACGTCATAAGTTAAGGGTAATTAAGATGAATTGTTTCGAATAGCAAATTCCAACATGTAAACAATCTAAGTAAGTTATCAAATGAGTATGGTAATTCTTTAAAGATAGACAGTGAAGGTACATTTTTAAAACTTAAATTACTATTTTAAATTTACAATAATATATATCATTAAATGATATGAATATATACAAGTCGCCGTTTTATGCGTTTTAATTTTCACCCACTAATATTTCGCTTAGTATTTTTTTTTTATCACACGAAGGTGCACGGTGGCACAAAGGAGGCACAGATGTCAGATCTCCGTGGACTTAAATGTCTACCTCGCTCAGAAAATTAAGACTTCAGAGGTGCCGACAATTTTCAAGGTCCACCGTGTTTTATTTAAAAAAAAAATAGTTTGAAAACTCCATTTTTGTAATTAGTTACTATAATAACTCAAGTTTAATCAAAATTATACAGTTCTCTCTCTCTCTCTCTCTCTCTCTCTCTCTCTCTCTCTCTCTCTCTCTATCCTCAATTATATCAATTTTAATGGAAGTTGATACAAATAGATATATATATGCAACTTGAAAATATAAACTCGTCTTTGAGATAGACGGTAAAACAATACTGTTTGCTGTGGTCCTTTCACTGCAAGGAATTTTAATTTTTGATCACGATTTTTCAATTACAAATGTATGTCCAATACAGCGGGGGAAAAATTGTAGTGTTATGTAGTGGGAGGGGGGGGGGGCAATATATCACAAATTTAAACATCGTGATAGAAAATATACAAGTTCCTAGTATTTTAACAGTTGTGATTTACAATCAGAATAAGCCCAAAAAATATATATAAACCAATGCGTCCATTATTTGTGTATTACACTGTGATTCTCATAACGTCAACATCATGACGTTATATAGCTTTTCTGTTGAAAAACAACACAAAGTTTAAACGACTGTAAAACGAAAACTAGAAAAGATATTGTTATAAAATAAATTGTTCTATGACCTATAAATCCTCGAGCATCAACTGTGAAAGTCTCATTTATTTTGGTGAAAGAGCCAATTTTAGTACTTTG
Source organism: Ostrea edulis (assembly GCF_947568905.1). Taxonomy (NCBI): domain Eukaryota; kingdom Metazoa; phylum Mollusca; class Bivalvia; order Ostreida; family Ostreidae; genus Ostrea; species Ostrea edulis. The sequence continues at coordinate 24,197,825 of NC_079170.1, forward strand.
TGGCTCTGGTCCTTTCGGGCACTTCACCTACAGCTGGTGACCCCTTTACATGAATGAAGAAAATCTCGAATAGGACGTTAAATAGAAAAAGAAACAAACTTCAGTTATATAAGAGCAAAATAATATGAATAATGAATGGTGGCGACAACATGAACAAAACTTCGGTTGAACTTCAAAGATTGTATTATCCAAAGATTTTGGAGTAGAAGTTCGGGTTTCTATTGGATTACTGTTTTACCCCAAATCTATGCATGCTTTATATTTTGCTAGCCTTATAAATTCCCGATTTCTTGCATGATAAATTTGTACACGTTGAATGTACATGGGCTTCAACAATACTTCGAAAAACGGGTACATGTGCCTCTTTACAAAATGTAGAACTGTCTACATTAGTTGAACTTGCAATGTAACTGCCTCTCCACGCAGTCGACGACGGTTATATCTAGTATACATATTGCTGAAATCATTGTTCTCTCTATTGAAACGTGAATATGTTAGAGAAAGCGGAAAAGGCTTATTGTGTAATTCAACGTTCATAAACGTGTACCCTGTGATGCCCCGGTATATCGTACAATTGAGAGTTTCCTGGTGCAGCAAAGTCAGCTTAGCTGGTCTGTTCTTTTTGGGAGCCCTTTTCCGGAAATGGAACAACTTCCTATCTGCCATATATTCATACATTTTAGAGGCTTGGGGGGTATTTAGCATTACGGAGGATCGGTATAAAAGAGTAGTGGGGTGGAGTTTGGGGTAGTTTGGTTTTCAGATTTTCAAATTATTTCTTTTTGTCAAGTACTATAGCCATTTAAAGGGGTTAAAAATTCACTATTCGTCGATCCACTGATCAAAGTTCGACTCTACATTCGCAACTTTCGGCCACGAATTTCATGCATTTATCACCATCTACTTTCTCTTAAAAATTATTAAGACGATGACCGTCGTCCTGTCACTCCTGCTCCAACACTTATAGTCCTCGACGGCATATTATATTGCGTTTGAGAACTAAAACTACCTGTGCCATTTTCATTGGAAGTATCGAAGTCCATCAAAACTTCGAAATTACGTGACTGTTTATATAAATTCAGAATAAAACGGCGTTCTGGCAGTAAATCGAAACTCTCATATTAGCTTTACTACGTCATGTCACGGTTGCGAATTGCCAGAATTACTCTTTGATTAAACCTTTCATTTATTTTCAATTTCTGACCATTTTACAAGGTAAATATTTGTAATGTGTCAAATGTAATACTTTCCACATTTATTGTTCAACATTTATAATGATTAGATTAGAATAATTACATTCTTTTATTTCAAATTTCTTTATTAGGACTTTCTGGTATTAATCGATCAGTGCAACTGAATTTTACGGAATCTTCGATGGGATTTTCCAAAGTTTTAGATAACGACATGGACACTTTTTACCATTCACCAGAAGAGGTCCAGGCGTCTTGGTTCCTAAAATTGGATAGAAACTATGTGATTAAGTGGATTCTTATATCGACCAGGGAAGGTATATTTAAGATAAGCGAATAAATCAAGCAGTAGCCATCAGTAAAATATCTAAAGTATGATTTTCTATTGAAACATAAAATACACCATTTTAACTAGGTTATTTCGAGATAATGAAGACCATGACATTAGTTAATCAGACTATTTTCTCTTCAGAATAGATTGTACGTTTTGGGTATTATAATATTCTGACCCATATCTTCTATTGATCAACTCATATATGAAATTAAACTTTATTTTAAAGAAATTGATTTTCTGGAGTATAAAACTTTATTCATGTAAAATATCTAATGTATAAAACATCAAAGATTGATTGATTGCGGTTTTACGACGTTTTTGGCAATGTTTCAGCCATTTTGCATCGGTGAAAAATCTATGTTTGAACTTCTAAAAACATTTATAGAGAATGCATTATTTCGTATTGAATAAATATGTTGTCTCATTATTTTTTATCAGGAAATTATGAAGTACACTTTAAAGAAGATGACGCAATAACGAGTTCATCAACAATGTGTCAAAATTTCAGTCTCCATGGAATAAAACAACAGAATATAGCATTGGAATGTTACAAAGAAATGAAGGGGGATACAATTATTATAAAAAGGACCGATGATGGACCATTCAGGCTGTTTGAAGTGTACCCTATAAGTAAATAACGGAGTTAAGAAAATGAATCAATATCAATTCATGTATTACTACTTTTACTTTTTTTTTTTTTTGAGAAACTAAAACATTTATTTGATACAATGGATAGAGCATAGTATCATTTCAGCGAAAGTTTAATTTTCAAAATGCAAATCGAAATTCCCAAACTAAATTTCGTTTACTTGTTTTTCAGTATGTCCTGCAGATCGCTATGGACCAAACTGCGCTAAATGCAGAACAGAGTGTGTGTCCTGTAATCCTATAACAGGTTTCTGTAACCAATGTCATGGACCGTTCTATGGTGACTTCTGCCAGCACCAATGTCCAACCAATTGTCTCAACGCTGCGTGTGACCAGACATCAGGGACATGTGAGAGCTGTATAGGGGGTTACTATGGAATGGATTGTTCTCATGAAATCACTACATATTCAACATTAAAAGGTACATACAATCTAATCTCATAATCTAACACCATCTAAGACATCGATCCTCTGCTTACTTTTATTTGAGTTTAAATTTTTGCAGCACGTTCAAAATTTTCTTCAGTATCCCCGATCGATGCATGTCCTCAATTTACCCTTGTTATTTTGGTTTTGCATTTTCATGGAATTGTTGACTCAGATATCGATAGCATACTGACATCCTCTCACTTATTAGGTTAATTTTTCCTTGAATTCCACACCCACTAGTTGTTGTTTTTCCTTCTTCTGTGGGGATCCGGATTAAATTATTCCTCGGTACCAATTGTTTGTCGTACGTATAAGATGAATGTGAAAAACAAGGATAAGACAAATCAAAACAAAAGTGCCTACCATCTAATGTGTTTAGTAAACTAGAAGTGGTAGAAGAATTAGCTAAGTTAAATGATGGATATGATTTGGTTCCAGCTGACAAAGCTTGTAGCAATATTGTCTTTGTGTGTAAGGCTCATTATTACCACTTAAATTGCCCTGTGTTCAAGGTAGAACTTCTTCAAAAGTATGCTTCAGTTTTAAACACATTTAATATTCCAGTACATGGGACAAATGGATTTCAGTTACTGTACCTATACTGGGTTCCTAAACTTCACAAAAATCCTTACAAAGATACATGTCTTGACCCAGTAAATATCCTACATGCACGAAGGTCTTACTATCTTTCCAACTCACAAAACTATTAACAGCTGAAACTTTAAACGTATTATGTTACAACATATACCAGAAGTGTTCTAAACATTCCAAAAAGTTTTTGTAAATGTTAATCGAAAACGATTTTCATCATTTCACACGACCATTCCTCATGATAACTTATAGGCTAAACTTCTTGACATTAAAGACAGTTGCTTCTTCAACAAAAAAGGAAATATTCATATTTAGTGATCAGTCATTCAAAAAATTACTTTCTAAAATGCCACTCTGCCTCAACGCACAAGTACTCTGAAGATGATATTACAACGATGCTTGAGCTCCTCGTTGACAATATCTCCGTAGTTTGTGGTATTCAGGTTTTCCAACAGGCTGTTGGAATTCCCTTGTGCTCCTTTGTTAGCTGGCCTGTTAATATATTCTGATGAGGCATAATTCATCCATAAGCTTTTACATGAAAACTTAAAAATCTCCTGATGTTGCCTTCAACTCGAAATTTATGTATACCGACGACATTTTATCCATTATCCAAGAGAACTTGAAATAAAAGACACCAGAGTCATCCGCATTTGCTTTGTACTCAACGTTATAACAAACGTTATTCATTCAAGTCCTTCGTTGTCAACTTTCCATATTTATGTAACAATATCCCATTATCATTTACGTATGGTGTTTATGTCACAAAGGTGATTCAATACGCATGAGGTTATGTTGCGTATGATAAATTGTAAAATCAAGGCAGGCTACTGACAAACAAGTTGATGCTAAAGGGGTTTCAACAGTCTAGTTTAAAATCATCATTTTGCAAATCTATGATCGTTATAATGATCTAGTTTGCCAATACGTCCTACCGTTGTGTTCAGTGCTGTCTGACGTATTTCATATCGATTGATAGGTCATTCTTTACACACTGATTTGAGTACGGATTACTCCGTTTAATCAATCAAGATATAGGGCTCACGGAGGGTGTGACCAGTCGAAGGGAAATACTTACTCCTACTAGGCATGAGATCCCACCTCTGGTATATACAGGGTCCGTGTTTCCCAACTCTTAATTTTTCATTCCTTATAGGAGTTATAAGATTGATCACTATTCTTTATCGCAAGAGGCGACTACTAAAAAGGACGGTTCAGATTGCAAACTCTGAGATCCAGTGTCACAGGTGTGGCACGAAAAAGATCCATCCCTGATCAAAGGCCGTAGGCGCTGAGCATATGCCTGAATTTTGTTGCATTTCACCGGCAATGGTGACGTATCCAAGTGAGTGAAAGATTCTCGAGCGAAACGTTAAATAATATAAAACCAATTAATCACTAGTTTCAATAAGTTGATTTGTTTCAATTGCACTCAAGACACCATTACTGATGCTAATTTCAAGATTGACAGGTAATTTCAGATTGTCAAGTACTTCTACGGTATACTCCGGAGAATCTATAATGAAAATGCCTTGGCTCTACATGACTTACCATGCTGATTTGTACCTGTCATTTCTCCTGGAAAAACATTTATGACTCATTCCTTCTCTCCCTACATATTTAAAACAATTGCTAATAGAATACAACGAATTGGAGTAAAATCCATCCTATGAAGACATGAATTTGACAATGCAATAATACAAAACAGGCTTCAGTAAGCCAATGTCATGTCAGATGATATTTAGTGTTATATACCGAGGGTCTCTACAGCCCAGTAGCTAAGTATTTCGTTACTAGCTTGAAAATACGGATGTATATTTAATTACTGTTATAAAATTTAGAAATTCATTTCAAAATTAAGGATTATCTTCCTCATGCATAGCTCTTATCCTTGGACGAATTTGGCTCCACTTTTTTGGCACGCTGTTTTTGGCTATATTTAGCTCTAAAACTTCATAGTTATTTCGAATTTCAAACATTTCGTTTGAGCATCACTGAAGAGACATTATTTGTCGAAATGCGCATCTGGTGCATCAAAATTGGTACCGTATAAGTTTTACATTGTGACCCCTGGGTCGAGGCCTCTGCTGGTGGACTGTTAGTCCCCGAGAATCTCTACAGCCCAGTAGCTAAGTACTTCGTTACTAGCTTGAAAATACGGATGTATATTTAATTGCTGTTATAAAATTTAGAAATTCATTTCAAAATTAAGAATTATCTCCCTCATGCATAGCTCTTATCCTTGGACGAATTTGGCTCCACTTTTTGGCACGCTGATTTTGGCTATATTTAGCTCTAAAACTTCATAGTTATTTCGAATTTCAAACATTTCGTTTGAGCATCACTGAAGAGACATTATTTGTCGAAATGCGCATCTGGTGCATCAAAATTGGTACCGTATAAGTTTTACATACTTCAGATACTGAAAGACAATTCTCATAGTCCTGTGTCATAGGACATAGGGGAATTCTACATGATAATGTAAAAATAAATACAATACACGGGTCGGGTGTCTATTATTATAATACGTCGAAAAGCATTCATGGGCAGGCAACAGAGCCATTTTTATTCTTCTGGAGTTTTTTATTGGTACTTGTCAGTTACACAATTTCTGTTGAACAACCCCGCTAAATACTCAATTCAGATTTATTGTTAGCTAGTTCGGGTTCTCGATGGAGAAGGACTTGATTACGATTTAAATTGCATAACTGGTAGCAAACTTAATGAATGTATAAGAAAGAAATACAATTGAAGTTAAAGTCCAGACGCAATATTTAGACGGCAATCACGTGACGTGGGTTTTTTCCAATGACTAATCGCCATTCTAGTTCAAAGTTAACGAAAATGATTCACAGGTTTCAAACTCAGTTTCAAAATGTTGCATGTGTGGTGGAAAACTATCTAGGTAATGTAAAGTTTAAAGGAAGTAAAGAATTCCATCTTCAGCGCAATGAACTATCAAGAAAGGAGAAAAAACAAGTTTATTACGAATCAAATTTCATGTGCTGGCCCCTGTAGCAAAACATAAGGAAAGGAAATAAAGTTTAGGATTTTTAGAATCAAAAAATTTGCAAAGGATCGTTCATTTTAGTTTACGGCATCGGATCCAAGTTCTTTAAAAACATTGTTTCACATATTAACCAAAACGGATTTCTTCGAAGAATACCTAAAACAAGAATGGGCGTCAGAGTAATGCATCCAGCTTTGAACAACCGAACAATAGGGTTGCTTTTAATCGGAACAATGTGGGAGAGTTTGGGTCATTTAGCCAAATGGTAATCGACTTATGTAACATGCATTTGGTTCACTCATAACCTTTAAACAGCTGACAGTTGTAAACTCAGACTGTTTTGGAATACTTCATAGCTTAATTTATAAACAGGAAGCTATTCGTCAAGAACGTTCAGATTATAGATTCAGAGAAAAAGAGAATAGTTCTATACGTGAAGTTCACCATGAGACCTACACATTTCACGAACAGGAAAGTTAATGCTAGACATTAGTTCTCCCGGGGGATTGACTTTATTTCCCTTCTAAAGTTGTCAGAACTGCTTCTAAACACAAATACTGGGGAGGGGACTGTTGTAACAGAATCAAACACATGTAATGCTGAATTGAACGATCCTGATACACTAATTATCTTCAACAATTATACACGTACATTCAATATCGTGATTATCATTTTCTGTGTATGTATTGCCTTCTTATCACAAACGGACCTCCAGAAAATAAATAACTTATTAAGTTTGTAACTCAATGTCTAGGTAAAGGAGCAGTCACTACCAATTTTAGATTGCCATGGTTTTGACTCGACCATCAGGATGGAGAATCGAACCTGGAACTTTCAAGTCGTGAAGCGAGCACTTTATCGACAATGTTGCTGGGATATTGTGGAATACGCTGTATTTTAAACTAATGTGTGTACATGTATATTTGAAACGTTTTTTTCAGAATTCCATTCCTGTTTTACACCAAACATATGTGGATCGCCTTGTGTCACGTGTAACCATGGCATTCACGTGTGTATGTACTGTACAGCGCATCAACATTTACACACAATGACATGTCGATACAGATGTAGCGAGATTTGCTCTAGTGATGATTGTTTTGGCATAGAAGATAACTGTACCAGCGACATTACGAAGGAAAACGAATTCAACAATTACAGTAAGATTTCTATTTTAAAGAGTATGAAGAAATATATTTCAAAACCATTACTTGTTGTTGTTGTTTGTTTGTTTGTTTGTTTGTTTTTTTTTTTTTTTTTTTTTTTTTTTGCCGCAACAGATATATCGATACATGTCAATACGAGTCAATCATATTGTATAGAGCCTCGTTTTCAATGTCTTTCATTGTTTTGTCATGGTCCAACTTCTTGAGAAATAAAATGTTGCAGTTTGATTTAGCGCTGTAACATTTTCATAGAACTTAGAAAGTAGAAAATTTCTAATGATGGGTTTCAAAATTTAATATTTTATATTTTCAGCTATTTTGATAATTGATTACACAACTTTAATACTCAGAAAGTGTCACAAGGTTCAATTCAATGCCCGGTTCGAATTCTTATATATGTAAGATGTCCAGTTTCATCATGGTTTGATTGAAAAAAAAATGTTTATTTTCAAGTTTCTATAGTTTGCAGTATTTACTTTTAATTGTATACAGACCGCACAATTTCGGTCCTCTCGTTTCTGGGATTCCTTAAATGCTGGATCCTCTCATCTATCCAGAGGATTTTTGTCACCATATCCAAAGATGTTCAGAGTTGAGTTAGGAGGAAATGATATAATGACGTTCGGATATATACGTATGAATATGATACATGTCGACTGTATACCAGTAGTATTCCATAGTTTTATATATCTTTGACTTATCATGATATCTACATTGTGCTGTTTCCTATTGATGCGCATTTTTTTTTTACAAAATGTGTAATACAAAATGCACCGCGCTATTTTTGCCTGCAATTTCCTGACTTGAAAGAACGATAAGAATCCTAGAAAGAAGGTATGTAATCATTTTCTACAAATACTTCATGTGTTGGAAAAAAATATAAATAGTCTGTTTTCTATTTTTGTAATCTAAAGGATAATATATTACACTATACGATACTCCAAAATATCTAACATCGTACCATATAAAAACAATAATTCTACATTTTTGTATAATAGTAGGTAATAACCTTTTTAAAGATGATTACATTTAATTCATTGTATGAATTGTATGATCATGTCAATATATCTACCGTGTTTCAAGTCTCATCTAAAAGATTCACGATTTTCAATTCAAATGTAAATAGTTCGGCAAAGGAACAGTCGTTACCTTTTTACATCTCGTGTTAGGAGCAGACGGGATTCAAACTCACGACCCTGCCATTACAACTCAAGATTGACTGGATACAATATTGCAATGGTGGCTTGGATGGGTTTTTTTATTCTGCACTCTGTAATGCAAGAACAAGTACGTCATATGATCTTTTTATATGTCTTAGAAAATAACCGTATTCCTATAACAACTTTTATAACTACTGTAATTAAACATGCATTGTATTCTGCTGCGTTCCACATGTACGGGATACTATTTTCAAACAATAAATTTATTTACATTTATTTTGCATATCATTTTTGGCATTATTATATTGTAGAACTGACAGGAGTTCCTGCCACACTGATCACCTGATCATCGTACATCGTAAAAAAATGAAATCATATACTATATGAATGTATAGACCAGAATGTTCTCTTATGAATATTGATATATGATAATGAATATCTCAAGCCAGAGTATAATGTTCAAGACACGATTTTTTTTTTGATTTTTTTTTTTTACATTTTCCTATTAGCCACCTAATATGCTAAATATATTAACTTTCAACAGTAAGAGATCAATATATTGCGTGTTGAATCAGTTGAGGTATATGAACACCATAAGCAGGTGGTATAGAGCATGGGTGCAGTATGTTAGTCAAAACAAAATCATATATATTTCTTTACATATCAAGTCTGATTACAGATTGCTCCTTTCACTTGATTAGATATAAGGTTCACGGCGCGTGTGACCGGTTAACAGGGGATGCTTGATTATCCTACATTGTACCTATTGTCATTTGATCCCATCTCTGGTGTTCCAGGGGCTCGTTCTTGCCCCACTGTCAATTTTGTATTCTTTATAGTATTTATGAGATTTATCATTTTTCCTCATCTTTACTTTTTCATACATATTTCTCAAACGTCAGATATCGGAATTGACAAATTTGATTTAATCTTAATTGCCCAATTCGATCCATAATTTCTTTGGTTATATGATTCAGAAAAGGAATGTTGCAGTATATTAATATGTTTTACTAGTTTGTAAAATATTTAGGTTTTCAAGTCTCACTTATTAAATAAGTGATTTTGGCTCTTTAGGTACCATGTATTGAAATTTTACAATTCTTTGTAATCGCGCACCTCCCAACAATTATGGAGATGAGTTATGGCTAACGGTGAAGCCCCTAAATCTTACAAGAATGATACTTTTTAGGGAAATATCATTCTGGATTCACCTTAAGTTAAAGAGGCTTGATTTCGTCAACGATCCCCCAACCCACTTTCTAACCCTCTGTATCATTTCAGGTTCATGCATTATCCATGAAATTGATTGACTATGAAAACAACATTTAACAATCCCACTAAATATCATATTGAAACAATACATAAGTTTCCAAGAAATGTAATACGTTTAGATACTTTGAAACAGACAAATTCAGAGGTATGTCTTTAATTGTCAAAATATGGCATACCAATTTCGTTGCTACATTATATGCAACCATTTATCTATGAAGGGATAAAAGATGAAAGTAGCTGAAATCTTTCATTTACATGCATGCAAGGTGAAGATAACGAACAGTGATCAATCTCTTCACTCCTACAAGCAATACAAAATAGATAGTTGGGCAAACACGGACACCTGGACACACCTAAGGTGGGATCAGGTGCCTAGGAGGAGTAAGCATCCCCTGTTGACTGGTCACACCCGCCGTGAGCCCCATATCCTGATCAGGTAAACGGAGTTTACATGTAATACATTTTCACTAATGTGGAGTCATGGTACTTGTTGTAAACCTACTGACCATTCCATTACAGAAAAAATAGTCATGAAAGGTGAAGATAACGAGCAGTGATAATTATCATAAATCCCGTAAGCAATACAACATAGATACAAAATGTATAACCTATGATATTGACATGTTGCAAAGGGTCGAAAACGTGGGAAGAAATGCAGAAAAAATCAACCCAGTTTGATGTATCCAGAGGACAAAACGTCTTTGGACAACAAGCTATCAAAAGGGAAACAGTTTTAAAATCACAGAATTGATCAATTTCATGAAAATATTTTGGACAGGTTTTTGATCACCATTTGGAAAAGTATATTACACAGAAAAGTTGATATCAAAATTAACCGTATTCCTACTTCGCAGGATGATGTTTTTCATACATAAGAATTTCTACCTTAAACATGCAGTTTCCCTCACAAAAATTCACAAAATGGTGTCAAATTTCCCACAGAGATTAAATGGTAAATACTTCATTTAAACTTTATGAATCTACAATACCACCTTGATAAGGAAAATATTTAACAGCAGCAGAAAGTATTCGCCATTCAGTCAAACATTTTCAGAAATTGTATATTGCCATTTTTATGTGTATTCCATATTGCATAACAAATTCAAAACATCGTGTGAAGAGGCGCAAAGCAAAACTGAATTGCTATATCTTGTATGCAGTATATGTCTTTAATATTTCAAACAGGAAAAAATTCAACATTGGAAAATGTCCAACATCCAAAACCGTCGATGGATTTTTCGAAATAAAGAGGTCCTAAGTTAGCTTTTAAAATTATTGTAAAAACAAATAAGGAGGCATCCAAATCGGTGAAAATAACGAATTTCCTCGTGTTTATCCACATACTGACAGGTACGGCTTCAAATAGAACACACACTTACCGACCCTTAAACGGACATATTTTGTAGACTAGAATCAGCTTCAACTTTGTAATAAAATCGTAAATAAATGTATGTATTTGTTTTCAAAACCAAAATCCATGCAAAATTCAAATATATATTCAATTTGTTTTCGAAACTTTTAACTGTCTTAAATCTGCGACAACCATCTGACTTTTTAAAAAAAAACTTGAAGACCATGATTGTATACATAAACTCCGTTTACCTGATCAGGATATAGGGCTCACGGCGAATGTGACCAGTCGACAGGGGATGCTTACTCCTTCTAGGCACCTGATCCCACTTCTGGAGTGCCCAGGGGTCCATGTTGCCCAACTTTCTATTTTGTATTGCTTATACGAGTTAAGAGATTGATCACTGTTCATTATCTCACCTTTCATATTTACAATTACATCGTCTTCAAATAACTTTTTACTGGGTTTTAAGTCCATATTAATTTAAGTAAAAATGCAGTCACCCGCCCTTTTCTCTATAATGTTAAATGATTTTTTTAGATTGTTGAATGATTGATTGTATATTGTTTAACGTTCCTATCGAGAATGTTCCACTCATATGTCATCAAGACCGGTGAAGGGCTTCAAATTTAGGTCTATGCTCGGCGCTTACGGGCATTGAGTAGTGAGGGTTCATTACTGTGCCACACCTACTGTGACACAGGATATTCGTATCTAAGGTCATATCCGAGGACCCGTGACATTCACACCTGATGCTGAGTGCTTAGTGATTGAACTGTCTCTACCTACTTTAACGACTTTGGTATGTTGCGGCCGGGATTCGAACCCCGCCATCCCACATGCGAGGCGAACACACCGCGGTGGTCGCATTGTTTACAGACCCAAAGAGAAATTCACGTAAATTTGATAAATTCCAATAATACATGGGGTTTCTTTTATATTCACTGCCCTTCAATTTGCAGTGAAGTTTTATATCTTAACATTCCAAAAGTGTATGATAAAGTTTCCGATCATATTCCATATTCATATCTATAAAATGTCAACATCGTATATCACACGATATTAGTATCTTTCACAGAGTAGTACGAACAAACAACATATTTTCCTGTCACTTAGATAAAGAAAGGCGGACGGAAATATCAACAAAGGTCGTTGAAAACTGAGAGTGATTATGCTTAGTACCAGATCCTTAATGAGTTCTCTCTGAAGGATTTTCTCACAACCACAATTTATCCGTTCTTTATGATTGTCAAAGGAAATTATGAATTTTAATCAACACTACATCATATTGATGAAATATTTTCATGCAGTTCTTCCAATAGTTTCAATTAAAATTCCAGGTAAGCATATTCTATCACAATTTAGTAAATTCATATTCGATGAATGACATTAATTTTATATCACATCTAAACTTTGGTTTGAAAATATATTTTCCTGATTACTTAGAATTTTAATCTTGTAATTCTATGTTCACATTATATTCTATTGACTGAATATACCAAGGTGAGGGAAATAAGGACATTTACCGTACACATCTTATCGCAATATAAGTATTTCAAACTATTTCCTTATTCTTTAGAAACATGGACATATACAGTTTGTACACAGTCTCAGCAGATATCAACTAATGGTTCTTTTCACGCCAGTGGTTCTCTGTCTGCCAGTCGTGGTTGTGATGACGACATGGAGACCTTCTCTCTAACTAATGATGGAGTTAATCAGTCCTGGTCTCTTGATTTCGACGATATTTATAGAATTGATTGGATCTTTCTTTCCATTGGTGCTGGTATGAAACGTTGTTGCACATTGATATGTTATTTGATAGAATTTTACCACCTTGGGTTTTCCATTGATGATAGTTCTTCTCTCGATAGGAACCTACAGTATATATGTAGAACTAATTGGGGGTGATTCGCCTGTGAAGTGTACGGATCTCACACAATCTGAAGACATGAAACCTACACCGTTTCAGGAGCTGATTACATGTGAATATCCCATTGATGCCTACAGGAAAGGAAATAGAATCAGGATAACTCGGACAGAAAATGGACCAATCAAAGTGTTTGAATTAAAACCAATAGGTAGTATATACTTTGTTTCCATTCATACTTACACTTCTGATTAACATGTAAATCAAAGACCTTTATTCCGTTAACTGTATGTCTTCAAATTTACTGTAATTATATAGCTATGCAAAATATCAAACAATTTCCAGTAATGTATGAAAGTGTCATTATTTTTTATTAGGTAAATGAAAGGTGAAGATAACGAACAATAATAAATCTCATAATTCCTATAAAGAATACAAAATAGAGAGTTGGGTAAACACGGATCGCTGGGTATACTAGAGGTGGGATAAGGTACCTAGGGGGAGTAACCATCAACTATTTGGGTGTGTTGCTTTTTTTAAATATTGGATAGGAAAATATACATGTATTTTCAAATACAATGTTAATAAAAGTTGGTAAGAATATTGAAGATCAATAAAAGAAGTGACGATAACAGTAATAAATCCCATAATCCCAGAAATAGAATACAAAATTAAGAGTAGGACCACTGCACACACCATTAATGAGATAACCGTTTTGATTGAAGTCAGCATTCGCAGATTCTATGGACGTTATAACGATTTAGTTTGTCAATACAACCTATCATTGGGTCAAATGCTGTCTGACGTGCTTTATGCCGATTGTTAGGCCGTTCTTGGCACACTGCTTTTGACTACGGATAACTCCGTTTACCTGATCAGGATATAGGGCTCATGGCGGTTGTGACCGGTCGACAGGGAATGCTTACTCCTCCTAGGCACTTGATCCCACCTCTGGTGTGTCCAGGGGTCCGTGTTTGAACAACTATATATTTTGTATTGATCTTAGAAGTTATGAGATTGATTTTGGCGTACACAATTGAAGTGAAAAGTTTTCCCATGCAACGTGAAAGGGTAATAGGTCTATAATTGTTCGGATCATGTTTGCTACCTTTATTCTTATAGATTTGTATGATATTTACAATCATCCATGCCTCGAGCAAAATTCCCGTGTCTAACACTGTATTGAATAAGCGAACGTAAATTTGTAAAAACAGTTTTATCGAGGTTATGATATACTCACTCAAAATTTCATCTATTTCAGAAACTTTCTTTGATTTTAACAATTTCACAGCTTGATGTATTTCAGCATCAGTAATTGTATCATTCAGTAAAAACTCATTATCAAACGTATTATGTTCTAAAACATCTTGAAATCCGTACATACAATCAACATGTAGAAAACGGCCTAACAATTGGTATGACACACATCAGACAGCATTCCACCTAATGACAGGTAGTATTTTTAGATTACATTGTTATAACTAACACACAATTTGCAAAGTGCTAACTTTAAACGAGGCTATTGAAAAATCGTAAAATCGTGTTAAAAACTCTCCTAAATACCATAAAAAATAAAATATTGAGATCATTGTCTACCTCGACAATACAAAGTACGAAAACGTTTTTAAATGTTTACTACGATAATCATGTTTGTGTTCACAGTAATGATAATGGAATTTAAACATAATTGGCAGTTTCATTGAGGTACATTCTCTATAAAATCTTTTTGTATATAAAACTCATAACAATTTGAAGTAAACTCTTATTTCAATCATGAGCTACGACGTACATTAATGCAAAAAGTAGAAAGTAAAATGCAAACTTATATTATTAAATTCTAGATTAATATCCCAATGATGCCTTACAAAACAGCATTTCTAAAGAAGTTTATAGATAGCGTATAGTGTATTTATGGTATTTTGTACAGTCCCTGAAACGTTCTACTTTACCATTTTCCGTTCGCTCACCGTTCGTTCACTGTTCGCTCACCGTGCGTTCACCGTTCGTTCACCGTTTGTTCAGCGTGCGCTCTCCGTTCACAGTTTTGCGTTCAGCGTGCGCTCACCGTTCGTTCACCGTTCACAAAGCGTTCAGCGTGCGCTCACCGTTTGTTCATCGTTCAATCTTTTCATTGCCATTCGGAACACCAAAGTGAAAGGACCAATCTTGATAGCAAGGCGAAATCGAAAATTGAACGTGTGCGTAAGTGTGAAAAGATACTTTCTTACTATATCAGAGATTTAATTTTGAAGTACAAAATGTCAGGATTATCCACTGTGAATGCCGAAAGGTTCATTTGAGCTTTTGTTAAAAACAATTCTAAATGAGAGACGAATATAAGAGCTTGTCGTTATGAATTTAATCCAAGTACAAAAAATAAGGCAGTTTCAGGTAATGAAAACATCTTCTCCTGTGTTCACGATTTAGCATTTACAAGTTCGGGCACAAATTATCATAATTATTTTGCATTGTTTGACAAGAGTTTTAAACAAATCACCCCCCCCCCCTACTTTGAAAAATAAAAACAAACAAACGATGCTACATAATGTACAGAATGTCAAACTAATATAGCTATTTTCACGCCTATATTTATGAAAGACATTTTAAATAAACTGATATTTACTACTCTTGCCAAATTTGAAACTTTTGTAACATTTGTCCTTAATGCAAAGATGTAATTGTTTATCTGGTACGTTTCTGCATTAGCCTTTAAACATTATACGGGTAGTTCAGTATAATAAACAGTTTTATCTACATCAAATATATACAAATATCGCACGATCTAACTGCAATCTATGGTCACATCAATAATAAAAATAGAAAGTTTTGTACTGATTATTTTCTCGGGTCGATGTAGCTGCGACAAATGAATGACACAAAATGTAAGTAGGAATATTTAATACTGTTAGGAGTGTTGAGGTGTTGTTCACTGCATCTATCTTGACTCCTGTCGGGGGTGTTTGTTAATTACAGGTATCCCAAACAAAGTTTGAAGCCATACATGAACACCTGTTAATTCTGGATGTCACTACACATGTACACTATAGTGTTTTCCTTTTCACATGCATTGTTTTTTTATTATACCCATGCATTAAATGTATCTGTACGTGTAATGGTATACACAATGTACATACGAAATTTGATTTTGTTTGTGTATGACTGTTGCGTGTATTAATCTACAATTTGCGATAATTTCATGAAATATATACATGTATACTCGGTATTTGTACAAAAATCTATCACACTGAATATATCCAGAACTGTAAAATATGCTCTATCACGATTCCGGTTTATTTAATTTTTCATTAATTGATGAAATATACATGTACATGTATTTTATTACATGATTATGAAATAAATAAAATCCCAGGGGAAAATCCGAAACATTCCGAGTAAATAGATCATTGTGCGGTCAGCGTGCGCTCAGCGTTCGTTCACCGTTCACTTTCCGCTCTGCGTTCGCTCACCGTTCACCAAATTGCGTTCACCGTTCGCTCTGCGTTCGTTCACCGTTCCCTCTGCGTTCGTTCACCGTTCGCTCTGCGTTTGTTCACCATTCGCTCACCGTGCATTCACCGTCCACTCACCGTTCAAGTGGAAAGGAAGAACGTTTCAGGGACTGTAATTATACCAAGTCATGTGTATATAGTATACAAAATTTATGTACAGTCCCTGAAACGTTCTTCTTTCCCACTTGAACGGTGAGCTATCAAGATCGGTCCTTTCACTTTGGTGCTCCTAATGACAATGAAAAGATTGAACGATGAACGAACGGTGAGCGCACGCTGAACGCTTTGTGAAAGGTGAACGAACGGTGAGCGCACGCTGAACGCAAAACTGTGAACGGAGAGCGCACGCTGAAGGAACGGTGAGCGCATGCTGGACGTTTTTTGAACAGTGAACGCACGGTGATCGAACGGTGAACGAACGGAAAATGGTAAAGTAGAACGTTTCAGGGACTGTATCTGGAGATAGCAAACATTTAAAAAGCTTGAAACATATGTAATGTCTATATTCAAAGTTACATTAAAACAGTGAATTATTCATGCATCATAACGTTTTATTCAATTAAGACGTCACGAAATGGAACACTTTCATATCAATGACAATTCAAAGTGGAATTAACTACTTCTTCTGTTGGTTTTGTGATTGATGAGCAATTATCATGGAAATATATATGAAAATTGGAAGTCGAGGTTGTCTAGTTTTATGCCGCTAGTTTCACAACCTGGTGACCGGATTCGATTCTCGAGTCTGGTATTGCATCAAAACTGACGTTTAATTCCTCATTCATAAAGCGTCCAACATGAGAAGTGAAAGCCTTGGTCTTTTAAATATAACTTGAAAGCAAAAGTACAAAGTAAATGCAGGTGTTAACAAGTTATCGATACCTGACTGCCACATCCCTGAACACGATGCAAACATGAAAATTTCTGGCACTTCATCTACACTGGTCACTCCTTGACATGAATGAAGAAAATCTCGAATAGGACGTTAAATCGAAAAAGAAACAAACCACAGATGCATAATAGCAAAATAAGTATATGAATAATGAATGGTAACGACAACATGACCAAACGTCGGTTGAACTTCAAAAATATCCCTGTATTATCCAAAGATTTTGGGGTGGAAGTTCGGGTTTCTGTTGGAATACTGATTTACCCGAAATCTATGCATGCTTTATATTTTGCTAGCCCTATAAATTCCCGATTTCTTCCAAGGTCATTCTGAGCGAACATAACATATTTGTACACGTTGAATGTACATGGGCTTAAACAATTCTTCCAACAACGGGCGCATGTGCCTCTGTTCGAAATGTAGAACTGGCTACATTATGTGAAATTGCAATGTAACTGCTTCTCCACACATTACCAGCCGACGACCAGGGGACATTTGTCTTGAACGCACGGTTATATCTAGTATACAGATTGCTGAAATCATTGTTCTCTCTATTGAAACACGAATATTTCAAAGAAAGCGCAAAAGACCTATTGTGTAATTCAACATTTGTAAAAGTTTACCCTGCGGTGCCCCGGTAGATCGATAGAGCTTAGCTGGTCTAATCTTTTGGGCCCCTTTATTGTTTCCGGAAATGGAACAACTTACTATCTGCCATATATCCATACCTTTTAGGGGCTTGGAAGGGCATTTAGCATTACGGAGGATCGGTATAAAAGAGTAGTGGGGTGGAGTTGGGTGTAGTTTGGTTTTCATGAAATTATTTCTTTTTGTCAAGTACTATAGCCCTTTAAAAGCGTTGAAAAATTAACAATAGAGTTCACTATTCGTCGATCCACTGATCAAAGTTCGACTCTGCATTTGCAGCTTGCGGGCACGAATTTCATGAATTTATCACACCATCCACTTTCTCTGCAAAATTATTGTGACGATGACCGCGTCCTGTCACTCCCGAGCAAATGCCTAAAGCCCCCGACGGCATATTATATCGTGTTTGAGAACTACAACTACAAATTTTTGTACCTGTGTCATTTTCATTCGAAGTATTAAAGTCCATCAAAACTTCAAAATCACGTGACTGTTGTGTGTAAATTTAGAATAAAACGGCGTTCTGGTAGTAAATAAAAACTCTCATATTAGCTTTGCTACCTCATGTTACAGTTGCAAATTGCCAAAATTAATCTTTCATTAAACGTTTCATTTATTTTCAATTTCTGACCATTTTACAAGGTAAATATTTATAATGTATCAAATGTAATACTTTCCACATTTATTATTCAACATTTGTAATGATTAGATTACAATAATAATGTGTGTTTTTTTAATTTCTTTACTAGGACTTTTTGGCATTAATCGATCAGTGCAACTGAATTTTACGGAATCTTCGAATGGATTTTCCAAAGCTTTAGATAACGACATGGACACTTATTACCAATCACCAGAACAGGTCCAGGCGTCTTGGTTCCTAAAATTGGACAGAAACTATGTGATTAAGTGGATTCTTATATCGACCAGGGGAGGTATATTTAAGATAAGCGAATAAGTCAAGTAGCCATCAGTAAAATATTTGAAGTATAATTTTGAATTGAAACATGAAACACACCATTTTAAGTAGGTTATATTGAATTTTAGAGACATTGCAAGGCATGACATTAACTTATCAGACTATTTTCTCTTAAGAATAGACTACACGTTTTGGGTAATTCTAATATTCGGAACCCTTATATTCTATAGATCAACTCGTACATGAAATTAAACTTCATATTAAAGAAAATGATATTCTGGGGGGGGGGGGGTATAAAACATTGTTCATGTAAAATATTAAATGTATAAAACATCAAAGATTGACTTATTGATTCATTGCGGGTTTACGCCGTTTCGGCAATATTTCAGTCATTTACGGCGGTAAAAATGTGTTTGAACTTCCAATAACTTCGATAGAGAATTGTTATTTCTTATTGAATAATTATGTTGTCTCATTATTTTTGATCAGGAAATTATGAAGTACACATAAAAGAAGATGACGCAATAACGAGTTCATCAACACTGTGTCAGAATTTCAGTCTCCATGGAATAAAACAACAAAACAACGCCTTGGAATGTTACAAAGAAATGAAGGGTGATACTATTCTAATAAAAAGAACTGATGACGGACCATTGAGGCTGTTTGAAGTGTACCCTATAAGTAAATAACGGAGTTAAGATGAATCAATATCAATTCATGCAGTACTACTTCTGCATCGTTTTCGCGAGACTTGAAATTGATTCAATGGACAGAGAATACCATCATTTTAATGAATGTTTAATTTTCAAAACGTAAGTCTAAATTTCCAAACTAACTTTCGTTTGCTTGTTTTTCAGTATGCCCTGCAGGTCGCTATGGACCAAACTGCGCTAAATGCAGGAAGGAGTGTGTGCCCTGTAGTCCTATAACAGGTGTCTGTAACCAATGTCAAGGACCGTTCTATGGTGACTTCTGTCAGAATCAATGTCCAACAAACTGTCTCAACGCTACGTGTGACCAGACATCAGGGACATGTGAGAGCTGTATAGAGGGTTACTATGGAAAGTGTTGTAATCATGAAATTACTACAGTACCATTTAAAGGTACATTCTCTATACCTTATACATTGCAGTACTTCCAGATCTAGACCCGTAACCTTGAAACAATTTGTTTAAGGAAACCAACGACACGTGTGCTACCTCGATGAAAATCAAAATCAGAGGATACTACCTGAGTAAACGAAATATTTTCCTTTTGATATATATGTATATATATAGCCTTGGCTCCGCGGTTTACATATCTTATTTTCTATTTAAGGAATGGGGGATTTTTTTGTTACAAATTTATGTTTGAATGAATAGATATATGTAATATCAAAACTCTGATAAGCAAGAAAAGAATCGAAGAATTGTTTTGTTGGCCCACACACAATGAGTTGAGGTACAGTGGTATAATAGTGAGTATTCAATTTTAACCCTATATCAATGACAATATCTTATGATAGTGATGTTCTTTATCCTTCTAAATGTTTGAAATACAATTAACAAAGCATTACATTGTACCACTCGGTAGTTTGGTTTTTTTTATGTTTAGAAACTAAAGTGTCCACGCGAAAATTCAACAATGACGAGGTCACCACTAACTGTGATGAGGACACCACCATTACTGACAAAATGGTTGCCGAACAAGGTATACTCTCATGACTTACAATCAATACAATACTACAATTATAAACGCACAATATTTGTACGATTTTAGATTGTAAGACAACCCAAAACTCTTACATTATATACATGTAATTGTTAATCGGAGACATTAATCCATGCCTGTGCATACATGAACACATATGAATATAACAATCTCCGGAGTTTTATTCTAGATGCTGATAGAGAGGTATATAGCCAGACTGTCATATTGCTGACTGTTCTCGTGGTGTTAATTCTGGTATTGGTCCTAACTGTGGTTGTCCTCTTCAACAAAAGGTAAAGCTTACATTGCCCTTTATAACTCATTGCATGACGACACATAAACCCGTGATAGACGTATGATCTTTAATTTGATTACGGATAACTCCGTTTACCTAATCAAGATAGAGGGCTCAGGGCGGGTTTGACCGGTCGACAGGAGATGCTTACTTCTCCTATGCAACTGATCTCACCTATGGTATATCCAGGGGTCCGTGTTTGCCTAACTCTCTATATTGTATTGCGTATAGGAATTATGAGATTGATCACTGTTCGTTATCTTCACCTTTCATATGATCTCAGATGAGTTCTGTATTTTACATTATGTAAATGGTAATAATATTGCCGCATTGGTATTGACTTCAACGAAGAAATAACCTGTAGATTATACATGTAGCTCATCTTCAGACATTTTGTAAAGACATGCTAAAATTCATTTTCAATTATTTTAGCAAGAGAACAAGAAAAGACAAAACAGAAAAAGAAAATGGCCTCCTCGTGGAATTCCATAGAGTGGAGTCACGAAATGAGTCGGAGCTGGAGGAGATTCCTCAGGACGAGTCTATCTTCGTAGAGGAGGAAATCGTTACCGTAGAGTACAGTAATTTGATGTCGCAAAGAATTTCTATTGATCAATTCATTAGAGAATTACCAGAGAAAAAGGACAACGAAGTACTAGCGAAAGAATTTAACGTGGGTATCCATTTCTGTGATACATCATATATGATACATCATGTACCCCTAACGAATTTGATATGGGTTTTTTTATTCTCAAATTGATTGTAATATTTAATGATAATGAAAAAAAAACTTCTGGCGTTCAAACCAATGGTAATGAAGTTTTTCACTTGATTTTGGTCAACACCAATTTACGATTTGTCTCTACGTGTAAATTTATCACTTCCATCAGGTAAGACGGCATGTACAGAAAATGTAATACTTGCACAATAACAGTGTTTTTTCTGCAATAAGGATATATGTACAGCAATCAGTATTAAGCATATACAGCTCTAAATTTAAATAAAATTCAAAATTATTTTCTTAGAATAAAATCTATGTAAAATATGTTATTCTTCTATCAAGTTTATGAATTTGGTAGCATTGGTATTTCAATCCTTTGGTTTGATCACAGGATCTTCCCATCGGGCTACTAGAATCCCATTCGAATGCCCTGAGGGCATCCAACAGAAAGGGAAACCGATACAAAGGAATTTATCCATGTGAGTACAAATTTTGACTGGAAATTGACTATCAAAAGAAAATCTGGGAACGCATGTGCCTCTTTCATGTACATATGTTTGGGGGTTTTTTTTTCAGATGACTATAATCGTGTGAAGTTGATGAGAGAAGATTCAAATGACAGCGATGACTTTGTCAATGCATCCTACATTAATGTTAGTTCATAATTATGAAATGAACGTACATCATTTTAATTTTTCCTCAATTTGAGAATGTTATAACAATAACACTCCAGGAAGAACGTCATAATTATATTCTGAAAGCAGGATTAATTTGTTCAAAGCATATATTTTCAGGGTCTCAACAAGGAACGAAGTTACATCGCTGCGCAAGGTACAAACTTTATTTTGAAAAACGAAATTACACTTGTTAATGACAGTAATAGATCAGTTTCCTGTGTACTCATATTAAATGCGTTAATTTGAAGGAGGCCGTTTTCAAACCTTCCTGAAACGACAAATTCATTGATAAGCATTTAATTTAGCTTTAGAATAGTATGCATCTATTAATAATGGAATATCATAATAGATTAAGAATATGATGTTAAAATGTATGCTCAAACACTTTTAAATATCTAGGTCCTTTCACCCCCAAGACGTTGGAGGATTTCTGGACCGTGATCTGGCAGAACGACTCAACACGGATCGTTATGCTGACTAATCTTTACGAGGGAGACAGAGTAATTGTGCTTAACTTGAAATAATCGAATGATTATGTGCATGATTGATGTGTTAATATGTTTAACTTACACAATGAATGAATAAGTTTGTTTGGGGTTGGTTTTTTTTTTTGTTTTTTTTTTTTTTTTTTTTTTTTGTTTTTTTTTTTGTTTTTTTTTTTTTTTTGTTTTTTTTTTGTATCAAAAGGTCTATTTTACGTAAATGTTTTACCATAGGAAGAAATGATAGAATATATGCATAAGCCAAATTGTATACACGTAAATCATTTGCATAGTACCGGTATATGTTACTGGATAAAATTCACAAAGCAGTGTTAGTAATGTAGTGGTTAGGGTTCTTGCTTTGTTCGGGGAGATTCCTGGATTGACAACGCGGCAAACCTAATACTGATGATATAGGTTGTGTCTGCTCCTTTGCCAAGGATTCGGCTTTATCGGTCTTTCTATATCGCAACTTTTAAGTGTACACCCCGTCTCACGGTAGGTGGCTGTACGATAAAAAGCCCCCACCACTACGGCCTTGAGCGTCAAGCATTGGTCAAAATTTATGGCACTCCAATTAAAGCTCACGATATTTCTACATATGTATTCATGTAAGAAAAATTCCCTGGAGCTCCAAACAACATTAATGCGCACAAGATATTTGAGGTTGTAGTTTTCTTCTCCATATTATCAAATGATATAGAACACATTACCAGGTGGATGTTCACAGTTTCAAACGTCTTCGTGTTTCAGATGAAGTGTCTGAAGTACTGGCCGGATACGCTGCTGGACATCGGACCTTACGTCATCACACTGGACACTGTGGACGTGTATGATCACTATGTCCTGCGATATATGACTGTTCAACATCAGGTACTTCCTTATTTCGTTATCCCTCCCTCTCCTTGTCAAAATCACAATTACATTGTATATCATCGAGTCAAAGTCACAATTACACCGCATATCATCGAGTTAAAATCACAATTACACCGCATATCATCGAGTTAAAATCATAATTACACCGCGTATCATCGAATTAAAATCACAAATACACCGCATATCATCAAATTAAAATGACAATTACATCGCATATCATCAAGTTAAAATGACAATTACGCCGTATATCATCAAGTTAAAATCACAATTACACCGCATATCATCAAGTTAAACTCACAATTACACCGCATATCATCGAGTTAAAATCACAATTTGACCGCATATCATCGAGTTAAAATCACAATTACACCGCGTATCATCGAATTAAAATGACAATTACACCGCATATCATCGAGTTAAAATCACAATTACACCGCTTATCATCAAGTTAAAATCACAATTACACCACATATCATCAAGTTAAACTCACAATTACACCGCTTATCATCGAGTTTGCATACTCATATTTTCACATATCATCGAGTTTGCATATTTTCATGAAGCACAATAATGATACATGCCAGCATGAAGCATTGCAATCCATCTCCATACTTACACTATTTACACACACACACACACACACACACACACATATATATATATATATATATATAAAGCACTAAATAATCACAACTAGGTACTGAAAATTTTCGCCCCAGCCCGGGGTCGAACCAACGACGTACGGCACCCACCGCCTAGCAAGATTGTCAAACCAATGCGTAAGTCCACTCGGCCACAACGACTTCCCTAAAAAAGGAAGTTTTGTTATGCTCCTAAAGCCCTACTTATACACACTGATTCAATCTCCAACAGTCGCTGTGTCATTCAGTGTTTAAGATATTTTATAAGGAGAGTGGATCTCTCGATGCAATTGTATAGAATATTTATATATATATATATATATATATATATATATATATATATTAGGATGAAGAGAAGAGGGTAACACAGTTCCACTTCACCACTTGGCCGGACAACTCCGTCCCAGATGATATGACGTCACTCATATGCTTCCGTAACCTAGTAAGAAATGGACTGAGCATTTCAGATGGGCCAGTGGTCGTCCATTGCAGGTAAGCGAAATGAGTGTACCCGGCCGTATAGCAGTTTTATTGAAGCGAACTTCAGACCTGAAGGTTACCTACCACTATGGAGTACAAGTATTACAGCCATAAGAAATCAAACGTCAAACTTAAGCAAATATGCTAATATCATACATTATGCCCATACCTCACTGCTTTTAAATGTTCTTTACGGTATTTTGTTTATATTGCTTCAGGTTTGTAACTTTGCGGACTTGACTTTCAGAATTTCGAAAGTATACACTCATTCAAAAACAAGTATAAACTTATATAAGAAGATCACGAAATTCTTCGATATCCGTTTATAGTTTTGACTACGACTGATAGACAATAGTATACATATGTAAATAGATAAAATGTCGAATTCATATATTTTAGCGCCGGGATTGGTAGAACGGGGACGTTTATCTCCCTTGATTATCTCCTGGAAGAGAGCGTTATGGAGCAGACCATTGATGTCAGGGGATATGTTGCTTCTCTAAGACAGCAGCGGGTAGGATCTGTACAAACATGTGTAAGTGCCATCTCTCTTTTAACATAAAGAACGGGCTAATACCATCTAATGAATGAAACAAATATATTTGATTCATTCATTTTTTTTAAATTGTCATTCATCATATACAGGCGAGGTTTACTCCTCCCAGACACCTGATCCCACCTTTGATGTGACCAGGGGTCCATGTTTGCTCAACTCTCTGTTTTATATTGTTTGTAGGAGTTATGAGATTGATCACTGTTCGTTATATTCGCCTTTCATACATATGTACATAGCAATTTAATACAATGAACGTGTATGAACAACAGATTAGATATGCCTATGAACCCATTAAAGTTATTTTAGCTCTGAATCTGCAATTCTTATTTTGTTGTAAAATGGGATAATATAGTAGTTTTGTATGTAAATTTAACCTTAATCATTGATAACATTGAAAATTAAATTCAAGATTCTATAAAATAAAGAGTTAGGTTCTATAGTATAAAATATATAGTATTTTATAGAAATTAATTTTTGTAAGGAAAGAAAATAATGTATAATTTGAATTTGATTCTTTTCTAACACAAATATCAACAACAAAGGTTTAAAAACATTATTTTTGTCTGTCTTTGATCATAATTTTACAACAAACATTTTCGACACTATATTGACAATCAATATTGCCATTGATCCTTTGACGTTGGGGAACAAACGGTTGTGAATCAAGTGATTTAGGAAATGAAGTTGAAACCTCGAATAATTAAAAACAATGTTTACTCTAGTAACTGTTTACTAGTAGTTAAGTCCAACAATATGTGGATATTTATGATACCATAAAGACATCTAACCAAGCTAAGGATGGGAGCATGCAGGTGTGTATGTTTGGGTTGGTGGGTAGGTACATGCCTACCTGTGTGTTTTGGTTAAATTATTGTTCGAATTAAAATCACATAGCTACCATCTATTAAAGTGGTGAGTAGGTATAAATAACATGAAGCTTAAACTACAAATAGGAAATCAATGGACTCTGGGTTTGGAATATTCAGGCTAGACAGCGGAGCATAGTTCAGATTTTGGACATTTGACCTCCATCTGGTGATCTTCATTTGACCTTCATCTGGTGACCGTTTGTAGTGATTCAGTGGTTACAGCGTTTGCTTCGTGGCTGGGAAATCATGGGTTCAATCACTGTTCTTACCAAACAAAAGATTTCTATAAGCTCGTGATCCTTCTCTTGCCATTCACTTGGCATTTAGAAGTGAGGGTCGCGGGTCCTTCAGTATTATACTTTATAAACCGAGATTCCACAGCACTCGGCGTGAGTAATATAAAGAACCATCACTGTCACGGCCGAGAGCACCATGCTTGGGTACAAATGTTGGGGCTCTTTACCTACTGATGGTGAAGTCTAAATACATGTATAAGTTTTAAAAATCCAAGAAAGGAACGGACGTTAACACGTAAAAAAAAAATTAACAAAACCATCGGGTGACATCCCTGTTTGATTGAAAGGTTCTCGAATGCGACATAAAGTAAGAAATAAATGCTAGTAAACAAACATAACCTTGTCAAAAGGAGAGATTAGAAGCTTAAACTTGGTACGGATGTTGATAAAGAATATGTCATGACCATGAATCACTGTCACTAAACATAGCAAATCTTAGTGCCAAGCACAGCATAACCATTAATTATTCGTGTGTAGCGATTATTCATGATCTATTTCCTGCTTATACCGGTTCCTTTCTTATTTTTAGGAGCAGTACACCTTTCTCCATGATGCACTGGTCGAAGGACTTACAAACATGAATGTTCGCCATAGCTGTCTATCTGTGTTGTAATGCTGTTTTGTCAGGCCGTGCGGTCTGTTCTGCTATTATGGATTTTCAAACTGTACATGCGTTTCTGCGGAATTAATGTTTTCATTTCTGCGTGATTAATGTAAATTTTAAAATATTTCATTGTTCCAAAATTAATATGATACGTACTTAATTAGAGATTGAATGTATTGTTAATGTTAGCCTTAGAATTGCATTATCTCTAGA
Source organism: Ostrea edulis (assembly GCF_947568905.1). Lineage (NCBI taxonomy): Eukaryota > Metazoa > Mollusca > Bivalvia > Ostreida > Ostreidae > Ostrea > Ostrea edulis. The sequence goes on from NC_079170.1 coordinate 24,225,204, forward strand.
AATAAATTGAGCGTATTAGCATAAAAAATTTAATAAACATGAGAATAATTGTCAATTTGTACTATATTAATATTGTTTGAGGTTCAATTTATTTCATATCTTACTGTACATCTGTATATTCATTCCTGAAATACAGCAAGGATGACTTTGTGCAGTGTTTTGTGGATTCAAGACTACTCTGGGTATTCCCACAACTAGTAATATATTCAATTCACAATTAACTCTTCGTCCTGAAGAGATGGTCATCAGTGTAGTCCGTCTTTAAAAAAAGAAGAAGAATTCTTAACATCTTCTGAGGCCTGATATCTTTGACGCTTGTGTCAAGTTCTAATCTTGAGTTTATGTATGAAACGAGTTTTAAAAAATGCTATTCTCTTGCTACTGTTTTCTACTCGGCATTTAAATTGGCTTTTGCACTGAGGGTCGAGGTAGTTAAACGTACATTAACCAGACGGAAAGCTTTGTATTGTTATCGATGGCATACTACAATGATGACATAGTACAATGACGCAAAAATGTAACCATTTCGTGATGTTTTTCATAAAATAAAAAAAGCAAATCTCAACGAAATAAGAAGTAAATATGAAGAAAATTTCAAATTGTATTAAAATGGGAATAACTGTCTTCTATTTTTATTATTTTCGACTGTTAATGCTGATTTAACAGTACTTAACATCCTTTTTACCGGCGCCGATAATTCGTCATCGGTAAACCCTGTTTACGACTGACTGGCAGCATTGATACCGAGCAAAGTTCGTATTGCTAGGCTCTAACGGTAACACGTATGTGAAAGGGAAAAGTCAAAACCTGCTAAAGAGATGAGAAAATCTCTACATACCTACACTGAAAATTTTGGGAGGCGTATTGACGCCGCCATTTTTTTTTGATTTTTATTTTTTTTTTTTGTTGGTTTTATGGGGTTTTTTTTTTTGTTTGTTCAGTAGTTGCTTCAACAGTTATTCGAGTTTTAAATATGACTACCACAAATACAAGACTTTAACGTGCAATTTGTAGTTTAAACACTCAATCTGTTCAAAATGAATGTCATAATCATCATTGTAACAATTTTCAAAATAGAAAAAATACAATGCACAGCTCATATAGAAATATTGTATTGTACACTGTGATGTATGTACTGTATACATCTACACATGTAGTTTTTAATATTGCTGTTGACTTAGATCATGATGGAATTCATCATTAATGAACCCATTGTAAAATTGTTTCACACTTATTTTTAGGGGTAGGTGTTCTTCTGCTTTTGTATGAGAATGTCTACAAATGAGAAATCATTATCAATTTATAATTCTGATTTTTTTTATTTCGCTTAAGCATTTACAAATTAATAATTAAGAATTAATTCCTTTATGCGATACCTGATCTTTTGGGAAAGTATCTATGACAGTTCTTTCTTGTTTCATCATGGGGTGAACATTGATCTCTGCACGCTTTTAATTCATGGTCAGATCTTCGGATTGTATTTGTTTGATTTTGTTGCATGTCTTTTACCATTGTTGGAAACCCACGATCGGTCGCACTCATTTTGCCTCCCATGGGACACAACGCCCCTATTTTCATACTTATACATTTACATATACTCATTAAAATGCATGACCTTACGTGACTTGTCGACCACCAACAGGAATCGCCTTAAGTATTCCGAAACTCAAAGTGTCAGCAGTAATGGCGGTGCCAATCAAAGTGTGTGTGTTTTGTTGTGCCACTATCAAAGATATATAGAGCCGTTCCTAGCAAAAAGGACCCTTATCTTTTCCAAAAAATATTTTTCAAACAACGTCATAATGAACAAATGTGAAGTCATTTTTGCAAACTTGTCAAGAAAAAGATCATGGTTACCAATCAGGAGTTGGTTGTCATCTTTGATTGACTGTAATATTTTAACGATAATCAACATTGCTCTAATATTTTGAGGGATAGTATCTATACTTCACACTTTAGAACTAATATACTTAAGGGCCCCTTTTGCTAGGAACGGTTCTGTAGATGAAAACTCCATATTTGGCACCTAAAATGGCTGATTATTTTGGCTAATACTTCACTTTCACATGTCCCCCTTTCGGAAATCCTGGATCCGCCACTGGTATGTTTAGCATCGTCACTGCTGTTCTGGCTGAGTGTAAGCGAGTGATTTGATGTCGCATTAACGGAGCACGTGATGATTACGGAGCACGTGATGATTACAGAAACGAAATTTAACAATACACTATGTTTAGATGTATATAACCGTAATCAAATAATATCATTCCCTCTCCTCCTTGCATTATATTTTTGGAGAATATTTTCTAATGCAAATTAAACGATCAATTCAGGGTAACAAAAGAAAAGACCCATAGGGGAGAACACATTTCCGGAAAAAGTCACAGTGTTACATGGACTTTCATAAAATTATGATATTTCAATAGTTTGCAATCTAATGAAATCAATAGAATATATAAAGGACACCCTGGGATCGAAATTCAGAAATAAAGACTACAAAAATTGTTGAACCTGTTTTTTGACAACCTGGTTCGTATTCAACCTCTTAGTTGTTGAAGTTAGTGTAGCTCTTTCATTGTATGCAGAGGTTTATTTTGTCGTAGTTCGAATCACACTTTAGATTTCTTTCTTTTTTTTCGATTTTGCCTTTTCAATATTTCTTTTATATATTGTATAAAAATGTTCCTTCAATAATCTACATGTAAATGGTGTTCATTCTTCATATAAAAGGCATTTAAGTGAAAGCAAATTGTAATTTCCTTGTATTCAAGAGGAACTATATCTCGAGGAAGCAGACTTTGTTCCGATGACAATGATCATTCACTCTGTGGTACTCAACTCAAGTATATGTACCACGAATAAAAATATGTTAAGTTGAACTTCCTGTATTTGCCAATCAAGAACTTCTTTTAGAGAGAGTGCAAAAGAGTCCAGATGCATTTCATAGACGTTCTATGCAAAAGTTCAGGATAAAAGTTCACCAAACATATGAAATATTATTTGGAAATAACGAACTTAAAATGCGTAAACAATACATGTATCATGCTACATCGTAGTAAGAGGTCTAGTAAAAGTGTCCTCCTATATTTATACACTGAAGGCAGTGCGATATGTGAAAAGAAGGTTCTGTGTTTGTCTGGCCGAAAGTCAAAAACAAGGATGCGGAAGGGTAATCTAGGGTCTATCTTAAGGGTACAAATTATCCTCCTGAAATACGGATGAGCTTTTTGTAAAGTCTAAAACTAAATCCAGCCCAAAAGGTTTTTTATTTATTTATTTATTGTATACCGTTACGATAAATTCATCCTTTTTCTTTTCTTTTATTTTCTGGGGATGGGGTGCTGCTTTTCAATGGTACAGGAAATAGTTCTGGGATTAGTTGTTTTTAGCTCACCTGAACTATAAGCTAGAGAGATTTTCTGATCACCTGTTGTTTAGCAGCCATCATTTTCTCCATCCGATTGTAAACCTTACACAATTTTTACTTCCCAGGAACCACCAGGCCAATTTCGACCAAAATTGCCATGAAACATCCTTGAGTATAGGGGATTCACAATTGTTCAGATGAAGTGTCACATCCTCTTCAGAAGGGACATAATAAAGAACTAGTGAACCTACAATCACTGCAAAAGTGTATAATAAAAAAAACTACAATCACTGCAAATCAGGGTACACAATAAAAAAAAAAACCTTCCTAGAATCATTGCAAAAACAGAGTGCAAAATAATACCATATTTATATAGCACCCTTTTCATACACTGTGTACGCTCAAAGGTACTTTGCAATGCATATATACCTTACAACAGAATGTTATACATAGAAAATAAATAAAACATTAAAAGCTGTACCTATCCTCATTGTACATATAAAACATGAAAACACAAGATACCATAAATATGCTATATAATAATAAACATAAGTTTCAGGGCGTATTAAAATAATAATAATAATAATGAAATACACACACGCACATACAGCATATAATGTCTCAGGTATAATACATTAAAAACATACAATTCCTTTTTTTATATATATAAAACATCACAAAATGGTACTCGAAAGCTAAGACAGTCTTTAGTTTTCACAGTTTTTCACAGAATTTAACCTACCTACACGAATGACTGAAATGATAGAAACTAGTCCTGGAAAACTTGATGGAAAAAAATGTGTTTTCAGTGACTTCTTGAATGCACACAGTGTTCTACAGTCCCTTACATGTTCTGGACGGGCATTCCACAGTTTTGGAGCTATTGTTCTGAAACACCGATCTCCGTATGTTACGGTTCGACTTTTTGGAATAACTAAAGTGACTGATTGTTTTATAGGCCTAAGATTTCGGGTATGCTTATATACCTCTAGTAATTGTTTGATATAAGTTGGGCTCTCATCATGTAAGGCTTTGTAAGTATAAGTAAGTATCTTATATTGTGTCCTATACTGCACAGGTAACCAGTGTAGTTCTCTTAGTATTGGAGTGATATGGTTGTAACGGGAGGTCCTGGATATGAGACGTGCGGCAGTGTTCTGAATATGTTGGAGCTTGCTCAGGACTTTCTTTGGAACACCAACCAGGAGAGCGTTACAGTAATCTAACCTTGATGTGACTCGGGAGTTCACAAGAGATTTAGTTGCTTCTGTTGTTAAATATTTTCTGATGTGGCCTATTTGCCGCAACTGTGCATAACAAGATCTGCTGACACAGTTCACTTGTTTCTCCATATCCATCTTGGAGTCAAACATGACACCAATATTTCGAACGCAGGTTGAAGGATTAATTTGTGAGTCACCTACTGTCACTGAAATGTTTCTATTGAGGTTTGCATTAAGATCAGATGCAAACACAATGACCTCGGTCTTATCCGTGTTGAGTTTCAACATATTGCCATGCATCCAAAACACGATATCATATAGCCAAACCTCAATACGATGTAATGTATCTACCTGTGTAGCTATGCCTCTAGGTTTAAAAGACAGATAAAGCGGAGAGTCATCAGCGTAAAAATGGTGATCAAGTCCATGATATCTACAGATGGAACAAATTGGTTTTGTGTGCATTGTATAGAATTTGGAACCCAGCACTGATCCTTGCGGCACACTGAAATTCATTTTCACTGGCCTTGACTTGGCACCATCTATGCAGACCGTTTGGTGACGGTCACTGAGGTAAGATGATATCCATCCTAGTGATTCGCCTGTTATTCCGAACAGATATTCAAGTCGGTGCAACAGGGTAGTGTGTTCGATAGTGTCAAATGCAGCGGAAAGATCCAGCATCACAAATATAGTGACATCATTTTGGTCTAAAGATTGTAGTATATCAGTCTGTACCTTCAGTAGTGCAGATTCCGTGGAATAGAACTGCCTATATACTGACTAGTGTTCTTCATGAAGGTTATCTAATGTCAAATGGTCTTCAATACGGGAGTTCACTACCTTTTCCAGGACCTTTGAAACAAAAGGCAAATTGGACACAGGTCTATAGTTCTTAAGAGTATTTGGTTCAAGATTTGCTTATTTCAGAAGAGGTCTTATATGTGCTTTTTTGAATACTGCTGGTACACTTGCAAATTCAAGCGATAGGTTTATAATGTTTGTCAGAATTGGTAGAAGTTCTCAAAAGACAAAAGACAACAATCTAGAACCATTTCTCACACAAAGCAGTGCAATATACACCAGCAGCTGATCTACTTTCTACAACTACTGCAAGACAGTAGACAAGATACCCCCACCCCCACCCCCCACATGAGTGAAATATTCTCGAGAGGGACGTTAAACAAGATACAATCAATCAATCGTTTTGTTAATTTTTAATGTTGGTATTTCACACTCTTACTTCGCAATTTTTGTGAAGAATAGAATTATTGTTTGTGTATCGTATGCATTGTTTTGCAGTGATTATAATATATTGGCTATATTTAGCTCTAAAACTTCATAGTTATTTCGGATTTCAAAGATTTCGGTTGAGCATCACTGAAGAGACATTATTTGTCGAAATGCGCATCTGGTGCATCAAAATTGGTACCGTATAAGTTTTACATTATGACCCCTGGGTCGAGGCCTCTGCTGGTGGACTGTTAGTTCCCGAGGGTCTCTACAGCCCAGTAGCTAAGTACTTCGTTACTAGCTTGAAAATACGGATGTATATTTAATTGCTGTTATAAAATTTAGAAATTCATTTCAAAATTAAGGATTATCTCCCTCATGGACGAATTTGGCTCGACTTTTTTTGGCACGCTGTTTTTGGCTATATTTAGCCCTAAAACTTCATAGTTATTTCGGATTTCAAAGATTTCGGTTGAGCGTCACTGAAGAGACATTATTTGTCGAAATGCGCATCTGCTGCATCAAAATTGGTACCGTATAAGTTTTACATTATGACCCCTGGGTCGAGGCCTCTGTTGGTGGATTGTTAGTCCCCGAGGGTCTCTACAGCCCAGTAGCTAAGTACTTCGTTACTAGCTTGAAAATACGGATGTATATTTAATTGCTGTTATAAAATTTAGAAATTCATTTCAAAATTAAGGATTATCTCCCTCATGGACGAATTTGGCTCGACTTTTTTTGGCACGCTGTTTTTGGCTATATTTAGCCCTAAAACTTCATAGTTATTTCGGATTTCAAAGATTTCGGTTGAGCATCACTGAAGAGGCATTATTTGTCGAAATGCGCATCTGCTGCATCAAAATTGGTACCGTATAAGTTTTACATTATGACCCCTGGGTCGAGGCCTCTGTTGGTGGATTGTTAGTCCCCGAGGGTCTCTACAGCCCAGTAGCTAAGTACTTCGTTACTAGCTTGAAAATACGGATGTATATTTAATTGCTGTTATAAAATTTAGAAATTCATTTCAAAATTAAGGATTTTCTCCCTCATGGACGAATTTGGCTCGACTTTTTTTGGCACGCTGTTTTTGGCTATATTTAGCCCTAAAACTTCATAGTTATTTCGGATTTCAAAGATTTCGGTTGAGCATCACTGAAGAAACATTATTTGTCGAAATGCGCATCTGGTGCATCAAAATTGGTACCGTATAAGTTATATATATATATATATATATATATATATATATATATATATATATATATATATATATATCATAAATGTATTATATTCATCATTCCCAAAGATGCCCTACTCCTAATATATATTTGTTTTCTTTAACTAGATTGGTGTACTTACTCATGGAGTCCAATTTAAAACTTTATTACTGATATTTCACTCACAAACATGTGCAATAAAATTATATTTGTCAAATATCGGGCTATTGCCTCAATTTTTCAAATTGATATATTAGTAATACATAATATAATGCTATTCCTCAATAAATTGCGATTGCTGAACAAAGCTAAAATGCAGGGAATGCAACTTCACTGACAGTTTCAATTTCTTTTAACAACAGAAACTGTTCTTGATTTAACTAAATATAGCACTAAATCTGGAAGAAGAAAAAAAGAAACTCACGACATATTTTGTTTTATTGAACTAAGTAATGTTCGCTTCATATTTAACAGGTTAGAAAATATTTACGCCCAGTTAGTTGTACATTTGCCACTCTGGCGGTGCAAACGGCGGTTTGTAATCAAAAGGGGGTGGAACATGCCCCGGGGGATAGGATACCTCTAGTGAAGCGTTTTCTCTCCGCAGGCCTCTGTCATGAGGTCCTGCAGTCACCTCCTGATACTTTGGGGGTTCCGCTGATTGTATGACTTGCATTTGATGTGGATAAGGCGCTTCTCCGTGTCCTGGCGGATAAGTAGTCGAATTGTAAGCCGTGTGCTGCCCTATGACTGGTCGGGTTTGAGTCATCCCTCCCTGTTGAACGTTAGGCGGTGGTACAATGTGACCTTGTGGATAAGCTGTATTCGTCGGGTATGTCTTGTCATTGATGGGCTGTACCCGTGCACCTAGCAAAATGACATAACCTTCAATTATTAACATTGGTTGCGTAAACACAAAATTAAATTAATCAACAGTGGATGCTCCAATATTCCAAATTCATGCTGATTAATGTAGATCGAGTACAATAGTATTTTGTTGATAGTGTTCTGTAATTATCGTTGCAAAACGATTGATTGATTGTATCTTGTTTAACGTCCTTCTCGATAAATTTTTACTCATATGGAGACGTCACCAAGACTGGTGAAGGGCTTCAAATTTAGGCTTTTACTCGGCGCTTACTGCCATTGAGCAGTGAGGGTTCTTTAGCGTGTGACACCTACTGTGACACGGGTCATCCGTTTTTAAGGTCATCTCCGAGGTTCCGTGACATTCATACTTGATGCCGAGCGTTTGGCGATGGAACTATCACTACCTGTTTTAACGACTTATAAGGTCTGTCGTGGCCGGGATTCGAACTCCGGCCTTCTGCATGGGGGGTGAACGTTTTAACCTCTTCAAAAGTTAACGTTATAATATTCGATGTGAACAGTTGTATGTATGCAGTTTTTTTATACAGTTTTTTTTAAAATTATATTGTGACTTTCAGATTATAAAAGTATATTATATAGGATAGGATAGCCTGACCCTCTTTCCTCTGGCATACTGAATATAAACTGATAAAGCGCACCATGAAATATATGCCGGTAGTAACGTAAAATCGGGATACATGTAACACGCGACATATAACTAGTTTCATAAAGTATGCTTGCGTAAAGTATCGCGGTTTAATGATAATGAAATAATAAAATTTATTTCTGCTCTACTTTGTATTTGATACATTACTCTACTTTGTATTACTGCATGCAATAGATATACACGAAACGTAACAACAGCTTTACATAAATGATTGATTGTTTTACATGTAGTCGTGTTGTTTTCTCGATTTAGCTTCGTGACCTTATCGACGAATTCTTTAAATCTCAACGTTCTGTGCATAAATATGCAGTGACGAATTTAGATCCATGTGACAACGAGTCCCAACTACCACCACCAAAAAATATTAGTACAACAAATAGATAAGATTTAAGAAATAATGATCGCATTTTCGTGTATGTTGCAGGATAACCTCCAAGGTCGCGAAATGTTGTTTTGAAATAATTATAAAAGCCTAGGTAAAGTTGTTATTTTTTTGATTATATATAGTAAAAAGTATAGCTAGAATAGCCCATAAAAGTAACCTAAAAAGCCTCAAAACCCTGGACCCCCCCCCCCCCCCCCCCCCCCCCCCCGCTTATCCCCACCATCTCCACTAGCCGCCACTGATATCTCTAAAATGAAAACTGAATTTCTGAAAGTGTTACCTTCGTTATCCGTTATAATTTTTTAATCTGTAATTTACGCTTTTATTAATAATATATGTTCATTTCCCTTTGATTTTTTTTCGCACACATTGAGTCGCTGTCAGCTGCAGGTGAAGTACCGCAAAATTGAACTTACGCATGACTCTCAAACTCTTCTTTTTTTTATCGTACCAACACCTGCCGCAGCAATATTCAGAGCTCGATTTTTAAGATCTTATTCGAAAGACCTACAATTCTCACTTCTGAATGCCGAGCACTCACTACCTATGTTTTCGCATTGGATATAACGCGACTGCGGGTAGGGCTCGAAGGCAATGACTGACCCAACCCACGAGCCGCCGCGTCCGGTCTACCTCATTATAGACTGTAAAAAGTGTGTATACGAGGTTAAACAACTTGCGAATGCCACCCAGAGGTGGTAAAATGATTTACACACCACAGAAATATGCATATACCTACTCTAAACATTTATGATATCGTATTGGAAAATAGCGGATGTGCATTCGGATTACAGATTCATATCAGAAATTAAAATGTTTTCGTAAATATTACTACGTGACATTGCATTTTTCAGCTGTTGGCTCCGTGATCAAGTCTATATCTGGATTGATACTACAAGTATAAGATGTTCAGGAGAACTTGAAAACCAATCATGCCGAAATCATGCCGATTTTCGAATTTTTTTCACTAAATCTACATACATTCAAGATCTTGCTTATTATAATTTTCTTACACCTTACACAACTGTAAAGCTTCCAAATGTTGAACATATACAGGTTCATAAAAACATAGAATGGAACGCTGTACTCTCTTACCCATCATCCTGCCGGCTGTTGGTCTCTTCTTGCACAAACATCGAATCAGAAGAGCTGTTACACCGAGGAAAAGCAACAGTGAACCAATCGAAACTGTCGTGATAATTATTACTGGCGGAGAACTAACTTCGATTTCTTGGTCCCAGCAGCAATACTCAGCTGAAGGAGGTCCACAACATATCTGGTCAAGAAAACAATATTCCCTCCCGCATCTCAGTGACATTTCAACGGCTATATACTGCTACGCATCCATCCACGCTATATGCCTTTTATTATGACGCAACAATTGTAACGTAATAATTTACGTCATAAGTCAAATGACTTATAGAGGTCGTCCACGCAAACTCCCCGTCAAGGCCTCATCTACGTATAGAAGTTTGGTCGTCCACGGGGATATCAGGCTGTGTTCAAGGTCGTAGCAGAAAGCCTAGGGACTAGGTATGGTGGCTGATTTGTGCCATTTTACAATTTGTAATATTTTCGTTATTTTGAGGTGAAAATCGGCCTGCTTAATTGAAGACCTTCATGTAATTGAAGACCTACGGAAGACTTACAAAAATATAGGTGATTTACATCAAAAATAATGTGAAAATAGCTAATTAACATTTTATAGTAACGGCAAGCTTAGGGACTAGGTATGGTGACCAATTTGTGTCATTTTACACTTTATCGCCTTTTTGTTATTTCACGGCCGGTAAAAAGACAACAAATCCATGTTTCGCGACTTTTTGTCCCGAAATAACAAAAAGACCGCAAAATGATAATATTAGTTACTTAAACTTCTTTTCGCCTCAAAATAATGAAAAAACGAGAAATTGTAAAATGGCACAAATCACAAATGTGAAAGAAAATGTAGTTGCTATAAGAGGTATCGCATCTGTGCAGATAACGGTAATCTTTCAAATTTCAAAGAATGGTCAATAATTGTCGGTTATTCCCCCTATATATAACACAGGTGGCGCACTACTCGTTGACGTTCAATCTTACTTCCGGTGTCAATAGTGTACAGTGCAGTGTACGAGTAATCGAAGTGTCACATCGAGTTTTTGATGCAAAATGCCGTCTTGTTGCTGCGTGCCGGGGTGCTCAAATCGCGGGGGCCTTAGATTTCCAACGGATGAGACCATCAAACGACAGTGGATTGTCGTTATTAGGCGAAATAGCGCTACAGATAAGCACAAGTTTTGGTCACCACATCCACGGAGTGTAGTATGTCATCAACATTTCAAGGATGATGACTTTGAAACGGAAACTAGATACGGTGGGTTGATTCACTTGACAGGGTTTTAATCTGATATGATTCATAAATTAATTAATGTTGATTTTAGTTGATGGTATTATAATTTGTTGCAATACTTGCAGTTAATGAGTGATTTACAGATTTAGACACATAGCATCGTTTTTCCTACATGTAATATTAAAAGTATAAAAGTAAAAAGGGGTTTTCCTTATTAAGGGAAAGGTACAGGGTTGGTCCTTCAGCACATGGATTCAATTTATCAGTTCAAGTCTACATTTCCACTACTATTCACTAAAAGAAAGGGGAGGGGGGGGGGCAGCCAGCGCCAGCCTTAGTACATTGTCAAGAAATCCCACCGTTGCTATGTGTCTGGTAATATTGTCGTCATGTAGCCCGATATTACTTATGTAAATACGATCTAATGTCTATGTCAGAGCCAGAAATAATGGATTTTTTTCTTCAAATTATACTTTTCTATCATGTAAACATATATGTTACAAAGGTATAGTACATGGGTCATAATGATGACAGTGTTTCAAATTGTTTATTGTTTTGTTTTGTTGTTTGAAATATTTTATGTTACATTCTGGTGTATTCTCAACTTCAGAAAAAGCCACCCATATTGAATGTGTATTTGACATCAATCAAAGTATGAAATGAAACTGCCAGTTTTTGTTTCTTTACACAATGAAATTGGCATTGTCACGTCTATTTTGATATGTCATAATCAGCAACTGAAACTCAGGAGACTGCAGACAAAAACACCGAAGACACATACATGTACCATATCGTGGATACAGGGGCTGTACACGAGGGCTGTACTAGTGTGAGGATGGCGTGTCTCACAGGAATGACAGGATAAGATGTTTTAAATTTGTATCTTTAAAATTCTTAACAAGAATTATTTTGATCAATATTTAGAAAACCTTCTTGATAAATAGATTTCATTAGGCGATTTATAGCAAGCATGTTTGAATATGGTACATCATTAATCATATTTATAGTTTATGTATAAGTTAAGCATGTTTGTGCATTATCATTATTTGTCATATTGATATTGTTTAGGTGCTGATCCTCTCAGAAGGCAAAGGAAGCCTCATGCCGTTCCTTCAATATTCCCTTGGAGCAGCTCAAGGATATGCGAAGATGACAGAAACCAACGACGCATTACACGCAAGAGAAAAGTGGAGCAAGCCTGTACTAGTCCGATTTCCAATGACGAGTCTCAAGTAGCCATTTTTTCCAACATTGGTAATTTTGTAGAAACAAGTAGTTGCGAAAGTAATGAACCAATGCCGTCATGTAGTTATGAATCCTCTGATGCTGCACCAGTTTATACAGAAAGTTCATGTCAAACCATGTCATTGCCAATAATGTCAGTGGAAAATTTCATTAACGATAGTGAAGGTTTTATGTTCTATACTGGACTAGCAACATACACAGATTTTTTACACGTGCTGTATAGTTTAGGTGAGGCTGCATTTCATTTGAACTACATATACAACCAGGTGTAGAATCTGACAATTGAGAACCAGTTGTTTCTGACCTTGATCAAACTAAGACAATATAAAACTAACTTTGAACTTAGTAGGCTTTTTTCAGTGTCCACAACAACTGTTGAAAATATATGGCTGACATGGGTCAACTTCATGTACAGGCAGTGGCAAGAGGTTAACCTTTGGCCTGACAGAAAGTTGGTGAATTTCTTTGCTCCAAGGGATTTTTATTCGAAGTTCCCAACAACACGGTTAATCATTGATGGTACCGAGATTGCTGTCAAGAAACCAAAGCCACCAATAGCCCAGCAGTCTACTTTCTCAACATACAAGAATCGGAATACTGTGAAGGTACTCGTTGGCTCAACACCTGGTGGTCTTGTATCTTTCATCTCATCAGCTTTTGGAGGTTCTGCAAGTGATCGTCAACTTGTGGAACGCAGTTCCTTGTTGAATCAGTGCGAGCCAGGCGATTCAGTGATGTCTGACAAGGGCTTTAACGTGCAAGACATGTTTGCTTGCAGGGATGTTAAAATTAATATTCCAACATTTTTTAAGAAGAAAAACCGTATGTCGGGAAACACTGTGTTGCATGATCGCAAAATATCTAGTAAAAGGGTGCATATTGAACGGATAATTGGATTAGCAAAAACATTTAAAATTTTGAAGGGCCCCTTGAACAGCACCGAGACAAAGTTAGCAAGTGAAATTGTCTTTGTATGCTTCACTATGTGCAACTTCAGAAAATGTATTGTACCCAAACATGCTTAAGAGTTAAGATTGTTATGGTCTGTGAAGTATAAACATATTTATGTATTTTCATATGATTTGTACTCTCCGGGCTCCAATAACTTTATTTTTTGTATTCCAAGTCTCTAACAAATACTAAAATATTAAAACATCAAATGATATGAATTTTTTTTTTATAAAAAAATATATGAAACCACAACATAAGAAATTGACAATCACTAAATGGGTTTGGTGATATATTATAAACAATGTCTTGCTACAATTAATACCATGACTCAGTGTCCAAATATGACACTTAGATGTGATGATAAAATTTGTTCAACACTGCACTTCTGAAATATTTTTCAAAAAATGATTCTAATTTGTGAATCATGTTTTCAATAAATTCCTCATCTCTTGGCACTGGTATAACTTTGAGGTCTTTGAATGTGTACACTACTAAAGTGCATTCAGTTCTGTTTGTACAGAATAACTGCCCTTGTATTTGATAGAAGTAATCATGTGACATATCAAGTTCTAAGGAAGCATTTACATTCTTCAAAAAGGGAACAGTTTCATTAGAAATATGTTCATGTTTTGCAGTGAATGGGCATTTTACCTCTAAAATGGAGGTTTCATCAATTACAGCATCTGGAGATGCTGCAAGAAATGGGTGGGATTTGGATACAAATGTGCCACATTTTTGAGTTTTTACTTTGCATTTTTCTTCAAAGCTTTTTATGGCTACTGACTCGTAACATCTACCATGGATTATGGGTGCAACATTGATTTGTGGGGTATATTTAGTTAAACGATTGGCAAGATTATGCATATTAGTTTTTTCTGTACATTTGCAGATTTTTCCAAAATTTGAGGAGTGAATTCTCTTGCACCTTTCTGACTGCCATAGAGGATTGATGCTTTGGCCACGAGTTTGATTTTCAAATTTTTCAATTTCCATACTAGTAATGTTTGTAATATTGGAATTTTTCAGCCACATTTCAGAAAGTTTCTCCTGAAAATAATCATGGTCAGAATCCATTGCAGTTGTGTTTGCGATTGAAAATAAATGTGAAATTGGTAATGTATTTACTGATGGGTGATTCAACCAAACGTTCCTAAAGGTGTCATGATATCCAGACATGTTCCTAAATTGAAGTGGACGTGGGTCATAAATGACATCAGCATTATTTGCAAGAGGGAGGTCTTTAGCTTTAATCGGACTCCCCTTGTAGGGTTTTGTTTGGTGAAATGTTTGCAAATTTTGGGTGCAAGTTTCCTCAGTAGTCAAGTCACCATTCTCACAGAATTTCTGTAGAGCATACAAAATAACACATACATGCTTACATGCTGCAACTGGACCCATTCCTACTGCACACTCACATTGACATTCAACAACACATCCATCAACATCAAAACTTGCATCGACAGCATACGACATTGTTTTCTTCATCTGTGCCTTGCATTCAGCTTTCACAAAGAATAGCCCATCTTCACATGCCAATCTTGCATACTTTAAAAATTTGCTTTCATAAAGGTATCTAACATTTGCATCAATTTCTCTGTTCATTTTCCCCAAGTATGCACATACAGCTTCTTCTTTAATTCTTGTAATCACAGTATCTTTATTAATGTCTTTATATTTCTCATAACTCGGGACTTCCATGCAGTACTCCCTTTCAACTCTTTCACCACCACCAAAGTTATAGTTTCTGTCGTATGCATCAAGTCTGAAAGAGAATATTTCAAGGTCCATATTGTACATAATGTCATATATGTAGCATTAATGGCCTATAAAATGGGGTAGTAAAGTCTGTACTTAATATTACAGTCAGGGCCAAAAAAGTATCGTATCATTAAATTTTATTTAACAGACAAGGTAATAGTTTTAGACCTGTCATTTGACAGGGCGGGCAATGTACATGTAACTGCATGCAGGCACATAGAGCTATCATTTTCAGTCCTGAGGAAGATTCAGCCAAAATCAGGGCCGTAAGTAGGGTTCTAAATCAGGGGAGGCAGGGGATTGGGGGCCGCCGATTGACTTTACGACTGAAAATGACACTTTTTAAATCCCAATTTATCATGTTTGTGTTTCATTTGTACTATGTAAAGAATCGTAATATGGTGTCAAAGACAAAGGTGCTTGTCTTCATTTTAAACATATATCCTATAATATAACATTTATATAATTTTATTTTCTTTTTTGCCAAAAAATCAGACGAGGCAGTTGCCTCGTCTGCCTCATCGGCAGTTACGGCCCTGAAAATCATATTTTTGCGTTTCAGAAAAATTAACCCAGAAAAAATCGTTATAGTTTTAAAAAATAAAAGGGGGGGGGGCTTGGCCAGGTCACCATAAAAAGAAAATATAAAACGTTTATCAATCCTTGAACTTCAGAAAATAGTGATGATTGTATGTTATATGATTGAAAATATTGTAATTTGAAATGTTGATAATATCCTAATAAAAAGAGACCAGGACATTGTACCAGAAATGGCACTCTTGAGCGATTGTGTATACTGACATTGTTGATTGATAGTATTGCATCACATCGATGATGTTTTTAAATATCTAAAGTAAATGGTGAAACCAGATTAACGTAAGGAAATTTCATTCTGATGCAACAAGCTTACGTTTTTAATGAAATACATCGAATGGTTTTACAATATAGTCTTTATTCTCTCGAGATTCACGATTTCAATATTTATGATGAGAAAATTCGAACTAGAATAAAAAACCGTTCAGACCTTTCAACGAGTTCTCTTTTTCGCCCCGATACTCGCGCATTTCGTTTCTTGAGTTCGCTTCTCAAGGCGGTAAGGTTCCAGGAACCGTAATCTGTCATTATGCTGGTGAAATTCTATCTTGGCAAAGTAATATAATCGGTAACGACGCTCTTTCGCTAAGGAGGAAATAAGAGTGTTGAACGTCAACGAGGCTTGCGCCACCTGTCATCAAGGGCGAGTAATATGTAATTTTATTTGCCATTGTACACTGAATGTTGAATTCACAGAACTTTTATTTCCGCGAATATATAGCGAAAATTTTCCCCGCGAGTTAATTTTCTGTTGTATAGTATTTGTTACAGGGTATGTGTAGGTGCACCCTAATGTATGGAATTTTTTTCTCTCCTTTAAATCAACTGTTTACAATAAAAACAAAGACTTGGATATATCACTAATTTGTGCGAATCACCCACAGGCACTCGACGTTTTAAATATCTATAATTAAAAATATTGTCTTCCTGTAATCATAATATTCACAAGGTATATCACGCCGCCATTTGGTTTTCTTTTTTACCAGCTACATCGCTTGAATATTTCGGCGAAAAGTTCGATATGATATGATAATTAGACCCCTACCGTTTAGAAGTAACTCTGTCAAGGTCTTACCTCTCGCATCGTCATGATGAACTGGAAATAAAGTCCATTTATTGCTATAATCAACCGTCAAACATAGTCTACTGCTTCTCAAATGGGAAAAATCGCTGAAAGGTGAATGGAAGCTGACATAATTCTGCAAATGAGAATTCCCTTGCTAATGTACTCTCTGACGCTTGTGCTTGGAAAAGGGGGCGCTACTGAATGCAGGGTAATTGCAGTCCTGTAAACAATGAAATTCGCGCACATTTGTGTGGTTTTGGGACAGGCTGGCACGGGAAGTTTAGTAAATTTATCGCAATACCAAAACAACATTGGAAATGCTCATGACCCCCCCCCCCCCCCCCCACCCCACCCCCGCTTCGACTTTGGACAACCCATGCTTTGTCACTCATTGTGACAACACA
Source organism: Ostrea edulis (assembly GCF_947568905.1). NCBI lineage: Eukaryota > Metazoa > Mollusca > Bivalvia > Ostreida > Ostreidae > Ostrea > Ostrea edulis. Next base: position 24,242,510 of record NC_079170.1, read on the forward strand.
GAAAATTTACAGAAAATAATAATAATTATTATTATTTATATGTCGCCCTATATGACTATAAATACCCCCTTTTCCGGCGTGATATACCTTATGAATATTATCTTTATATGAAGACATTTTTTTAATTATAGATATTCAAAACGTCGAGTGCCGTGGGATCATCCAACGTCGGCAAACTCTAGTCTACTCAATGACGATACCCATTTTCAAATGGTCATAATGGAGTTGTGAAACTGAGTTTTACATTGGGGTGTGAAATTAGAAAAAGTACTAAATATAAATGTAATTTCACTGATACGTAAAGCGATGTATGAACACTCGCACATTAATTTTTTACGACAGTTAATTTATTTCAATTTTGAGAATACAGAAGATCATGATCAGTAATACTTTACGTCAGCATACTTCATGCCGACCTGAAGCGTTACAGCATGAAAAGTATGTCGACCTGAAGCGTTACAGTTCATATCCTCATGTATTTTCAAAAATGAAAGTTTATCTCTCACATTTAGATTCTACTTTAAGCAACGCATTCACAAGGAAATGGCTATCATTACAAGTTGTAGAGATAATTGGTAATGTGTAATTTTAAATTTTTTTTTTTACATATAAACAAATTGCAATTAGAATTCGGTAGCTTTGGAATTTGAACGAATCTAGCTACATATGTATTCAAAACATAAAATTTATTGTGCATTGAATAAAAAATCCATATCAATTCAATTAAGATACGAAAACATCTTTTATTTTACACTGGAAACATAAGAAACTGGTCAGCTAAAACTGAAACCATTGGAATTACGTATACCATAAATATGTTTGTGAATATGATGATTAAGGAGAGTGAGATCTGACGTCATGATCATGTCATCAATGTGTCGTAGTTTGATATCAAATAATAAGGAAAAACAGGAACATAGACACAAATACATTGTAACAATGCGTGATCAATATGCAACACCATGGTTTATAGTTTCGCTGTAGTGATGCGCCATATATACATGTACCTCTTTAGTATACAATCATGTGATAAACAAATGTTTCAAATATATGTGTATGTAAATCACTCTCAACATGAAAATACAGATTATAAATAAATTAAAAACGTATGCATATCTGGTATATTCTAATAGTTCTGTTCTATGTCTGTACACCTCAACAAGGAATAAATAACACAGATGAAACGAACACACGGATAGAACGACAGTAGTGAATTGAGATCATCTCCTCACAAAATAACAGACGTGTTGTTAATTTCAAAATCCACGCTGAACCTACAAAAGCACCCGACGTATTTTAACATGGACTTGTAACGTATTTAGGTACTGTGAAAAGTAACTATTCTGGACGAGTTACTAAATCATCAAGTTTTTTCACCATTTTCCCCGGCAAACTTATTTATCCTTAGAATTTCCCTCTCCAGGTCCTCGGACACTAGTGACGTCAATGATTCGGCCTCTGATGGCGGTGCATGAAACCATGACAACCGCGGACCCCCGACACTGCCTCTCGTTTTCTCACCATCGGTCCCTGATAACAATTCTTGTTTTTCAGATTTTGTCACTTCTTTCTCTGTTTCACATTTTTCTTCTGAATCATCAGCCAAAGGTACTCTGCAGTCTGAATGAAATCCAGAGTCATAACTGTCCAGGTGATGGTAGCAGGGTTCATAATGCGGAAGTGACGTCATAGTTTCGTATTCGACAATGAAGGGAACGCAGACTTCCTGACATAATCGTTTTTGAGTTTCCTCTGTTATACCAATTTTCTTTGGAGTCATAACTTTGGGATTCTCACTGTCATCCACATCTTCTTCAGCAATTTCTTTAATCAGATTAAAAAATTAATAATTTAGAATCAATAGAGGAATAAGAATTAGTCTCAGTAAAATTTGGCACCAGCATGATAATGACTTTTACGACTTACAACGATTGAGATTTTGATAAAACATAAAGACATTGAAAGATAATCCTCATAGAGAAATATATTAAATTGTTCGTGACTAAATCTTTTAAAAGTACAAATATTTACATACCTGGAACTGCATAGTGAGCTTGATTTGATCTTTTTTCTAGTTTTCTAATTTCCTGACATGTTTCTATGCCTAATTAGTTTAAAAATCATAAAAGTTATATATAAAAAAAAAAAAAAAAAAAAGAATAAATAGATATTCATTGCAAATACTTTATAAAAACGAAAGTCTAGATAATTTTCACATTCACCGACCTTTCAACTTTAGAAATAAAGGAATCCCTAGAATGACGATAAAAGCTAGAACCACAGCCAGTATGACAAATGGAATTATTCCGGTTCCTTCTGCCACCGCAGTTTCTCCAGATTCTACCAGATTAGCGCTAGGAATGAATGAATTTCTCGAAATGTCTGAAGACCCATCTTTTAAAAGAGAAAATTTCAGAACTTGTTTTATCAATCACAGTTCATAATCTTACATTTGTACGTTTGTTAGGCATACCATTCCATACTAACATTTCACGTTTTCTTTGGTATCGTTCCTCTGTTTATTACATGTTATTAAAATTACATGATATTAAAATGTAAAGCAGACAGAGAGAGAGAGAGACAGAGAGAGAGAGATGTAGAAAGATAAACCTACATTTTGGGATATAAATCGAAATGTTGTCCCTGATGACCTTGTCTGTTAAACCAAGGCTCTTGGGTAAACTTGTGACATCCACCCGCAGAGTCACGGCTTCTGAGAAGGGATTGTTATAAAAACACGTCAAATGGAACTTTATCTCCTACAAATGAAACAAAATCACTGATTGAAAGACTTCCTTTAAGAATCAATCACGACTCTCAGGGTTGACAAAACGGTATAATTAATTTCTGTCATTCACCAAATTCACAGTCTGAGAGGACTTTATGGTGGTAGTGGCAGCCTAGTGGTTAAATGCGTAAGCTTTGCAACTAGGAGGTATGTGTTCAATTCTCACTTCCGGCGCTGTGTCAAACCTAAGACGTTTTTTACGCCAAGCGCCTGGTATTATAAGTGAAAATCATGGGTCTTTCGGATATGACCTTGAGAACAAGGTCCTGTGTCACGGTCAGGGTTAACACGATAAAGCGCCCTCACTTTTGCGGTGATAAGCGTCACACATAACTCAAGATGTGTGGCACTTCGCCTGAAGCTGGTTACGTGTTTACAAATGATAAAAGTAAAACAATATTTAAACAAACAAACATTACGTCATTGTAGTAGTCAATAGGCCTATATGTGTATAAATATTGTACCTTTTCATCGAGTTTCATATATTTTTACATAACAAAATAGTGCCCTGACATATATTGGTAAGTAACGATCTTCTATCAGTTATATCTTCTAATTATTATTTCCATAAAATGTATTTCATATTCATAATTAACATGGCCATAAAATAGCATCTATGCTTGAAAATTCTCATGATCCCATTGGCGGATAAAAAAAATCAATTGGGCGGGAGTGAAACCTTTGCTGGAACTCTTTCTTTTTTTCTTTTTTTTTTACTATAGAACGGATTTTGCAGTCTAATAAATAGTACAATATATTCTATATTAAACCGCTATGGTAAAACTTCCCAACTAAATGGATGGGTACAACCCCTTGTTAATTCTCCGCCACTGATCCCATATCTCAGTAATGGAATCGCCACAGCATTTGTTGTAGGACGATACATTTTTTTTTTCAATTGACACATGTATGTAATTCTCACACTCAGACACTAAAACCAATATTTCCGTCTGCATCAAAAATCAATTGGTACTCAAATTATAATATTTGTCTTCACAAAAATTTCCAAATACATCAAATATCGTATATTTTAATACATGCAATTAACTGAAGTCCTACGTTTTATTCCTCGTATGATGTGTTTTTTCTCTTTTGATTGATTGATTGATTGACTGATGTTTTCCGCCACACTCAACAATTTTTCAGTTATGTGGTGGCGCCCAGTTTTTATTGGTGGAAGAGAGAACCCAGAAACAATGTACCTGGGAAGAGACTCCGCAAGTATACTGGGAAACTTTCTCACTTACCGTTGCGAGCGGGATTCGAACCCGCGCCGACCAGAGGTGAGAGGCCGTGTGAGTTTGAGCGCGATAAAATTGAACAATTTATATAGTATCAGTGGAATAAGTGGATGACTTGATAAAAATGAGAACTCTTCAGTAATTGGAGTCCGTTTTCTCCATAAATCCACACTATAGTATACCATAGCATTTTAGTAGAGCAAAGAAATTGTGAACCACATTATACTACGCAATACTACAGGATAAATATGAGATGGTACACTGTACATCAAATGTGTAACGCCGCTTGCTTTCTGAAAGACTAGCTCATTCCCTGCCAGACTTACCGTGGCGTTGACTCTCTGAAAGACGGCATCATTTCCTCGAAGATCCATAACAAAATTATGAAATATATCTCCATCCTCAAACTCGATCTGAAAGCCTTGGAGATCCCGAATCGAAGCTGCCACAAGAAAAAGATTCAAAACGTTATGCAATTTTATCGACGAATGCCTCCGTCGGTACACATTGTATGTTCTGTGAATCAGATTGTGTTCTCAATATCTTAAATAAGATAATCTTCCAAATATTTCAAGTGATTTTGTATAAACACCATTGTCAATAATGCTGAATGCAAATAAAATACCAGATTCCATAATATTACGCGGATAATAAGCACGATTTAATGTAACAAGATTCTCATACAGGTTCGTAATGAAGATTTTCCTGAAGCTTTGTTTATCCCCCCCCCCAAAAAAAAAGATTTTGTCTTTACAATTAAAATTTAGGAAACAAATGCGTAAAACCATTCTTAGTATATTACGGAAGCCGATAGGTGCCAGGGTATAGAATTAATATTTATTTAACTGGCGGTCGCCACTTAATTTAACTGGCGGCCGCCATATAAATTAACTGGCGGCCGCCACTTAATTTATATATGGCGGCCGCCAGATAATAAGTGGCGGCCGCCAGTTAAATTAAGTGGCGGCCGCCACATAAATTAAGTGGCGGCCCCCAGTTAAATAAATATTAATTCTATACCCTGGCACCTATCGGCTTCTGTAGTATATCGTCATCATTTGAAAAAAGAAAATTTGGCCTTACAATCGTCAGGTCCTCTCCAATGAAGGGTAAAATCTGTGACGTCACCGTTACGGTTGACTGTAGATTGTAACGCAGTTGGTTCTGATGGTCCAAAATCATCAGTCCATTCCCACACTGTCGAGTAATGTTAAATAATTAGATGTATAGATTACAAGAAAAACAGTCTGAATATAATACACTGTTCGTTATCTTCACCTAAATGAAGAAGAGAGAACAAAACACAAAATAATATACCAAAAAAATGAAATGACAAACAGTGACCACAATACAGATCATTACGTGAAAAAACTGTACAAAAAACAATATCAGAACAATAGGGTCGTCATAGAAAACTATACAAAATATCAGAACAATAGGGTCGTCATAGAAAACTATACAAAATATCAGAACAATAGGGTCATCATAGAAAACTATACAAAATATCAGAACAATGCTGAATAGGGTAATCATAGAAAACTATACAAAATATCAGAACAATAGGGTCATCATAGAAAATTATACAAAATATCAGAACAATGCTGAATAGGGTAATCATAGAAAACTATGCAAAATATCAGAACAATAGGGTCGTCATAGAAAACTATACAAAATATCAGAACAATAGGGTCATCATAGAAAACTATACAAAATATCTAGAACAATAGGATCTGTCATAGAAAACTATACAAAATATCTAGAACAATGGGGTTATCATAGAAAACTGTACAAAATATCAGAATATGAGTGTCGTCATAGAAAAAGGTATAGGGTCTGTCATAGAAAACTGTACAAAATATCTAGAACAATAGGTTCTGTCATGGAAAACTGTACAAAATATCTAGAACAATAGGGTCTGTCATAGAAAACTGTACAAAATATCAGAATATAAGTGTCGTCATAGAAAAAGGTATAGGGTCTGTCATAGAAAACTGTACAAAATATCTAGAACAATAGGTTCTGTCATAGAAAACTGTACAAAATATCTAGAACAATAGAGTCTGTCATAGAAAACTGTACAAAATATCAGAATATGAGTGTCGTCATAGAAAAAGGTACAAAATATCAGAACAATAGGGTCATCATAGAAAACTGTACAAAATATCTAGAAAAAGAGGGTCGTCATAAAACACTGTACAAAATATCAGAACAAGAGCGTCGTCATAGAAAACTGAACAAAATATCTAGAAAAAAGATAAACAGCGCACAAAATACACAATATTACGTGGCAAACAGCGCACAAAATACACAATATTACATTGTAAACAGTGCACGAAGTACACAATATCACGTGGTAAGCAGTGCACAAAATACACAATATTACGTCGTAAATAGCGCACAAAATACACAATATTACGTGGTAAATAGCGCACAAAATATACAATATTACGTCGTAAATAGCGCACAAAATACACAATATTACGTCGTAAATAGCGCACAAAATACACAATATTACGTCGTAAATAGCGTACAAAATACACAATATTACGTCGTAAATAGCGCACAAAATACACAATATTACGTGGCAAACAGCACACAAAATACACAACATTATATAAGCGCACAAAATACACAACATTTCGTGATAAACAGTGCAAAAAATACACAATATTACGTGATAAACAGCGCACAAAATACACAATATTACGTGATAAACAGCGCACAAAATACACAATATTACGTGGTAAATAGTGCTCAATAAAATACCCACATTATGTATCAAACACTGCACAACATTATATAAGATACAAAATATAGGACAACTCCAATGCTTGTAATGTATATTATGAAGCATTTAAACGTATAAAATTTTACTAGATTGAGACTTGTTGAGTGTAACGTTACAAGATTAAGATAATGAAATACCTAATTCAAATTCCCATCTACATGGGGATAAAACATACTAGGAAATTCTATGAAAATGTACTGGAAGCGTTCAAAATATCTTGTGTATTTCCCGGAAATCTTTGAGAAGTTCATACACTCTACGTACATCAATCAAGAGTTTATACATTAACTTTGGTACCTGTAAGTGTAAATTTCTGTTTTAATATCGGAGCAGCACATTCTCAAGGAACAAGACGTGCTATCGAGATTTCTTTTTCATTTTAGATTGATCAAATATCATTTTGATTTAGAATTAATACTTACTTTCTTCATCATCCATTTCGTCTAAATATTTCGTCTTGCATTCCAATTTATCCTAGAAATTAATATTGTATCAATTACAAAAATCCAAGTTATTCAAGTTAGTGTGCATATGAAAGAAAATTCAGCGTCATTATTAAAACAGGTCGTGTGCTTTTTAAATTTATTATAACAGGCGATCAAACATGCAACGCAATAATATTAGGACCTCATCTTTTTGTGGATAAGCATTATCATGAAATCAACTTGAAATTTAGAACAAAATATATATAATACCACTAAAATGACCGACGACACGAACAAAATTGAATTGTCAAATTCTCGGGACGACCTGTCACCTCTTCGGGACAGTAAAATATTTACATAGAAATTAAAACTAAATAAAAATGCAAACTTACACTGAAACTAAATTACCGTTTAAAATTTGGCAAATCCATCGTGTTGTTGGTCATTTTAGTGCTTCATATAATTTTTGTATTTGACCTTTCATCAACTTTGTGGATCTAATACGTTTAGGTACCGGGTGTGGATGGAATCTAGCGCCATTAATCTACATATCTATCTTTACATGAATATAATTCATGTCTGCACAAGTATACATGCATGTATATGACAAAAGCAAGAAATTCGATTCTCGTGAAACCGCCCCATCAGCTAAATAAATGCATCTTCATGGTTTAAAGATGATTGTTTGATGATCATTATGTTAAGTATAAAAAATGTAAAGAATGTTCTGTGCTAGAATATCTCAGACTTTCTTATCTACTATAGCATTCTGCCGTTAATTCTATTGGGTGTACTGTATTGTATGATTGTCCGAGAGAGCACTGGACGAACTTCCTAATTGAATTTTTGTAGTTTCGATGAAATACGACATATTAAGACTATCATTCATTCGGTCTGACAGTTAATCTTGAAGTCTTAAACACTATACAGGCGAGTAATAGTCTTTCTTGTTTCTAAGTAAATCCTCTGGCAAATAAACCCTTCAACTAATCAAAGGAAACGATTGACGACTCGCGGGACTCTTACAAGAGACGCATATAACTCCAGAAAAAAATCTTACAAAGTCATTTAAAAAGATCGATTTAAATTGGAAAATAACTCATATTTATGACCTTAAGTTAAACAGCCAGGAATTGTGAAGGCGAATGTTCCAATATATGAAAGCACTATTCTGTCGCAATACCTTCGCTTAAAACTTAGAAAAGGTCAAACAATTCCTTAGTATATGTGAACATTATCTTATTTCAAAACGTAAATTTTCAAATGTTCGGGGGAGGGGGTTAAAGTCATGGATAAAATCTTAGATAACGACCATGCTTTAAATAAAGCGGAAAACCTGTAGAGGAGGGAACACTAATTGCAGAGTTCACACATAACCTGGCCTTATCTCGCTGGTAACGTTGAAATGAACTTACTCCCGTAGCGCAGTCCGCTCCTAAATCACACGTGAACCGGGTCATGAACCCCGCGGTCACCGGGAAAATCACTGTCCAGAGCAACACTGGACCCAGCATCCTTAAGAAGAATATCACATCATGTCACAGGGCAAATACAGACTCCAAGTCTCGCCTTCACCGTATCCTCGGACAAAACAATATTGACAACACTGTCCGCTATTTTTACTCGCCGCGATAGATAACGAAAATCTACCTGTATTTCGAGAGAGAGAAAAAAAGGGGGTCGAGGGTCAGACAACAGTTTGTCTCGACATTAATCATGTACCATAATATCGTGACATGATGTTGGTTAAATCGAGTTTTCATCCAGGAGTTGACGCAGTCTTTGAGGCATTCTTTGTAATCAATCCTTCTGCTCACAGAAGCCATCTGTGGATTTAATAAAAGTCTAAAGTGGCATGCAGGTCTTGTTGAAATTACATTTCCGAAAGAGAATAAAAATTAATTTTAGAACGAACTTCAACAGAATTACCGACAAAAATGAATATCTCTACATTATTGAAAGATAAAACCTCACAAACTTAAGCTTGTAGATTTTGAAGAAGCATCGTAACCATATTTTGAAAACGAGCATTGTACTTCAAAATTCATATATTTTTGAGAAATCATAGAAACATAATATTCCTAACATCTCATTTGATGAAGATATGGATAATTTTTTGATAAATTGAAGAAATAGATTTCACTTTTGAAAATACATGAGGTTATGAAATGCGACGCTTCGAATTCACGCCGGCATTTTTCATGAAGCGCGTTAGAACTTCACGAAAAGTACGCCGGTATGAGGCGCTAGCGCTTCGTGAAAAGTAGGCCGGTATGAGGCGCTAGCGCTTCGTGAAAAGTAGGCCGTTGTGAAGCAGTTCATATCCTCAGGTATTTCTATTTCTTTCTTTTTTTATATTCTACTTTCATTTTCGTAGAAATTCTCAGTCGTTAAAACAGACGTGCTTTATCTACGTATTAAGATTCATACGCACATTAAATTGTTCTCAGCTGCATCACATTCAAACGGAAACGGCTACCTTACAATTGGTAGCGATATCATAGGCAAAAACACTGAAAATGCATCTATAATCTGTTGTTGCATTTGAGTTTGTTGGCTTTTTTATAAAAATTACATTCCTCTTCTATTATTTGCTTATTTATCTATTTTAAGTGGCATACATTAATACAACGTAAAAATGTCTGCAGAGTAGCTGTAACAATCTACAGATTGAAAGTTAGAAAACATTGCAGTGACAACTGTCAAGGAGAAGTCGATCCGTGTTGTAAAACAGGAAGAAAACTAAACAGATGATTATGAAGTGGTAGATATTACTCGTCTGATCTGATATTGTGCGGAAACAAATACTGACAGGGATACACCATTGTGCGTAGAAGTGCTGATTGTGCGTATATGTTGTCAAAAAAGTGAAACAAATTGAAATCAATTATAAGATCACATTAATATCGGTAGCAACATTTTCGCAATTGATCCCTTTCTTAAATATGCAAATTCTGAAAATGGCTTTTAGAAAATATATTAACAGTAATGGTCCTATCATCTTAAACTTATAACAAGAGATCTTTGTAAAACATATTTGCCCCCCTATGGTGCAAAATTAAAAAAGATTATGCACATGCATAATTTCATTGATAGTGGTATCACCGATTCCAAATATTCAGCAAACAATATCTTCCAATGTCAGGAGTTGATTAACCATGTGACCTAAAAATCAATAGGTGTCATCTACTCCTTATGCTGTACCAGTGTACCAAGTTTGGTGTCAATCAAGCACATAATTCTTAAAATATAGGAGACAATATAGTATTATGTCCAGTTTAACCCTTGACCTTTGACCATGTGACCTCAAAATCAATAGAGGCCATCTTCTTCTGAAAATACCAATGTACCAAGGTTGATGTCTGTCAAGCAAAGGGTTCTCAAGATCTTGAACGGACAGTATATTCCTATATCCAGTTTGACCCTTGACCTTTGACCATGTGATCTCAAAATCAATAGGGTTCATCTTCTTCTGAAGATGTACCAGTGTATCAAGTTTGATGTCTGTTAAGCATTATTTAGCATAGGTTTTCAAGATATTGATCGGACAGTGTCTTCCTATGTCCATAGTAGACTGACACTTTACCTTTGACCTTTTGACCTGAAAAGCAATAGGGGTCCTTTTCTACTCATAACCAACCCACATATGAAATATCATTACGATCAAGTGAATGGTTCTGAAGATATTGAGCGGACAACATATGGTCTACCGACCGACAGGTGCAAAGCAATATGTCCCTTTTCTTTGAAGGGGGCATACTAATTTCGACATTGATGTTATTGATAAGGATCCAGTCTCTTATTAGTATATCAGATTTGACTGGAGTCACAAAGGATGACAGATCTAAATAGCATTTGAATACGTTATCTATAAAGTCCCATGCCTCAGAACCACCATAGAAAATTGTCTAATGTTAGATCAGTATGGCTTTGTTTTGTATCCCAAACCTGGGAACCACCAACCGAACATCTGTAGCGTTCTTCCATTCTGTTGTAAGGTTTTCACTGTGGGATAGGTAAATTACGGCGCTGACGTTTCGTCTTATTCCCATACTTGTGGGATCGGTAAATTACGGCGCTGACGTTTCGTCTTATTCCCATAGCTACCTATGGGATCGGCGCTGACGTTTCATCTACTTATTGCATACCTGTGGGATCGGAAAATTACGGCGCTGTCGTTTCGTTTACTTATTTGCATACTTGTGGGATCGGCAAATTACGGCGCTGACGTTTCATCTGCTCATTTGCATACTCGTGGGATCGGTAGATTACAGTACTATAGCGTTTTGTCTGCTTGTTCAATGACCTACAGAACCAGAAAAAACACCAAAATAACAAAAAGGCTTAAAATTTAGTCACGCCATTGTTTAAAAGTCTTAATTGATAGATAGGAATATATAGGGTCTACCGTATCTCCTAGAAACGGTGACATTAACTTCACCAAGTATTTTGTTTTTATCTTGAATCCCAGCTAGACTTGAGCAATCACATGTACAAAAAAATACGATCCATTAATATCGTGTTACATTTACCTAGTAAATGATTGATTTATTGAAAATCACCATGAAAGAATCACATCGGAAATGCAAATAGAGGAATAAAGGTGGAAAGAACACACTAGTGAAAAGTAGAATAGCATCAAGCATAAATGTCGTCCCAAGCATTGAATCGAAACTCTAAAGAAAAACCTGAAGACTCCAAGGATATTTAACGGAATCTTTCAAGTCCGGTATCAAGACGTGGGGCCAGGCAGTTACTGCCGTCAAGATGTAGCTGAAGGCACTGTCCGTGTTTGGAGTTAATGGTTGAAGTATAATAAAACTTTGTTCAAGGCAAACGTCACAAGGGGGTAACTGTCGAATACGCTGGGTCCTGAATGAAAGCAAAACATCATGTAAAGAACGTGCATATGCGCAAAAGCCGGATAAAGTATCTTTAAACTGCGAGCCATAAGGGAGGAAATCAGTGCACACGAAGAGTTTTTCATCATTCGATTAATTCAGTTATCTTAAACATTTAGCATAATTATGCAGTAACTAATTTGATAAATTATTGTTCAATGATAGAGTTTTAAAAACACAAGTAAGACCATTTTCACAAGTCCCTGTATAATTTCTGTATGGGGTTTGTCTATCAGTAATACAGGGGGTATTTCCCCATTTCTTGATTTCCTACTAAACAAATATTATTATTGTACTCATCCAAGTAGACATGGAAATAAGGAAATCAGCTCATCGTAATCAAGCCTCAAGCCATTAATACAACTGTAAAGTAATAATTATGTCTCCCAGAAACTGGAGAAATCTACTTTACAATAGGATTTTCATCTCATAAATTTGAACTTCCTTGTAGGAAAAAGGCTCCCCCACCGACACTCGTACTTAAGGTCTAATCTGATGTCAAATCCATAATTAAGCCGTGGATAACATTATCTGAAATGAAAGAAAGAGCACGACAATATACCTATATAGTACATGGTTATATAAAATTGTTTTTTCTGTTTTAATTTTGTACAAAGATTACATTACCCTTTCTAGACTTATATTAAGTACATTTTATGTTAGAGATCGGATTAAGTGAACTTCAATATTTATTTTATGGCATCCTGGTAAAATTTACACTTATTAAATATCTTATTAAATACACTCTCACACAGAAGTGGAGGTATATAGAGGTTCTAAGCTGGTCAAATAGAACACTGATCTTCCGACTTCACAAATCTCCATTAAAATAAGAAATTGCTCAGTATCGAAGACAGCGTTTTAATTGTTAACCAATATCGAATACCAAACGGTTCCATTAAGTGCCCCTTTATAAACTCTTAAGACAGAAAGAGATTTATAACTTAGTATACTGTACATATCTCCCGATATTAAATGGACAAAGAAATGAAGTATACATGTACGGTTATGTCTTCGAACTTTGGAGTGCCAATATACCGCCGTCTGAGAATATTTAGAAACCAATAATAACTTGTTTTCTTTTTTAGACTTTGCCTGAGTTATTACAGCCAATTTATCACCGATTAAAAATACAGTACTTATTCTACCACAGTACGGAAACATTATAATTAGGCTCAGTGAAAAAGAGTACGGTACATTTTCTCGTGTGTTAACAGTGTTCTCCAAAGTTTATAGAAAGAATTTTAAAAAATGGCACAATTTCGCAGCGGCTATCTGAACAAATCTTAATAAGAGGATAAAGAACGAGAACTCGGGATCGTAACAAGACAGGGGTGTCTTGCTCAGCGGGTGGGGTGTCAGTGAGGTCAATTTAACACCATTATTTCATTTTTGGAAAAAAAGTAAGAATCTCAATAAAGCGCGGCAAATACATGCACATCAACAGAGTGATCGGCTCGTATAGAAAACACTCAGCTTTTAACGCATGGGTCCTTCGTTATCGTCCTGTGTTGTGTAATATCCGACAAATAATAAGTCAGATCTTTGCATCTTGACAAATTGTATCGCTGGTTGATGTCCTTCGTATAAGACTTCAAAAGATTCGTGCAAAAAACTTGCCATAATGAGGAAGTCATAAATTGAACAAACTTCAATCCTCAGTGTGTTTTATTTTGATTACCCGTACACTCGCTGTTCATCATCTGATTTTCTAACTTTATTTATCTAAATAAATATAAAAAGTTAATACAATATGTTGTTTGATGCCTCACTATGTCGTATGATGGCTCGCTATATCGTAAGTTGCCTCGCTATGTCGTATGATGGCTCGCTATATCGTAAGTTGCCTCGCTATGTCGTATGATGGCTCGCTATGTCGTATGATTGATTGATCGATTGATTGAATATTGTTTAACGTCTCTCTCAAGAATATTTCACTCATATGGAGACGTCACCACTGTCGGTAAAGGACTGCAAAATTTACGCCTATGCTCGGCGCTTATGGCCTTTGAGCAGGGAGGGATCTTTATCGTGCCACACCTACTGTGACACAGGACCTCGGTTTTTGCGGTCTCATCCGAGGTGCTATGTCGTATGATACCTCACTTTATCACGCGATGCCTCGCTATGTCCTATGATGGCTCGCTATGTCGAATGATGTCTCGCTATGACGTGCGATGCCTCGTTAAGTCGTATAATGCCTCACTATGTCGTATGATGGCTCGCTATGTCGCTTGATGCATCACTATGCCGTATGATGGCTCGCTATATCGTATGATTGATTGATCGATTGATTGAATATTGTTTAACGTCTCTCTCAAGAATATTTCACTCATATGGAGACGTCACCACTGTCGGTGAAGGGCTGCAAAATTTACGCCTATGCTCGGCGCTTATGGCCTTTAAGCAGGGAGGGATCTTTATCGTGCCACACCTACTGTGACACGGGACCTCGGTTTTTGCGGTCTCATCCGAGGCGCTATGTCATATGATACCTCACTTCATCATGCGATGCCTCGCTATGGCCTATAATGGCTCGTTATGTCGAATGATGTCTCGCTATGACGTGCGATGCCTCGTTAAGTCGTATGATGCCTCACTATGTCGTATGATGGCTTGCTATGCCGTATGATGCTTCGCTATGTCGTATGATCGCTCTCTATGTCGTGCGATGTCTTGAAATGTCGTATGATGCTTCGATTCGACCAAATTTGAATGCAAATTGCTCAGTTTTGACAAAGTGAAATGCTTTGATAATATGGAGAGGACAATTTTGAAGATTTATCCATATTCTTCATATATCATTGTGGCCTCACTTTGACAACAGACTGATATTGCTGTCAAGAGTTCCTCAGAGTAGCAGTTTTAAGAACTATTTACATTTTATGCAACAACAAAAAAATTACTTACAGACAAACACATGACGAAGTTCAGATTAGAAAAGGTTATCCGAGTACCAAGTGAGATGTAATTAACGATGAAAATTACCATATTTTGCAGTTAAACATCTGCGCCATTGAATGTGACAGCCTCACCAAGTTTGAGATTTCTGCAGATTAATGATTCTTAAAATGTCTATCAACACAGTGTCAATTTGTAATTTCATAATGGATGAAAACCTCATTTTCAAAGCTATTTTTGGATTTTCAACAACAACAAAAATCCATATCGTGATTTATCAGGTTATATCACATACAAGAAACACTACGGCACCATTACTATTTTATAAAAGCAGTATTATGTTAATACCTTTATAGATAGGTGTGTATACAGTGAAAACTGCCTAATACGGCACCTGTACATTATGTTTCAAGGGACATTCCGACCCTTAAGGAGGTATGCTACACCAGAGAAATTTGATGTAGATGAAAGGTGGAGGATATGTACAACAATATTTTGAAGTTGACAATTTTCAAATTTATTTTATTTGGTCAAAAAATGCAATTTTAGTATAAGGTAATCTGAAAAAATTTTAAAACCCCTGCTGCACTCGAACCTGCGGCCTACAGTTCAGCAGTCGGTATTCTTACCTACTGAGCTACTCGGCTTGTTATTTAAATGGAAAAGGAAAAGTCAAATATTGCTGATATCGATTTTTTCATCCCTGTTTTTAAAGAATGTCAGCCATTATGATGATGTAGAGTAATACCTTAATTTCATTCTCAATTTCATATTTTCATTGTTTTACGCTGTTTATTCTGACGCCGCGCTGTATCCCAGTCCATGTTGGATTAGAGAGGTTTCATTGTATGAAAACATAAGCCACGAAACCTGTCACGTGTTACGCTTTAATCACACATGCCACAATAATGGAAACCAAACGAGAATCGAGCTTCAGAACGATCGCATGACTCGGTGTCCTTGTGCAGTATTAAATAATGGTATCAAATTCAACTGGTTTATCTTTTTTCATTAGTGTATTTAAACAGCTGTCACTGACATAGATAGGGAAGTAGTCCGGATTTTCATATAACTTCCTGAAAAGGGTGAAATAATCTGATACTGTTACAAGTACTTGTAGTAATTAATCTGTCTGCTTGTATCAGTCACAACAAAAACAGAAAATATAATCTAAACAGTGTAGGTTTTCATAGGAGATATCTTTCACATTTGTTCGTCATTTTCATCATATTGACATTTTAAATGCATTCTGTAAATATTATCCATGCATAAGGTTTAACTGCTGAATCAGAACACTGCAATCCTTTTATTACTGTACAATTCCATAACACATGGGTAAACGCGTTATCGGCTAATCGGTTGTTATCGGACATTCGGTTGAAAGTAGTTTTTGACTGGTAAATTTATTGGCTCAAAATCATTGCAATTGATGTTCTTATAGGACATGACAACCGGTTTGAGTTGAATCGTAAATATCAAAAGTCAAGAAAAATGTGCTGATGCATTCTATAGTGGTGATGTAGAATTTGCCAATTTTGCTAGGCATTTTGGTCACAATATTTACTGTTTGTAAATGCAGCTCGACATTTTCTGCAATTTATCAAACATTACTTACTGCCAACAATATAGCATATGGTCAGTGTCCGTTGAAACAAGTTTTGTCAATCTACAAGCACTAGTTTTGATTTTAATTCGTTATCGGAAATCCGATTGATTGTTTTGAATGTTATCGGAAACTCCGGTTTTGGTTATCGGTAAATTAGGTTGATGGTAATGTAGAGGATAGTAAGAATCACACAGCATTGACCATATAATGAGTTGTATATGTGAGTTGTATATGAACTAAAATATGGTGTAAACGACTTTTCTTCTAAGAAAAAATGCAATTTATTTGCCCCCCCCCCTTTTTTTTTAAATTTATTTATTTTGCTTTGCTTTTATAAACACTGGTTGTATGATCTCAAGCTTTGCTTCTTTTCAATGTATATTACATTAAAGTTAGATTAAAAATGACTATCAGATACAAAAATACGTGGAGTTCTGCATCCCTTTATCTTATAACAGAGACATATAATACTCTGCTTATGGTGACAAACATAATCAGGCTTAAATTACAATGTGATTCAGATAAGTGTAAATATTTGAATTATTGTACGTACAAGTATATGTGGTATGAAATTCGAAGCATGCAATGAAAATGAGAAATGTGTCTAAAGAGACAAATATCAAGCAAGAACCATATCGTAAAGCATAATTACAAATGGCCAGTGAATAAACATGCCAATTGCATGATAAAAAGCTTGGGGCATAATTATCGGACTAAATTGCATTGGCACCAAATTGCATGTTATACATGGTCTGAAAACATGTCCTCATCTGATGGAAAATGACTGTTTATGTACCATCAAGTTAATGTTTGATCACGATGGAGAAAGGGGCGTATATTTATTCCTGTCCATCCATCTCGATTGAGTTTAATGTTAGTGCGTTTTGAGGCATGTGGCAGCTACTATACATTTTATGTAGAAATTAGAATTGTTGCATTTGATTTACATGTGGATTGGTCTTTGGTAGGTAGTACATCAAGGTTTAGTTCTTGGTAAATTACCGTAACATATACATACATCTTCGCTTGGGTGTCTCTGGTAAGTTAATGAATTTATGCCTTCTTTCGCATTGTATAGCCTTGAAATTTCACGTGTTAAATCATTATCGACTTAATTATTGTCTGTATTTAGTAATATCATTGGGATCGTTATTGGTACAATGTTCTACTATTATTCGAAATGACACGTCGAGAAGCTACAATAAAAGCACGTGAAATCATCCATGGTATCTAAAACAAAAGTATAAAGTTCGGATTCAGTGAGGGCTTAGATTTTTTAAATGTTTAAAAAAAAAAGAAGCTTTTTAATCGATCATTTTATAACTTGACATCAGTCCAAGCTCTCTCTTCCTAGTACAAAATGCCCCATACCTTACATGTACTACCTTACTATTTTGTCTAACAGCTAATCACACATATACAAATTGCCCTTAGGGATCCGGGTTCGGGTAGGTACTCAGTACCCCATGCTTGTCGTAATAGGCGACTAAATGGAGCGGTCCTTCGGACGAGACTGCTCAAAGGCTATAAGCGACGAGCATAGACCTAAAACTTGCAGCCCTGTGACGTCTCCCTATAGGTGAAATCATCTCGAGTGGGACGTTAAACAATCAATCAATCAATCAAATTGTCACAAGAAAAACTCTTTAATTTCCATTAGATCCATCGACTTAGTATCCAGCAGATGAGGATGACGCAATGCAAATACTATGATTATAATAAGTCTCTATTATTTTGTTCCAGACACTTAACAACACGAATTTCACGAATTTTCTATCACTACACCACCAGTTTAGTGTCTAGTTTGAAACACAATGGAAACCTTATTTCCGATAACATAAATTTGAAAAACAGAATTTTTCGATAACATTTACCTTGTTGCAGATAGCATGTTTTTATCCAACTCGATGTTTTTAATAAAATCTACTGTTCTCTTACTGTAATATCATTTCCTAAAGGATTATCTAAGTCTAAAAATGCAAATAAATACCCCCTCTTGAATAAATACAATTCTTTACTGCTCTAGTATCACATTTTTGGTAGATGTTCACAGAATACACAACGAATTTTCTATTTTCGGTAATCTCTTATAAAATGGGAATTGCTTGAAGTGTGCTTTTAGCTGTGGAAAGAATGATCATATACCTATTTAGTGTTACAATTACCGCTGCATAGAATATGCCTTTATCAATAAAAACCACGTATGAACTTACCCTATGTTTCCCAAGCATACAACATCATTGAACCGAATGTCCGATAACAACCGAATAGCCGATAACGCGTTTACCCGTGTGTACAAGTAAAACTGCAGAACGATTTCGAATAACAAACATCCAAAAGAATTTACCCTATATAACCGCTTCACCCTTCAACTTCCCACTGAAACATCAGAGTGACCTCTTTTATTACATGTTGATATGAATAATACAGAAATGATTTCTCATCTTTATTATGATGATACATTACTCTCCCAGTAGCCATGCAGTAGATCTAGCCCTGGCGAACCTAAATGGATAGAAAAATATTGAATTATAATTTTATCTTAAACATTTTTGTATAGGTTAACACTTACGAATTAGCATACGAGGCGCCGTTTTTTGTTTGTCTTTTTTATTAATTCTTTTATTTATTTTTTATTTTTTGGTATTCATATGATACCTATCACTTACACATTTTGAATAGGCAGTGTCACCATTTCGATTATTCTAATAGTTGATAAACTTGATCTCCTCTATTCATTTTGAAAAGGTGAGACTCGCCAATATTCAAATACATTTTGTACATGTTTTCATCTATTTGGATAGGTACATGAATATTGTATCGTCACCATTTCAAAATGATATACATGAACTCATGCAGGTCTCAATCAGAGGAAGGCCCTCTCACCATTAAACTGTGTATGCATATGACTTTAAATATTAACATCAGAAAACAATTGTGATGGTCCCTTTTACTTTTAAAGGTATTTTTGTTAATTCTGGGCAGTTATCGTTCCTGCATTATCCGCCCGGCTTTAAAAGCGAAATTAACCACAGGTCTTTCAGGTATGCCCTTAAAATGATAAAGAACCCTCGCTATCCATTAAGTATGTATTAGTATGTATGCATATTCATAAAATACTTATCAAAATAACCCTCGCTATTCATCAGGTATGCATTTTTATGAATTGATATTCATAAAATACTGATAAAAAAAAACTTGCTACTCATAATTAGGTATGTATAATTATGTATACACATTCATAAAATACTGATTAAAAGACCCTCCTATTCATTAGGTACATGTACAGATGTATGTATGCATATTCATGAAATTCTTATCAAAAGAACTTTCGCTATTCATTATAGGTCTGTATCATTATGTATATATATTCATAAAATATTGATCATATCGAAAAAGCCTCGAGCGTAAAAATTTGTGGCATTTCATCTAATTTCCGGAGACGTCTTTAAATTTTTGAATGGCAGTGGCGGATCCAGGATTTCCGAGAGAGAGAAAAGTCGGGCACATGTGAAAGTCAAGTTATTAGCCAAAATACTCAGCCATTTTTGGGTGCCAAATCTGAGGGCTTTTCATCTATATCTGCTAGTAATGCTTTATAGATTATGACGTAAACGGGAGATGGAGCTCTAAATCCGCCACTGAATTACACATTAAACAACTTACCTATCGTGTTTGTTCTTCACACTCAGCATCCACTGTTACAGAGATCCCCGCTACAACAGTGTTGACAGCCTACCGCTCTCTTACCCAGGGGAGATGAAAAATCTAGCGCCGTACAGGTCTGTAAATCAAACAATGTGGAGGATTATTTAATTTAATGCTTTATTTATGTAACGAGGATTGCAAACAGCTCTAGGGCTAGGAATATGCTCTCCTCAACATATATATACAAAACACACAGAAAACAAAAAAGAACAAAGCATACAATACAATTTGCATGTAAATATCACAATGACAACTGGGGGGGGGGGGGGGGGGGGGGTTAATTCGATTGTTGCGATGAAGTAAAATCACGACGTAGCCTCACAAATATATCCACGCTCCTTCAAAGCAAATAAAATTCGCACTACATGAATTTCAATATCACCTGTGTTTTCAAACTTTCCCAGTTGTGAACCCCCCCCCCCCCCCCTTCCCTTCCTTCTAACATAATGGAAATACAATAATAAGCTCAGAAAAAAAAGGAAAAAAATCAACAAAAAAGAAATACAACAATACAACAATGTGCTCAGAAAAAAGAATAAAAATATAGCAAAACAAAGAAATACAATAATGTGCTAAAAAAATTATAATAGATATACAAAAAAGAAAAGAAATACAATAATGGCAATTAGGGTACACGTAGTTTAACAAACAGAATCATGCAATGTATATGTATAGGATATTTCATCACAGACATCTTGCTTTTGTAATTATTTTTCAAAAGATTGTATTTGAAAATAACATCATTATACTCATTAACATCATTATACTCATTAACATCATTATACTCACATGCGCCGTTTCACATCGTGTGGTATAGTACAGATGTCCGAAGTGGGATTCTGTTCCGACAAAGCATTTCTGGTGAGAGATTAAAAGAAATGTACTAAGTTCATCCCACATTCAAGGATATGTATATGAATGTTATGCGTAAAATGAATGTCAATTATCGCAGTATTCAGACCTATGAAACAACGGCTGATTTTATGTGATTTTGAGAAGAAGAGGGGTTTCCACTAACATTGAGGCAAATTCGCCCCTTTTGTATGCACATAATCTAAACAAAACCGTGGTTCTAGCAACGAGAACACTGTTAATAAAAGGTTATCAAAAGTAGTAAATGAATTTAACATCATTTCTTATTCAACAAGAGGCCCATGGGCCACATCGCTCACCTGAGTCACCTTGGTCCATATCAGAAGATTTTCCATATCTATTTGCATGTAAAACCGTAGTCCCTATTATGGCCCCAAACCTACCCCTGGAGGCCATGGTTTTTGCAAACTTGAATCTACACTATGTCAGAAAGCTTTCATGTAAATATGAACTTCTTTGGCCCAATGGTTCTTGAGAAGAAGATTTTTAAAGATTTTCCCTATATAATTGTGTGTAAAACTTTGATCCCCTATTGTGGCCCCATCCTACCCCAGGGGGGCATTATTTCAACAAACCTGAATCTGCACTATATCAGAAAGCTTTCATATAAATCTCAGCTTTTCTGGCTCAGTGGTTCTGGGAAGAAGATTTTTAAAGGTTTTTCCTATATATTTGTATGTAAAACTTTGACCCCCTATTGTGGCCCCATCCGACCCCCGGGGGCCATGATCTTAGCAATTTATAATCTGCACTATATCAGGAAGCTTTCATATAAATCTCAGCTTTTCTGGCTCAGTGGTTCTTGAGAAGAAGTTTTAAAAGATTTTTCCTATAAATTTGTATGTAAAACTTTGATGCCCCCCTTGAGGCCCCATCCAATCCCCGGGGTCCATGATTTTAACAAACTTGAATCTGCACTATATCCAAAAACAAAAACAAACAAAAACAAAAACAAAACAAAAAAACAACAACAACAAAAAAAAAAACAACTTTGACCCCCTATTGTGGCCCCATCCGATCCCCGGG